>NC_080396.1:4343157-4653026 GCF_030265065.1 Corythoichthys intestinalis | reverse complement strand
ATCATTAGGCCGTGTCCCCCAAATGTCCCCGATTGCATTGCCGCTTATGGAGGGTGATGCCATTGATGTCCATGGACGTCCAAATGTCCCATTCATTACCTTGGTCTTTCCAAGGGAAAGAACAAGGTTATGTTGTTGTACAACTTTATTGTACTTTTTATTATTACCTTGGTCTTTCCAAGGGAAAGAACAAGGTAATGCTGTTGTGCAACTTTATTATACTTATTACCTTGGTCTTTCTGAAAGAAAGAACAAGGTATTGTTATTCTGCAACTTTATTTTTTATTACCTTGGTCTTTCTGAAAGAAAGAACAAGGTATTGTTATTGTGCAACTTTATTGTACTTATTATTTATTCATCTTATTCTCCGCGTTTTTTTGAGCCAACGCACAGCCCAAACCGTAGCACCGATCGGCACAGTTCAAGTATCGGCACGACCGGAATTTTCGCGTGACGATGGGAATTTTTCAAACCGCCACGAAAAATTTTCCGTTCGCCCGTAAACGGCAATTTTCCGAAAAACAAAAAAAGTTTCAAAATGTATCTAGTCCTACAATTTTTGACCAAATCACATAATTTGGGCATCAAAAATTCCGGGACGGTGAGGGGCATAAAAGTTGTATACAGAATTTGGCAAAAATTTACGGTTCCCCGGAAATTTGCCAAAAACTTTCCTATTCATTTTGAATGGAAAAAAAACGCGCGCTTCACAGCCCGAACCGTTAGACCGATCGGCACCGTTCAAGTATCGGCACGACCGGAATTTTCGCGTGACACAGGAAACTTTACAAATGGCCCCGAAAATTTTTCCGTTCGTCCGTAAACGGCAATTTTCCGTGAAAAAAAAAAAAGTTTCAAAATGTATCTAGTCCTACAATTTTTGACCAAATCACATAATTTGGGCATCAAAAATTCCGGGACGGTGAGGGGCATAAAAGTTGTATACAGAATTTGGAAAAAAATTACGCTTCCTCGGAAATTTGCCAAAAACTATCCCATTCATTTCGAATGGGAAAAGTCCCATTCACTTCCAATGGGATTTCCAATGGAATTTACATTGCATTGATGCCATTGACGGCCATGCATGTCGAATCTACTGATGCCAATGTACTTGGATTCAATTGACTATATGAATGTCGATGCCATTGACGGCCATGGACGTCCAAAATTTTTCCCATTCATTTTCAATGGGGAAAAAACAAAATTTCCCCAAATCAACAGAAAATGACCAGATATCAATAGGACGTGTCCCCCAAACTTCCCCAATTCCATTGACGCTTATGAAGGGTGCCGCCATTGACTTCCATGGACGTCCAAAATTTTTCCCATTCATTTTCAATGGGGAAAAAACTACATTTCTCCAAATCAACAGAAAATGACCAGATATCAATAGGACGTATATCCCAAACGTCCCCAATTCCATTGACGCTTATGGGGGGTGCTGCCATTGACGTCCATGGACGTCCAAAATTTTACCCATTCATTTTCAATGGGAAATTTTTTTTTTTCCCCAAATCAACAGAAAATGACTAGATATCAATAGGACCTGTCCCCCAAATGTCCCCGATTGCATTGCTGCTTATGGAGGGTGATGCCATTGACGTCCAGGGACGTCCAAACTTCCCATTCATTTCCAATGGCATTTCTTCATGTTTGTTCATTCTATTGATGCCAATGTACTTGGATTCCATTGACGCTTATGTAAGTTGATACCATTGACGTCCATGGACGTCCAAAATTTTTCCCATTCATTTTCAATGGGAAATTTTTTTTTTTCCCCAAATCAACAGAAAATGACTAGATATCATTAGGACGTGTCCCCCAAATGTCCCCGATTGCATTGCCGCTTATGGGGGGTGATGCCATTGACGTCCATGGACGTCCAAACTTCCCATTCATTTCCAAAGGCATTTCTTCATGTTTGTTCATTCTATTGATGCCAATGTACTTGGATTCCATTGACGCTTATGTAAGTTGATACCATTGACGTCCATGGACGTCCAAAATTTTTCCCATTCATTTTCAATGGGATTTTTTTTTTTTTCCCAAATCAACAGAAAATGACTAGATATCATTAGGACGTGTCCCCCAAATGTCCCCGATTGCATTGCCGCTTATGGAGGGTGATGCCATTGACGTTCATGGACGTCCAAACTTCCCATTCATTTCCAATGGCATTTCTTCATGTTTGTTCATTTTATTGATGCCAATGTACTTGGATTCCATTGACGCTTATGTAAGTTGATACCATTGACGTCCATGGACGTCCAAAATTTTTCCCATTCATTTTCAATGGGAAATTTTTTTTTTTTTCCCAAATCAACAGAAAATGACTAGATATCAATAGAACGTGTCCCCCAAACTTCCCCGATTCCATTAACAATTATGGAGGGTGCTGCCATTGACGGACATGGACGTCCAATTCTCCCAATCTTTTCTCATGGCTTTTACTTTGTTTAGTGCCATTGACTGGCATTATGGTCCATTCTATTGATAGACCTGAGTGGGGCTAAGATCTGTATCTCCACAGAGGAAAGACCAAGGTGTGTAATTTCTCCCGAAATTGCAGTTTCTAGTTATTATTATTATTCAATAATTCTCCGCGTTTTTTTGAGCCAACGCACAGCCCAAACCGTAGCACCGATCGGCACCGTTGAAGTATCGGCACGACCGGATTTTTCGCGTGACGATGGGAATTTTTCAAACCGCCACGAAAAATTTTCCGTTCGCCCGTAAACGGCAATTTTCCGAAAAATAAAAAAAGTTTCAAAATGTATCTAGTCCTACAATTTTTGACCAAATCACATAATTTGGGCATCAAAAATTCCGGGACGGTGAGGGGCATAAAAGTTGTATACAGAATTTGGCAAAAATTTACGGTTCCCCGGAAATTTGCCAAAAACTTTCCTATTCATTTTGAATGGAAAAAAAACGCGCGCTTCACAGCCCGAACCGTTAGACCGATCGGCACCGTTCAAGTATCGGCACGACCGGAATTTTCGCGTGACACAGGAAACTTTACAAATGGCCCCGAAAATTTTTCCGTTCGTCCGTAAACGGCAATTTTCCGTGAAAAAAAAAAAGTTTCAAAATGTATCTAGTCCTACAATTTTTGACCAAATCAAATAATTTGGGCATCAAAAATTCCGGGACGGTGAGGGGCATAAAAGTTGTATACAGAATTTGGAAAAAAATTACGCTTCCTCGGAAATTTGCCAAAAACTATCCCATTCATTTCGAATGGGAAAAGTCCCATTCACTTCCAATGGGATTTCCAATGGAATTTACATTGCATTGATGCCATTGACGGCCATGCATGTCGAATCTACTGATGCCAATGTACTTGGATTCAATTGACTATATAGATGTCGATGCCATTGACTGCCATGGACGTCCAAAATTTTTCCCATTCATTTTCAATGGGGAAAAAACAAAATTACCCCAAATCAACAGAAAATGACCAGATATCAATAGGACGTGTCCCCCAAACTTCCCCAATTCCATTGACGCTTATGAGGGGTGCCGCCATTGACTTACATGGACGTCCAAAATTTTTCCCATTCATTTTCAATGAGGAAAAAACTAAATTTCTCCAAATCAACAGAAAATGACCAGATATCAATAGGACGTATATCCCAAACGTCCCTAATTCCATTGACGCTTATGGGGGGTGCTGCCATTGACGTCCATGGACGTCCAAAATTTTACCCATTCATTTTCAATGGGAATTTTTTTTTTTTTCCCCAAATCAACAGAAAATGACTAGATATCAATAGGACCTGTCCCCCAAATGTCCCCGATTGCATTGCTGCTTATGGAGGGTGATGCCATTGACGTCCAGGGACGTCCAAACTTCCCATTCATTTCCAATGGCATTTCTTCACGTTTGTTCATTCTTTTGATGCCAATGTACTTGGATTCCATTGACGCTTATGTAAGTTGATACCATTGACGTCCATGGACGTCCAAAATTTTTCCCATTCATTTTCAATGGGAATTTTTTTTTTTTCCCCAAATCAACAGAAAATGACTAGATATCAATACGACGTTTCCCCCAAATGTCCCCGATTGCATTACCGCTTATGGGGGGTGATGCCATTGACGTCCATGGACGTCCAAACTTCCCAATCATTTCCAAAGCCATTTCTTCATGTTTGTTCATTCTATTGATGCCAATGTACTTGGATTCCATTGACGCTTATGTAAGTTGATACCATTGACGTCCATGGACGTCCAAAATTTTTCCCATTCATTTTCAATGGGAAATTTTTTTTTTTCCCCAAATCAACAGAAAATGACTAGATATCATTAGGACGTGTCCCCCAAACTTCCCCAATTCCATTAACAATTATGAAAGGTGCCGCCATTGACGTCCATGGACGTCCAATTCTCCCATTCATTTCTAACGGCTTTTACTTTGTTTTTTGCCAATGACTGGCATTATGATCCATTCTATTGATAGACCTGAGTGGGGCTAAGATCTGTATCTCCACAGAGGAAAGACCAAGGTGTGTAATTTCTCCCGAAATTGCAGTTTCTAGTTACCTTGGTCTTTCTGAAAGAAAGAACAAGGTATTGTTATTGTGCAACTTTATTACCTTGGTCTTTCCAAGGGAAAGAACAAGGTATTGTTATTGTGCAACTTTATTATTATTATTATTATTATTACCTTGGTCTTTCTGAAAGAAAGAACAAGGTATTGTTATTGTGCAACTTTATTGTACTTATTATTTATTCATCTTATTCTCCGCGTTTTTTTGAGCCAACGCACAGCCCAAACCGTAGCACCGATCGGCACAGTTCAAGTATCGGCACGACCGGAATTTTCGCGTGACGATGGGAATTTTTCAAACCGCCACGAAAAATTTTCCGTTCGCCCGTAAACGGCAATTTTCCGAAAAATAAAAAAAGTTTCAAAATGTATCTAGTCCTACAATTTTTGACCAAATCACATAATTTGGGCATCAAAAATTCCGGGACGGTGAGGGGCATAAAAGTTGTATACAGAATTTGGCAAAAATTTACGGTTCCCCGGAAATTTGCCAAAAACTTTCCTATTCATTTTGAATGGAAAAAAAACGCGCGCTTCACAGCCCGAACCGTTAGACCGATCGGCACCGTTCAAGTATCGGCACGACCGGAATTTTCGCGTGACACAGGAAACTTTACAAATGGCCCCGAAAAATTTTCCGTTCGTCCGTAAACGGCAATTTTCCGTGAAAAAAAAAAAAGTTTCAAAATGTATCTAGTCCTACAATTTTTGACCAAATCACATAATTTGGGCATCAAAAATTCCGGGACGGTGAGGGGCATAAAAGTTGTATACAGAATTTGGAAAAAAATTACGCTTCCTCGGAAATTTGCCAAAAACTATCCCATTCATTTCGAATGGGAAAAGTCCCATTCACTTCCAATGGGATTTCCAATGGAATTTACATTGCATTGATGCCATTGACGGCCATGCATGTCAAATCTACTGATGCCAATGTACTTGGATTCAATTGATTATATGGATGTCGATGCCATTGACTGCCATGGACGTCCAAAATTTTTCCCATTCATTTTCAATGGGGAAAAAACAAAATTACCCCAAATCAACAGAAAATGACCAGATATCAATAGGACGTGTCCCCCAAACTTCCCCAATTCCATTGACGCTTATGAAGAGTGCCGCCATTGACTTACATGGACGTCCAAAATTTTTCCCATTCATTTTCAATGGGGAAAAAACTACATTTCTCCAAATCAACAGAAAATGACCAGATATCAATAGGACGTATACCCCAAACGTCCCCAACTCCATTGACGCTTATGGGGGGTGCTGCCATTGACGTCCATGGACGTCCAAAATTTTACCCATTCATTTTCAATGGGAAATTTTTTTTTTTCCCCAAATCAACAGAAAATGACTAGATATCAATAGGACGTGTCCCCCAAATGTCCCCAATTGCATTGCTGCTTATGGAGGGTGATGCCATTGACGTCCAGGGACGTCCAAACTTCCCATTAAATCCCAATGGCATTTCTTCATGTTTGTTCATTCTATTGATGCCAATGTACTTGGATTCCATTGACGCTTATGTAAGTTGATACCATTGACGTCCATGGACGTCCAAAATTTTTCCCATTCATTTTCAATGGGAATTTTTTTTTTTTCCCCAAATCAACAGAAAATGACTAGATATCAATAGGACATGTCCCCCAAATGTCCCCGATTGCATTGCCGCTTATGGAGGGTGATGCCATTGACGTCCATGGACGTCCAAACTTCCCATTAATTTCCAATGGCATTTCTTCATGTTTGTTCATTCTATTGATGCCAATGTACTTGGATTCCATTGACGCTTATGTAAGTTGATACCATTGACGTCCATGGACGTCCAAAATTTTTCCCATTCATTTTCAATGGGAATTTTTTTTTTTTCCACAAATCAACAGAAAATGACTAGATATCAATAGGACGTGTCCCCCAAATGTCTCCGATTGCATTAACAATTATGAAGGGTGCCGCCATTGACGTCCATGGACGTCCAATTCTCCAGTTCATTTCTAATGGCTTTTTGTTTTGTGCCAATGACTGGCATTATCATCCATTCTATTGATAGACCTGAGTGGGGCTAAGATCTGTATCTCCACAGAGGAAAGACCAAGGTGTGTAATTTCTCCCGAAATTGCAGTTTCTAGTTATTATTATTATTCAATAATTCTCCGCGTTTTTTTGAGCCAACGCACAGCCCAAACCGTAGCACCGATCGGCACCGTTGAAGTATCGGCACGACCGGATTTTTCGCGTGACGATGGGAATTTTTCAAACCGCCACGAAAAATTTTCCGTTCGCCCGTAAACGGCAATTTTCCGAAAAATAAAAAAAGTTTCAAAATGTATCTAGTCCTACAATTTTTGACCAAATCACATAATTTGGGCATCAAAAATTCCGGGACGGTGAGGGGCATAAAAGTTGTATACAGAATTTGGCAAAAATTTACGGTTCCCCGGAAATTTGCCAAAAACTTTCCTATTCATTTTGAATGGAAAAAAAACGCGCGCTTCACAGCCCGAACCGTTAGACCGATCGGCACCGTTCAAGTATCGGCACGACCGGAATTTTCGCGTGACACAGGAAACTTTACAAATGGCCCCGAAAATTTTTCCGTTCGTCCGTAAACGGCAATTTTCCGTGAAAAAAAAAAAAGTTTCAAAATGTATCTAGTCCTACAATTTTTGACCAAATCACATAATTTGGGCATCAAAAATTCCGGGACGGTGAGGGGCATAAAAGTTGTATACAGAATTTGGAAAAAAATTACGCTTCCTCGGAAATTTGCCAAAAACTATCCCATTCATTTCGAATGGGAAAAGTCCCATTCACTTCCAGTGGGATTTCCAATGGAATTTACATTGCATTGATGCCATTGACGGCCATGCATGTCGAATCTACTGATGCCAATGTACTTGGATTCAAGTGACTATATGGATGTCGATGCCATTGACTGCCATGGACGTCCAAAATTTTTCCCATTCATTTTCAATGGGGAAAAAACAAAATTACCCCAAATCAACAGAAAATGACCAGATATCAATAGGACGTGTCCCCCAAACTTCCCCAATTCCATTGACGCTTATGAAGGGTGCCGCCATTGACTTACATGGACGTCCAAAATTTTTCCCATTCATTTTCAATGGGGAAAAAACTAAATTTCTCCAAATCAACAGAAAATGACCAGATATCAATAGGACGTATATCCCAAACGTCCCCAATTCCATTGACGCTTATGGGGGGTGCTGCCATTGACGTCCATGGACGTCCAAAATTTTACCCATTCATTTTCAATGGGAATTTTTTTTTTTTCCCCAAATCAACAGAAAATGACTACATATCAATAGGACCTGTCCCCCAAATGTCCCCGATTGCATTGCTGCTTTTGGAGGGTGATGCCATTGACATCCAGGGACGTCCAAACTTTTTCCCATTCATTTTCAATGGGAAATTTTTTTTTTCCCCCAAATCAACAGAAAATGACTAGATATCATTAGGACGTGTCCCCCAAATGTCCCCGATTGCATTGCCGCTTATGGAGGGTGATGCCATTGACGTTCATGGACGTCCAAACTTCCCATTCATTTCCAATGGCATTTCTTCATGTTTGTTCATTCTTTTGATGCCAATGTACTTGGATTCCATTGACGCTTATGTAAGTTGATACCATTGACGTCCATGGACGTCCAAAATTTTTCCCATTCATTTTCAATGGGAAATTTTTTTTTTCCCCCAAATCAACAGAAAATGACTAGATATCATTAGGACGTGTCCCCCAAATGTCCCCGATTGCATTGCCGCTTATGGGGGGTGATGCCATTGACGTCCATGGACGTCCAAACTTCCCATTCATTTCCAATGGCATTTCTTCATGTTTGTTCATTCTATTGATGCCAATGTACTTGGATTCCATTGACGCTTATGTAAGTTGATACCATTGACGTCCATGGACGTCCAAAAATTTTCCCATTCATTTTCAATGGGATTTTTTTTTTTTCCCAAAATCAACAGAAAATGACTAGATATCATTAGGACGTGTCCCCCAAACTTCCCCGATTCCATTAACAATTATGAAAGGTGCCGCCATTGACGTCCATGGACGTCCAATTCTCCCATTCATTTCTAACGGCTTTTACTTTGTTTTTTGCCAATGACTGGCATTATGATCCATTCTATTGATAGACCTGAGTGGGGCTAAGATCTGTATCTCCACAGAGGAAAGACCAAGGTGTGTAATTTCTCCCGAAATTGCAGTTTCTAGTTGTACTTATTATTTATTCATCTTATTCTCCGCGTTTTTTTGAGCCAACGCACAGCCCAAACCGTAGCACCGATCGGCACAGTTCAAGTATCGGCACGACCGGAATTTTCGCGTGACGATGGGAATTTTTCAAACCGCCACGAAAAATTTTCCGTTCGCCCGTAAACGGCAATTTTCCGAAAAATAAAAAAAGTTTCAAAATGTATCTAGTCCTACAATTTTTGACCAAATCACATAATTTGGGCATCAAAAATTCCGGGACGGTGAGGGGCATAAAAGTTGTATACAGAATTTGGCAAAAATTTACGGTTTCCCGGAAATTTGCCAAAAACTTTCCTATTCATTTTGAATGGAAAAAAAACGCGCGCTTCACAGCCCGAACCGTTAGACCGATCGGCACCGTTCAAGTATCGGCACGACCGGAATTTTCGCGTGACACAGGAAACTTTACAAATGGCCCCGAAAAATTTTCCGTTCGTCCGTAAACGGCAATTTTCCGTGAAAAAAAAAAAAGTTTCAAAATGTATCTAGTCCTACAATTTTTGACCAAATCACATAATTTGGGCATCAAAAATTCCGGGACGGTGAGGGGCATAAAAGTTGTATACAGAATTTGGAAAAAAATTACGCTTCCTCGGAAATTTGCCAAAAACTATCCCATTCATTTCGAATGGGAAAAGTTCCCATTCACTTCCAATGGGATTTCCAATGGAATTTACATTGCATTGATGCCATTGACGGCCATGCATGTCGAATCTACTGATGCCAATGTACTTGGATTCAATTGATTATATGGATGTCGATGCCATTGACTGCCATGGACGTCCAAAATTTTTCCCATTCATTTTCAATGGGGAAAAAACAAAATTACCCCAAATCAACAGAAAATGGCCAGATATCAATAGGACGTGTCCCCCAAACTTCCCCAATTCCATTGACGCTTATGAAGGGTGCCGCCATTGACTTACATGGACGTCCAAAATTTTTCCCATTCATTTTCAATGGGGAAAAAAATAAATTTCTCCAAATCAACAGAAAATGACCAGATATCAATAGGACGTATACCCCAAACGTCCCCAACTCCATTGACGCTTATGGGGGGTGCTGCCATTGACGTCCATGGACGTCCAAAATTTTACCCATTCATTTTCAATGGGAATTTTTTTTTTTTCCCCAAATCAACAGAAAATGACTAGATATCAATAGGACGTGTCCCCCAAATATCCCCGATTGCATTGCTGCTTATGGAGGGTGATGCCATTGACGTCCAGGGACGTCCAAACTTCCCATTTATTCCAATGGCATTTCTTCATGTTTGTTCATTCTATTGATGCCAATGTACTTGGATTCCATTGACGCTTATGTAAGTTGATACCATTGACGTCCATGGACGTCCAAAATTTTACCCATTCATTTTCAATGGGAATTTTTTTTTTTTTCCCAAAATCAACAGAAAATGACTAGATATCAATAGGACGTGTCCCACAAATATCCCCGATTGCATTGCTGCTTATGGAGGGTGATGCCATTGACGTCCAGGGACGTCCAAACTTCCCATTTATTCCAATGGCATTTCTTCATGTTTGTTCATTCTATTGATGCCAATGTACTTGCATTCCATTGACGCTTATGTAAGTTGATACCATTGACGTCCATGGACGTCCAAAATTTTTCCCATTCATTTTCAATGGGAATTTTTTTTTTTTCCCCAAATCAACAGAAAATGACTAGATATCAATAGGACGTTTCCCCCAAATGTGCCCGATTGCATTGCCGCTTATGGAGGGTGATGCCATTGACGTCCACGGACGTCCAAACTTCCCATTAATTTCCAATGGCATTTCTTCATGTTTGTTCATTTTATTGATGCCAATGTACTTGGATTCCATTGACGCTTATGTAAGTTGATACCATTGACGTCCATGGACGTCCAAAATTTTTCCCATTCATTTTCAATGGGAAATTTTTTTTTTTTCCCAAATCAACAGAAAATGACTAGATATCAATAGGACCTGTCCCCCAAATGTCCCCGATTGCATTGCTGCTTATGGAGGGTGATGCCATTGACGTCCAGGGACGTCCAAACTTCCCATTCATTTCCAATGGCATTTCTTCATGTTTGTTCATTCTTTTGATGCCAATGTACTTGGATTCCATTGACGGTTATGTAAGTTGATACCATTGACGTCCATGGACGTCCAAAATTTTTCCCATTCATTTTCAATGGGAAATTTTTTTTTTTCCCCAAATCAACAGAAAATGACTAGATATCATTAGGACGTGTCCCCCAAATGTCCCCGATTGCATTGCCGCTTATGGGGGGTGATGCCATTGACGTCCATGGACGTCCAAACTTCCCATTCATTTCCAAAGGCATTTCTTCATGTTTGTTCATTCTATTGATGCCAATGTACTTGGATTCCATTGACGCTTATGTAAGTTGATACCATTGACGTCCATGGACGTCCAAAATTTTTCCCATTCATTTTCAATGGTAATTTTTTTTTTTCCCCAAATCAACAGAAAATGACTAGATATCATTAGGACGTGTCCCCCAAACTTCCCCGATTCCATTAACAATTATGAAAGGTGCCGCCATTGACGTCCATGGACGTCCAATTCTCCCATTCATTTCTAATGGCTTTTACTTTGTTTTGTGCCAATGACTGGCATTATGATCCATTCTATTGATAGACCTGAGTGGGGCTAAGATCTGTATCACCACAGAGGAAAGACCAAGGTGTGTAATTTCTCCCGAAATTGCAGTTTCTAGTTATTCATCTTATTCTCCGCGTTTTTTCGGCGCGCCGCACAGCCCGAACCGCTGCACCGATCGGCACCGTTCGGATATCGAAACGTCCGGAATTTTTGCGCGACGATGGCTTTTTTAAAAAGGGCCCCGAAAAATTTTCCGTTTTCCCGCAAACGGCAATTTTCCAGATTTTTTTTTTTTTTTCAAAATGTATCTAGTCCTACAATTTTTGACCAAATCACATAATTTGGGTATCAAAAATTCCGGGACGGTGAGGGGCATAAAAGTTGTATACAGAATTTGGAAAAAATTTACGGTTCCCTGGAAATTTGCCAAAAACTCTCCCATTCATTTCTAATGGGAAAAGTTCCCATTCACTTACAATGGGATTTCAATGGAATTTACATTGCATTGATGCCATTGACGGCCATGCATGTCGAATCTATTGATGCCAATGTACTTGGATTCAATTGACTATATGGATGTCGATGCCATTGACTGCCATGGACGTCCAAAATTTTTCCCATTCATTTTCAATGGGGAAAAAACTACATTTCCCCAAATAAACAGAAAATGACCAGATATCAATAGGACGTGTCCCCCAAACGTCCCCAACTCAATTGACGCTTATAGAGGGTGCTGCCACTGACGTCCATGGACGTCCAAAATTTTTCCCATTCATTTTCAATGGGGAAAAAACTAAATTTCTCCAAATCAACAGAAAATGACCAGATATCAATAGGACGTATACCCCAAACGTCTCCAACTCCATTGACGCTTATGGGGGGTGCTGCCATTGACGTCCATGGACGTCCAAAATTTTTCCCATTCATTTTCAATGGGAAATTTTTTTTTTTCCCCAAATCAACAGAAAATGACTAGATATCAATAGGACGTGGCCCCCAAATGTCCCCGATTGCATTGCTGCTTATGGAGGGTGATGCCATTGACGTCCAGGGACGTCCAAACTTCCCATTCATTTCCAATGGCATTTCTTCATGTTTGTTCATTCTATTGATGCCAATGTACTTGGATTCCATTGACGCTTATGTAAGTTGATACCATTGACGTCCATAGACGTCCAAAATTTTTCCCATTCATTTTCAATGGGAATTTTTTATTTTTCCCCAAATCAACAGAAAATGACTAGATATCATTAGGACATGTCCCCCAAATGTCCCCGATTGCATTGCCGCTTATGGAGGGTGATGCCATTGACGGCCACGGACGTCCAAACTTCCCATTAAATCCCAATGGCATTTCTTCATGTTTGTTCATTCTATTGATGCCAATGTACTTGGATTCCATTGACGCTTATGTAAGTTGATACCATTGACGTCCATGGACGTCCAAAATTTTTCCCATTCATTTTCAATGGGAATTTTTTTTTTTTCCCCAAATCAACAGAAAATGACTAGATATCAATAGGACGTGTCCCCCAAATGTCCCCGATTGCATTGCCTCTTATGGAGGGTGATGCCATTGACGGCCACGGACGTCCAAACTTCCCATTCATTTCCAATGGCATTTCTTCATGTTTGTTCATTCTATTGATGCCAATGTACTTGGATTCCATTGACGCTTATGTAAATTGATACCATTGACGTCCATGGACGTCCAAAATTTTTCCCATTCATTTTCAATGGGAATTTTTTCTTTTTTCCCCAAATCAACAATAAATGACCAGATATCAATAGGATGTGTCCCCCAAACTTCCCCAATTCCTTTGACGCTTGTGAAGAGTGATGCCATTGACGTCCATGGACGTCCAAATTTCCCATTCATTTCTAATGGCATTTAATTATGTTTTTTCATTTTATTGATGCCAATGTACTTGGATTCCATTGACGCCTATGTAAGTTGATACCATTGACGTCCATGGACGTCCAAAATTTTTCCCATTCATTTTCAATGGGAATTTATGGGACGTCGGCGTCATCCGCACGTTGGACTTCGTCGACTGGACGTCGGCGTCATCCGCATGTTGGACGTCGGCGACGTTTGCTAGTTGGACGTCGTCACCGTCCGCTCATTGGACGTCGGCGACGTCCGCTCGTTGGAAGTCGGCGCCGTCTTTATGTTGGATGTCGGCAGCGTCAGCACTTTGGACGTCGGCAGCGACAGCAATTAGGACGTCGGTGACGTCCGCTCGTTGGACGTCGCCAAACTTTGGACGTCGGCGTCGTCCACTCTTTTGACATCGTCACCATCCGCTCGTTGGACGTAAGATGGCGCATTCTGCACTTTTGACGTTTGCTTGTTGAACGTCGTCATTGTCCCACGTTGGACGTCGGCACCGTCCGCTCGATGGACGTCGGCAGCGTCAGCACTTTGGACGTCTGTGACGTCCGCTCGTTGGACGGCGCATTCTGCACTTTTGACGTTTGCTTGTTGAACGTCGTCACTGTTCCACGTGAGATGTCGGCACCGTCCTCTTGATGGACGTCGGCGTCATCTGCTCTTTTGACGTCTTGGACGTTGGTGACGTCCGCTCGTTGGACGTCGCCAAACTTTGGACGTCGGCGTCGTCCACTCTTTTGACATCGTCACCATCCGCTCGTTGGACGTAAGACGGCGCATTCTGCACTTTTGACGTTTGCTTGTTGAACGTCGTCATTGTCCCACGTTGGACGTCGGCACCGTCCGCTTGATGGACGTCGGCAGCGTCAGCACTTTGGACGTCGGTGACGTCCGCTCGTTGGACGTCGGCGCCGTCAGCAGTTTGGAAGTCGGTGATGTCTGCTCGTTGGACGGCGCATTCTGCACTTTGGACGTCGGTGACGTCCGCTCGTTAGACGGCGCATTCTGCACTTTTGACGTTTGCTTGTAGAACGTCGTCACTGTTCCACGTGAGATGTCGGCACCGTGCGCTCGATAGACGTCGGCGTCATCTGCTCTTTTGAGGTCTTGGACGTCGGTGACGTCCGCTCGTTGGACATCGTATTCTGCACTTTTGACTTTTGCTTGTTGAACGTTGTCACTGTCCCACATGGGATGTCGGCGTCATCTGCTCTTTTGACGTCGATGACGTCGGCCTCTCACGCTAACTTTTGACGTTGGCGCCGTTTGCTCGTTGGACGTCTTCACCATCCGTTTGTTGATCGTCGGGGACGTCGGCGTCATCTGCTCTTTTGACGTCGGCTCGTTGGACGTCGCATTCTGTACTTTTGACGTTTGCTTGTTGAACGTTGTCACTGTCCCACGTGGGATGTCGGCATCATCTGCTCTTTTGACGTCGGTGACGTCAGCCTCTCGCGCTAACTTTTGACGTCGGCGCCGTTTGCTCGTTGGACGTCGTCACCATCCGTTCGTTGATCGTCGGCGGACCTCTCAATGGACGTTGGCGTCATCCGCTCTTTTGACGTCGGCGACGTCCAATCCACTCTGAGGTATACGCATAAAGTAGGAAACTGACCGGGGATCGAACCACCATCCTCTCGTATCAAGGTCAGCGATATTAACACTGAGCTATCCATCTGCTAAATGCAGTGTTGTGTGATATGTATATAAAGTTATCATGTATGTGATACAGGCATTGACAAAAGCTAACTTGGTATTGACAGAGGTTCGATCCTACGACCTCCCGCATCAAAGTCATTTTCAATGGGAATTTTTTTCCCCCCCCAAATCAACAAAAAAACGACCTGATATCAATAGGACGTGTCCCCCAAACTAGTCCAATTCCATTGACGCTTATGAAGGGCGCCGCCATTGACGGCCATGGACGTCCAAACTTCCCATTCATTTCCAATGGCATTTCTTCATGTTTGTTCATTCTATTGATGCCAATGTACTTGGATTCCATTGACGCTTATGTAAGTTGATACCATTGACGTCCATGGACGTCCAAAATTTTTCCCATTCATTTTCAATGGGAATTTTTTTTTTTTCCCCAAATCAACAGAAAATGACTAGATATCAATAGGACGTGTCCCCCAAATGTCCCCGATTGCATTGCCTCTTATGGAGGGTGATGCCATTGACGTCCATGGACGTCCAAACTTCCCATTCATTTCCAATGGCATTTCTTCATGTTTGTTCATTCTATTGATGCCAATGTACTTGGATTCCATTGACGCTTATGTAAGTTGATACCATTGACGTCCATGGACGTCCAAAATTTTTCCCATTCATTTTCAATGGGAATTTTTTTTTTTCCCCAAATCAACAGAAAATGACTAGATATCATTAGGACGTGTCCCCCAAACTTCCCCGATTCCATTAACAATTATGAAAGGTGCCGCCATTGACGTCCATGGACGTCCAATTCTCCAGTTCATTTCTAATGGCTTTTTGTTTTGTGCCAATGACTGGCATTATCATCCATTCTATTGATAGACCTGAGTGGGGCTAAGATCTGTATCTCCACAGAGGAAAGACCAAGGTGTGTAATTTCTCCCGAAATTGCAGTTTCTAGTTACCTTGGTCTTTCTGAAAGAAAGAACAAGGTATTGTTATTGTGCAACTTTATTGTTCTTATTATTATTATTATTATTATTCATCTTATTCTCCGCGTTTTTTTGAGCCAACGCACAGCCCAAACCGTAGCACCGATCGGCACCGTTCAAGTATCGGCACGACCGGATTTTTCGTGTGACGATGGGAATTTTTCAAACCGCCACGAAAAATTTTCCGTTCGCCCGTAAACGGCAATTTTCCGAAAAATTAAAAAAGTTTCAAAATGTATCTAGTCCTACAATTTTTGACCAAATCACATAATTTGGGCATCAAAAATTCCGGGACGGTGAGGGGCATAAAAGTTGTATACAGAATTTGGCAAAAATTTACGGTTCCCCGGAAATTTGCCAAAAACTTTCCTATTCATTTTGAATGGAAAAAAAACGCGCGCTTCACAGCCTGAACCGTTAGACCGATCGGCACCGTTCAAGTATCGGCACGACCGGAATTTTCGCGTGACACAGGAAACTTTACAAATGGCCCCGAAAATTTTTCCGTTCGTCCGTAAACGGCAATTTTCCGTGAAAAAAAAAAAAGTTTCAAAATGTATCTAGTCCTACAATTTTTGACCAAATCAAATAATTTGGGCATCAAAAATTCCGGGACGGTGAGGGGCATAAAAGTTGTATACAGAATTTGGAAAAAAATTACGCTTCCTCGGAAATTTGCCAAAAACTATCCCATTCATTTCGAATGGGAAAAGTCCCATTCACTTCCAATGGGATTTCCAATGGAATTTACATTGCATTGATGCCATTGACGGCCATGCATGTCGAATCTACTGATGCCAATGTACTTGGATTCAACTGACTATATAGATGTCGATGCCATTGACTGCCATGGACGTCCAAAAATTTTCCCATTCATTTTCAATGGGGAAAAAACAAAATTACCCCAAATCAACAGAAAATGACCAGATATCAATAGGACGTGTCCCCCAAACTTCCCCAATTCCATTGACGCTTATGAAGGGTGCCGCCATTGACTTACATGGACGTCCAAAATTTTTCCCATTCATTTTCAATGGGGAAAAAACAAAATTTCTCCAAATCAACAGAAAATGACCAGATATCAATAGGACGTATATCCCAAACGTCCCCAATTCCATTGACGCTTATGGGGGGTGCTGCCATTGACGTCCATGGACGTCCAAAATTTTACCCATTCATTTTCAATGGGAATTTTTTTTTTTCCCCAAATCAACAGAAAATGACTAGATATCAATAGGACCTGTCCCCCAAATGTCCCCGATTGCATTGCTGCTTATGGAGGGTGATGCCATTGACGTCCAGGGACGTCCAAACTTCCCATTCATTTCCAATGGCATTTCTTCATGTTTGTTCATTCTTTTGATGCCAATGTACTTGGATTCCATTGACGCTTATGTAAGTTGATACCATTGACGTCCATGGACGTCCAAAATTTTTCCCATTCATTTTCAATGGGAATTTTTTTTTTTTCCCCAAATCAACAGAAAATGACTAGATATCATTAGGACGTGTCCCCCAAATGTCCCCGATTGCATTGCCGCTTATGGGGGGTGATGCCATTGACGTCCATGGACGTCCAAACTTCCCATTCATTTCCAAAGGCATTTCTTCATGTTTGTTCATTCTATTGATGCCAATGTACTTGGATTCCATTGACGCTTATGTAAGTTGATACCATTGACGTCCATGGACGTCCAAAATTTTTCCCATTCATTTTCAATGGGATTTTTTTTTTTTTCCCAAATCAACAGAAAATGACTAGATATCATTAGGACGTGTCCCCCAAATGTCCCCGATTGCATTGCCGCTTATGGAGGGTGATGCCATTGACGTTCATGGACGTCCAAACTTCCCATTCATTTCCAATGGCATTTCTTCATGTTTGTTCATTTTATTGATGCCAATGTACTTGGATTCCATTGACGCTTATGTAAGTTGATACCATTGACGTCCATGGACGTCCAAAATTTTTCCCATTCATTTTCAATGGGAATTTTTTTTTTTTTCCCCAAATCAACAGAAAATGACTAGATATCAATAGGACGTGTCCCCCAAACTTCCCCGATTCCATTAACAATTATGGAGGGTGCTGCCATTGACGGACATGGACGTCCAATTCTCCCAATCTTTTCTAATGCCTTTAACTTTGTTTAGTGCCAATGACTGGCATTATGGTCCATTCTATTGATAGACCTGAGTGGGGCTAAGATTTGTATCTCCACAGAGGAAAGACCAAGGTGTGTAATTTCTCCCGAAATTGCAGTTTCTAGTTATTATTATTATTATTATTCAATAATTGTCGACGTTTTTTCGGCGCGCCGCGCAGCCCGAACCGTACCTCCGATCGGTACCGTTCAAGTATCGGCACGACCGGAATTTTCGCGCGACGATGGGAATTTTTCAAACGGCCCGGAAAAATTTTCCGTTCGCCCGTAAACGGCAATTTTCCGGAAAAAAAAAAAAGTTTCAAAATGTATCTAGTCCTACAATTTTTGACCAAATCACATAATTTGGGCATCAAAAATTCCGGGACATTGAGGGGCATAAAAGTTGTATACAGAATTTGGCAAAAATTTACGGTTCCCCAGAAATTTGCCAAAAACTTTCCTATTCATTTTGAATGGAAAAAAAATGCGCGCTTCACAGCCCGAACCGTTTGACCGATCGGCACCGTTCAAGTATCGGCACGACCGGAATTTTCGCGTGACACAGGAAACTTTACAAATGGCCCCGAAAATTTTTCTGTTCGTCCGTAAACGGCAATTTTCCGTGAAAAAAAAAAAAGTTTCAAAATGTATCTAGTCCTACAATTTTTGACCAAATCACATAATTTGGGCATCAAAAATTCCGGGACGGTGAGGGGCATAAAAGTTGTATACAGAATTTGGAAAAAAATTACGCTTCCTCGGAAATTTGCCAAAAACTATCCCATTCATTTCGAATGGGAAAAGTTCCCATTCACTTTCAATAGGATTTCCAATGGACTTTACATTGCACTGATGCCATTGACGGCCATGCATGTCGAATCTATTCATGCCAATGTACTTGGATTCAAGTGACTATATGGATGTCGATGCCATTGACTGCCATGGACGTCCAAAATTTTTCCCATTCATTTTCAATGGGGAAAAAACAAAATTACCCCAAATCAACAGAAAATGACCAGATATCAATAGGACGTGTCCCCCAAACTTCCCCAATTCCATTGACGCTTATGAAGGGTGCCGCCATTGACTTACATGGACGTCCAAAATTTTTCCCATTCATTTTCAATGGGGAAAAAACTACATTTCTCCAAATCAACAGAAAATGACCAGATATCAATAGGACGTATATCCCAAACGTCCCCAATTCCATTGACGCTTATGGGGGGTGCTGCCATTGACGTCCATGGACGTCCAAAATTTTACCCATACATTTTCAATGGGAAATTTTTTTTTTTCCCCAAATCAACAGAAAATGACTAGATATCAATAGGACCTGTCCCCCAAATGTCCCCGATTGCATTGCTGCTTATGGAGGGTGATGCCATTGACGTCCAGGGACGTCCAAACTTCCCATTCATTTCCAATGGCATTTCTTCATGTTTGTTCATTCTTTTAATGCCAATGTACTTGGATTCCATTGACGCTTATGTAAGTTGATACCATTGACGTCCATGGACGTCCAAAATTTTTCCCATTCATTTTCAATGGGAATTTTTTTTTTTTCCCCAAATCAACAGAAAATGACTAGATATCAATAGGACGTTTCCCCCAAATGTGCCCGATTGCATTGCTGCTTATGGAGGGTGATGCCATTGACGTCCACGGACGTCCAAACTTCCCATTAATTTCCAATGGCATTTCTTCATGTTTGTTCATTCTATTGATGCCAATGTACTTGGATTCCATTGACGCTTATGTAAGTTGATACCATTGACGTCCATGGACGTCCAAAATTTTTCCCATTCATTTTCAATGGGAAATTTTTTTTTTTCCCCAAATCAACAGAAAATGACTAGATATCATTAGGACGTGTCCCCCAAATGTCCCCGATTGCATTGCCGCTTATGGGGGGTGATGCCATTGACGTCCATGGACGTCCAAACTTCCCATTCATTTCCAAAGGCATTTCTTCATGTTTGTTCATTCTATTGATGCCAATGTACTTGGATTCCATTGACGCTTATGTAAGTTGATACCATTGACGTCCATGGACGTCCAAAATTTTTCCCATTCATTTTCAATGGGATTTTTTTTTTTTCCCAAATCAACAGAAAATGACTAGATATCATTAGGACGTGTCCCCCAAATGTCCCCGATTGCATTGCCGCTTATGGAGGGTGATGCCATTGACGTTCATGGACGTCCAAACTTCCCATTCATTTCCAATGGCATTTCTTCATGTTTGTTCATTTTATTGATGCCAATGTACTTGGATTCCATCGACGCTTATGTAAGTTGATACCATTGACGTCCATAGACGTCCAAAATTTTTCCCATTCATTTTCAATGGGAAATTTTTTTTTTTCCCCAAATCAACAGAAAATGACTAGATATCAATAGGACGTGTCCCCCAAATGTCCCCAATTGCATTGCTGCTTATGGAGGGTGATGCCATTGACGTCCAGGGACGTCCAAACTTCCCATTTATTCCAATGGCATTTCTTCATGTTTGTTCATTCTATTGATGCCAATGTACTTAGATTCCATTGACGCTTATGTAAGTTGATACCATTGACGTCCATAGACGTCCAAAATTTTTCCCATTCATTTTCAATGGGAAATTTTTTTTTTCCCCCAAATCAACAGAAAATGACTAGATATCATTAGGACGTGTCCCCCAAATGTCCCCGATTGCATTGCCGCTTATGGGGGGTGATGCCATTGACGTCCATGGACGTCCAAACTTCCCATTCATTTCCAAAGGCATTTCTTCATGTTTGTTCATTCTATTGATGCCAATGTACTTGGATTCCATTGACGCTTATGTAAGTTGATACCATTGACGTCCATGGACGTCCAAAATTTTTCCCATTCATTTTCAATGGGATTTTTTTTTTTTTCCCCAAATCAACAGAAAATGACTAGATATCATTAGGACGTGTCCCCCAAATGTCCCCGATTGCATTGCCGCTTATGGAGGGTGATGCCATTGACGTTCATGGACGTCCAAACTTCCCATTCATTTCCAATGGCATTTCTTCATGTTTGTTCATTTTATTGATGCCAATGTACTTGGATTCCATTGACGCTTATGTAAGTTGATACCATTGACGTCCATGGACGTCCAAAAATTTTCCCATTCATTTTCAATGGGAATTTTTTTTTTTTTTCCCAAATCAACAGAAAATGACTAGATATCATTAGGACGTGTCCCCCAAACTTCCCCGATTCCATTAACAATTATGAAAGGTGCCGCCATTGACGTCCACGGACGTCCAATTCTCCCATTCATTTCTAACGGCTTTTACTTTGTTTTTTGCCAATGACTGGCATTATGATCCATTCTATTGATAGACCTGAGTGGGGCTAAGATCTGTATCTCCACAGAGGAAAGACCAAGGTGTGTAATTTCTCCCGAAATTGCAGTTTCTAGTTTATTATTATTATAGGTCAATAATTGTTGACGTTTTTTTCGGCGCGCCGCACAGCCCGAACCGTACCTCCGATCGGTACCGTTCAAGTATCGGCACGACCGGAATTTTCGCGCGACGATGGGAATTTTTCAAACGGCCCCGAAAAATTTTCCGTTCGCCCGTAAACGGCAATTTTCCGAAAAAAAAAAAAAGTTTCAAAATGTATCTAGTCCTACAATTTTTGACCAAATCACATAATTTGGGCATCAAAAATTCCGGGACGGTGAGGGGCATAAAAGTTGTATACAGAATTTGGCAAAAATTTACGGTTCCCCGGAAATTTGCCCAAAACTTTCCTATTCATTTTGAATGGAAAAAAAACGCGCGCTTCACAGCCCGAACCGTTAGACCGATCGGCACCGTTCAAGTATCGGCACGACCGGAATTTTCGCGTGACACAGGAAACTTTACAAATGGCCCCGAAAATTTTTCCGTTCGTCCGTAAACGGAAATTTTCCGTGAAAAAAAAAAAAGTTTCAAAATGTATCTAGTCCTACAATTTTTGACCAAATCACATAATTTGGGCATCAAAAATTCCGGGACGGTGAGGGGCATAAAAGTTGTATACAGAATTTGGAAAAAATTTACGGTTCCCCGGATATTTGCCAAAAACTATCCCATTCATTTCTAATGGGAAAAGTTCCCATTCACTTTCAATAGGATTTCCAATGGACTTTACATTGCATTGCCATTGACGGCCATGCATGTCGAATCTATTGATGCCAATGTTCTTGGATTCAATTGACTATATGGATGTCGATGCCATTGACGGCCATGGACGTCCAAAATTTTTCCCATTCATTTTCAATGGGGAAAAAACTACATTTCCCCAAATCAACAGAAAATGACCAGATATCAATAGGACGTGTCCCCCAAACGTCCCCAACTCCATTGACGCTTATAGGGGGTGCTGCCATTGACTTACATGGACGTCCAAAATTTTTCCCATTCATTTTCAATGGGGAAAAAACTACATTTCTCCAAATCAACAGAAAATGACCAGATATCAATAGGACGTATACCCCAAACGTCCCCAACTCCATTGACGCTTATGGGGGGTGCTGCCATTGACGTCCATGGACGTCCAAAATTTTACCCATTCATTTTCAATGGGAATTTTTTTTTTTTCCCCAAATCAACAGAAAATGACTAGATATCAATAGGACGTTTCCCCCAAATGTCCCCAATTGCATTGCTGCTTATGGAGGGTGATGCCATTGACGTCCTGGGACGTTCAAACTTCCCATTCATTTCCAATGGCATTTCTTCATGTTTGTTCATTCTATTGATGCCAATGTACTTGGATTCCATTGACGCTTATGTAAGTTGATGCCATTGACGTCCATGGACGTCCAAAATTTTTCCCATTCATTTTCAATGGGAATTTTTTTTTTTTCCCCAAATCAACAGAAAATGACTAGATATCAATAGGACGTTTCCCCCAAATGTGCCCGATTGCATTGCTGCTTATGGAGGGTGATGCCATTGACGTCCACGGACGTCCAAACTTCCCATTAATTTCCAATGGCATTTCTTCATGTTTGTTCATTCTATTGATGCCAAAGTACTTGGATTCCATTGACGCTTATGTAAGTTGATACCATTGACGTCCATGGACGTCCAAAATTTTTCCCATTCATTTTCAATGGGATTTTTTTTTTTTTTTTCCCAAATCAACAGAAAATGACTAGATATCATTAGGACGTTTCCCCCAAATGTCCCCGATTGCATTGCCGCTTATGGAGGGTGATGCCATTGACGTTCATGGACGTCCAAACTTCCCATTCATTTCCAATGGCATTTCTTCATGTTTGTTCATTCTTTTGATGCCAATGTACTTGGATTCCATTGACGGTTATGTAAGTTGATACCATTGACGTCCATGGACGTCCAAAATTTTTCCCATTCATTTTCAATGGGAAATTTTTTTTTTTCCCCAAATCAACAGAAAATGACTAGATATCATTAGGACGTGTCCCCCAAATGTCCCCGATTGCATTGCCGCTTATGGGGGGTGATGCCATTGACGTCCATGGACGTCCAAACTTCCCATTCATTTCCAAAGGCATTTCTTCATGTTTGTTCATTCTATTGATGCCAATGTACTTGGATTCCATTGACGCTTATGTAAGTTGATACCATTGACGTCCATGGACGTCCAAAATTTTTCCCATTCATTTTCAATGGGATTTTTTTTTTTCCCAAATCAACAGAAAATGACTAGATATCATTAGGACGTGTCCCCCAAATGTCCCCGATTGAATTGCCGCTTATGGAGGGTGATGCCATTGACGTTCATGGATGTCCAAACTTCCCATTCATTTCCAATGGCATTTCTTCATGTTTGTTCAATTTATTGATGCCAATGTACTTGGATTCCATTGACGCTTATGTAAGTTGATACCATTGACGTCCATGGACGTCCAAAATTTTTCCCATTCATTTTCAATGGGAATTTTTTTTTTTTCCCAAATCAACAGAAAATGACTAGATATCAATAGGACGTGTCCCCCAAACTTCCCCGATTCCATTAACAATTATGGAGGGTGCTGCCATTGACGGACATGGACGTCCAATTCTCCCAATCTTTTCTAATGGCTTTAACTTTGTTTAGTGCCAATGACTGGCATTATGGTCCATTCTATTGATAGACCTGAGTGGGGCTAAGATTTGTATCTCCACAGAGGAAAGACCAAGGTGTGTAATTTCTCCCGAAATTGCAGTTTCTAGTTATTATTATTATTCAATAATTCTCCGCGTTTTTTTGAGCCAACGCACAGCCCAAACCGTAGCACCGATCGGCACCGTTGAAGTATCGGCACGACCGGATTTTTCGCGTGACGATGGGAATTTTTCAAACCGCCACGAAAAATTTTCCGTTCGCCCGTAAACGGCAATTTTCCGAAAAATAAAAAAAGTTTAAAAATGTATCTAGTCCTACAATTTTTGACCAAATCACATAATTTGGGTATCAAAAATTCCGGGACGGTGAGGGGCATAAAAGTTGTATACAGAATTTGGCAAAAATTTACGGTTCCCCGGAAATTTGCCAAAAACTTTCCTATTCATTTTGAATGGAAAAAAAACGCGCGCTTCACAGCCCGAACCGTTAGACCGATCGGCACCGTTCAAGTATCGGCACGACCGGAATTTTCGCGTGACACTGGAAACTTTACAAATGGCCCCGAAAATTTTTCCGTTCGTCCGTAAACGGCAATTTTCCGTGAAAAAAAAAAAAGTTTCAAAATGTATCTAGTCCTACAATTTTTGACCAAATCACATAATTTGGGCATCAAAAATTCCGGGACGGTGAGGGGCATAAAAGTTGTATACAGAATTTGGAAAAAAATTACGCTTCCTCGGAAATTTGCCAAAAACGATCCCATTCATTTCGAATGGGAAAAGTCCCATTCACTTCCAATGGGATTTCCAATGGAATTTACATTGCATTGATGCCATTGACGGCCATGCATGTCGAATCTACTGATGCCAATGTACTTGGATACTATTGATTATATGGATGTCGATGCCATTGACTGCCATGGACGTCCAAAATTTTTCCCATTCATTTTCAATGGGGAAAAAACAAAATTACCCCAAATCAACAGAAAATGACCAGATATCAATAGGACGTGTCCCCCAAACTTCCCCAATTCCATTGACGCTTATGAAGGGTGCCGCCATTGACTTACATGGACGTCCAAAATTTTTCCCATTCATTTGACGTTCATGGACGTCCAAACTTCCCATTAAATCCCAATGGCATTTCTTCATGTTTGTTCATTCTATTGATGCCAATGTACTTGGATTCCATTGACGCTTATGTAAGTTGATACCATTGACGTCCATGGACGTCCAAAAATTTTCCCATTCATTTTCAATGGGAATTTTTTTTTTCCCCCCAAATCAACAGAAAATGACTAGATATCAATAGGACGTGTCCCCCAAATGTCCCCGATTGCATTGCCTCTTATGGAGGGTGATGCCATTGACGTCCACGGACGTCCAAACTTCCCATTCATTTCCAATGGCATTTCTTCATGTTTGTTCATTCTATTGATGCCAATGTACTTGGATTCCATTGACGCTTATGTAAATTGATACCATTGACGTCCATGGACGTCCAAAATTTTTCCCATTCATTTTCAATGGTAATTTATTTTTTTTCCCCAAATCAACAGAAAATGACTAGATATCAATAGGACGTGTTGCCCAAATGTCCCCGATTGCATTGCCTCTTATGGAGGGTGATGCCATTGACGGCCATGGACGTCCAAATTTCCCATTAATTTCTAATGGCTTTTAATCATGTTTTTTCATTCTATTGATGCCAATGTACTTGGATTCCATTGACGCCTATGTAAGTTGATACCATTGACGTCCATGGACGTCCAAAATTTTTCCCATTCATTTTCAATGGGAAATTTTTTTTTTCCCCAGATCAACAGAAAATGACTAGATATCATTAGGACGTGTCCCCCAAATGTCCCCGATTGCATTGCCGCTTATGGAGGGTGATGCCATTGATGTCCATGGACGTCCAAACTTCCCATTCATTTCCAATGGCATTTCTTCATGTTTGTTCATTCTATTGATTTCAATGTACTTGGATTCCATTGACGCTTATGTAAGTTGATACCATTGACGTCCATGGACGTCCAAAATTTTTCCCATTCATTTTCAATGGGAATTTTTTTTTTTTCCCCAAATCAACAGAAAATGACTAGATATCATTAGGACGTTTCCCCCAAATGTCCCCGATTGCATTGCCGCTTATGGAGGGTGATGCCATTGACGTCCATGGACGTACAAACTTCCCATTCATTTCCAATGGCATTTCTTCATGTTTGTTCATTCTATTGATGCCAATGTACTTGGATTCCATTGACGCTTATGTAAGTTGACACCATTGACGTCCATGGACGTCCAAAATTTTTCCCATTCATTTTCAATGGGAATTTTTTTTTTTTTTCCAAATCAACAAAAAATGACTCGATATCATTAGGACGTGTCCCCCAAATGTCCCCGATTGCTTTGCCGCTTATGGAGGGTGATGCCATTGACGTCCATGGACGTCCAAAATTTTACCCATTCATTTTCAATGGGAAATTTTTTTTTTTCACCAAATCAACAGAAAATGACTAGATATCAATAGGACGTTTCCCCCAAATGTCCCCGATTGCATTGACGCTTATGAAGGGTGCCGCCATTGACGTCCATGGAAGTCCAAAATTTTTCCCATTCATTTTCAATAGGGAAAAAACAAAATTTCCCCAAATCAACAGAAAATGATCAGATATCAATAGTACGTGTCCCCCAAACTTCCCCAATTCCATTGACGCTTATGAAGGGTGCCGCCATTGACTTCCATGGACGTCCAAAATTTTTCCCAATCATTTTCAATGGGGAAAAAACAAAATTTCTCCAAATCAACAGAAAATGACCAGATATCAATAGGACGTATACCCCAAACGTCCCCAACTCCATTGACGCTTATGGGGGGTGCTGCCATTGACGTCCATGGAAGTCCAAAAATGTTCCCATTCATTTTCAATAGGGAAAAAACAAAATTTCCCCAAATCAACAGAAAATGACCAGATATCAATAGGACGTGTCCCCCAAACTTCCCCAATTGCATTGACGCTTATGAAGGGTGCCGCCATTGACTTCCATGGACGTCCAAAATTTTTCCCATTCATTTTCAATGGGGAAAAAACTAAATTTCTCCAAATCAACAGAAAATGACCAGATATTAATAGGACGTAAATCCCAAACGTCCCCAACTCCATTGACGCTTATGGGGGTTGCTGCCATTGACGTCCATGGACGTCCAAAATTTTTCCCATTCATTTTCAATAGGAATTTTTTTTTTCCCAAAATCAAAAGAAAATGACTAGATGTCATTAGGACGTGTCCCCCAAATGTCCCCAATTGCATTGCCGCTAATGGAGGGTGATGCCATTGACGTCCATGGACGTCCAAACTTTCCATTCATTTCCAATGGCATTTCTTCATGTTTGTTCATTCTATTGATGCCAATGTACTTGGATTCCATTGACGCTTATGTAAGTTGATACCATTGACGTCCATGGACGTCAAAAATTTTTCCCATTCATTTTCAATGGGAATTTCTTCTTTTTTCCCCAAATCAACAGAAAATGACTAGATATCAATAGGACGTGTCCCCCAAATGTCCCCGATTGCATTGCCTCTTATGGAGGGTGATGCCATTGACGTCCACGGACGTCCAAACTTCCCATTCATTTCCAATGGCATTTCTTCATGTTTGTTCATTCTATTGATGCCAATGTACTTGGATTCAATTGACGCTTATGTAAGTTGATACCATTGACGTCCATGGACGTCCAAAATTTTTCCCATTCATTTTCAATGGGAATTATTTTTTTTTTCCCCAAATCAACAGAAAATGACTGGATATCATTAGGACGTGTCCCCCAAATGTCCCCGATTGCATTGCCGCTTACGGAGGGTGATGCCATTGACGTTCATGGACGTCCAAACTTCCCATTTATTTCCAATGGCATTTCTTCATGTTTGTTCATTCTATTGATGCCAATGTACTTGGATTCCATTGACGCTTATGTAAGTTGATACCATTGACGTCCATGGACGTCCAAAATTTTTCCCATTCATTTTCAATGGGAATTTTTTTTTTTTTCCCCAAATCAACAGAAAATGACTAGATATCAATAGGACGTTTCCCCCAAATGTTCCCGATTGCATTGCTGCTTATGGAGGGTGATGCCATTGACGTCCAGGGACGTCCAAACTTCCCATTCATTTCCAATGGCATTTCCTCATGTTTGTTCATTCTTTTGATGCCAATGTAATTGGATTCCATTGACGCTTATGTAAGTTGATACCATTGACGTCCATGGACGTCCAAAATTTTTCCCATTCATTTTCAATGGGAAATTTTTTTTTTTCCCCAAATAAACAGAAAATGACTAGATATCATTAGGACGTGTCCCCCAAATGTCCCCGATTGCATTGCCGCTTATGGGGGGGTGATGCCATTGACGTCCATGGACGTCCAAACTTCCCATTCATTTCCAAAGGCATTTCTTCATGTTTGTTCATTCTATTGATGCCAATGTACTTGGATTCCATTGACGCTTATGTAAGTTGATACCATTGACGTCCATGGACGTCCAAAATTTTTCCCATTCATTTTCAATGGGATTTTTTTTTTTTTTTCCCAAATCAACAGAAAATGACTAGATATCATTAGGACGTGTCCCCCAAATGTCCCCGATTGCATTGCCGCTTATGGAGGGTGATGCCATTGACGTCCAGGGACGTCCAAACTTCCCATTCATATCCAATGGCATTTCTTCATGTTTGTTCATTCTTTTGATGCCAATGTACTTGGATTCCATTGACGGTTATGTAAGTTGATACCATTGACGTCCATGGACGTCCAAAATTTTTCCCATTCATTTTCAATGGGAAATTTTTTTTTTTCCCCAAATCAACAGAAAATGACTAGATATCATTAGGGCGTGTCCCCCAAATGTCCCCGATTGCATTGCTGCTTATGGAGGGTGATGCCATTGACGTCCACGGACGTCCAAACTTCCCATTCATTTCCAATGGCATTTCTTCATGTTTTTTCATTCTATTGATGCCAATGTACTTGGATTCCATTGACGCTTATGTAAGTTGATACCATTGACGTCCATGGACGTCCAAAAATTTTCCCATTCATTTTCAATGGGAATTTTTTTTTTTTTTCCCAAATCAACAGAAAATGACTAGATATCATTAGGACGTGTCCCCCAAACTTCCCCGATTCCATTAACAATTATGAAAGGTGCCGCCATTGACGTCCATGGACGTCCAATTCTCCCATTCATTTCTAACGGCTTTTACTTTGTTTTTTGCCAATGACTGGCATTATGATCCATTCTATTGATAGACCTGAGTGGGGCTAAGATCTGTATCTCCACAGAGGAAAGACCAAGGTGTGTAATTTCTCCCGAAATTGCAGTTTCTAGTTATTTATTATTATTATTATTCAATAATTGTTGACGTTTTTTTCGGCGCGCCGCACAGCCCGAACCGTACCACCGATCGGCACCGTTCAAGTATCGGCACGACCGGAATTTTCGCGCGACGATGGGAATTTTTCAAACGGCCCCGAAAAATTTTCCGTTCGCCCGTAAACGGCAATTTTCCGGAAAAAAAAAAAAGTTTCAAAATGTATCTAGTCCTACAATTTTTGACCAAATCACATAATTTGGGTATCAAAAATTCCGGGACGGTGAGGGGCATAAAAGTTGTATACAGAATTTGGCAAAAATTTACGGTTCCCCGGAAATTTGCCAAAAACTTTCCTATTCATTTTGAATGAAAAAAAAACGCACGCTGCACAGCCCGAACCGTTTGACCGATCGGCACCGTTCAAATATCGGCACGACCGGAATTTTCGCGCGACGATGGGAATTTTTCAAACGGACCCGAAAAATTTTCCCTTCGCCCGTAAACGGCAATTTTCCGGAAAAAAAAAAAAAGTTTCAAAATGTATCTAGTCCTACAATTTTTGACCAAATCACACAATTTGGGCATAAAAAATTCCGGGACGGTGAGGGGCATAAAAGTTGTATACAGAATTTGGAAAAAAATTACGCTTCCTCGGAAATTTGCCAAAAACTATCCCATTCATTTCGAATGGGAAAAGTCCCATTCACTTCCAATGGGATTTCCAATGGAATTTACATTGCATTGATGCCATTGACGGCCATGCATGTCGAATCTACTGATGCCAATGTACTTGGATTCAATTGACTATATGGATGTCGATGCCATTGACTGCCATGGACGTCCAAAAATTTTCCCATTCATTTTCAATGGGGAAAAAACAAAATTACCACAAATCTACAGAAAATGACCAGATATCAATAGGACGTGTCCCCCAAACTTCCCCAATTCCATTGACGCTTATGAAGGGTGCCGCCATTGACTTACATGGACGTCCAAAATTTTTCCCATTCATTTTCAATGGGGAAAAAACTAAATTTCTCCAAATCAACAGAAAATGACCAGATATCAATAGGACGTATATCCCAAACGTCCCCAATTCCATTGACGCTTATGTAAGTTGATACCATTGACGTCCATGGACGTCCAAAATTTTTCCCATTCATTTTCAATAGGAATTTTTTTTTTTCCCCAAATCAACAGAAAATGACTAGATATCAATAGGACGTTTCCCCCAAATGTGCCCGATTGCATTGCTGCTTATGGAGGGTGATGCCATTGACGTCCACGGACGTCCAAACTTCCCATTAATTTCCAATGGCATTTCTTCATGTTTGTTCATTCTATTGATGCCAATGTACTTGGATTCCATTGACGCTTATGTAAGTTGATACCATTGACGTCTATGGACGTCCAAAATTTTTCCCATTCATTTTCAATGGGAAATTTTTTTTTTTCCCCAAATCAACAGAAAATGACTAGATATCATTAGGACGTGTCCCCCAAATGTCCCCGATTGCATTGCCGCTTATGGGGGGTGATGCCATTGACGTCCATGGACGTCCAAACTTCCCATTCATTTCTAAAGGCATTTTTTCATGTTTGTTCATTTTATTGATGCCAATGTACTTGGATTCCATTGACGCTTATGTAAGTTGATACCATTGACGTCCATGGACGTCCAAAATTTTTCCCATTCATTTTCAATGGGAATTTTTTTTTTTCCCCAAATCAACAGAAAATGACTAGATATCAATAGGACGTGTCCCCCAAACTTCCCCGATTCCATTAACAATTATGGAGGGTGCTGCCATTGACGGACATGGACGTCCAATTCTCCCAATCTTTTCTAATGGCTTTAACTTTGTTTAGTGCCAATGACTGGCATTATGGTCCATTCTATTGATAGACCTGAGTGGGGCTAAGATTTGTATCTCAACAGAGGAAAGACCAAGGTGTGTAATTTCTCCCGAAATTGCAGTTTCTAGTTACCTTGGTCTTTCCAAGGGAAAGAACAAGGTATTGTTATTGTGCAACTTTATTATTATAATTATTATTACCTTGGTCTTTCTGAAAGAAAGAACAAGGTATTGTTATTGTGCAACTTTATTGTTCTTATTACCTTGGTCTTTCCAAGGGAAAGAACAAGGTATTGTTATTGTGCAACTTTATTATTATAATAATTATTATTATTATTATTATTATTATTCAATAATTCTCCGCGTTTTTTTGAGCCAACGCACAGCCCAAACCGTAGCACCGATCGGCACCGTTGAAGTATCGGCACGACCGGATTTTTCGCGTGACGATGGGAATTTTTCAAACCGCCACGAAAAATTTTCCGTTCGCCCGTAAACGGCAATTTTCCGAAAAATAAAAAAAGTTTCAAAATGTATCTAGTCCTACAATTTTTGACCAAATCACATAATTTGGGCATCAAAAATTCCGGGACGTTGAGGGGCATAAAAGTTGTATACAGAATTTGGCAAAAATTTACGGTTCCCCGGAAATTTGCCAAAAACTTTCCTATTCATTTTGAATGGAAAAAAAACGCGCGCTTCACAGCCCGAACCGTTAGACCGATCGGCACCGTTCAAGTATCGGCACGACCGGAATTTTCGCGTGACACAGGAAACTTTACAAATGGCCCCGAAAATTTTTCCGTTCGTCCGTAAACGGCAATTTTCCATGAAAAAAAAAAAAGTTTCAAAATGTATCTAGTCCTACAATTTTTGACCAAATCACATAATTTGGGCATCAAAAATTCCGGGACGGTGAGGGGCATAAAAGTTGTATACAGAATTTGGAAAAAAATTACGCTTCCTCGGAAATTTGCCAAAAACTATCCCATTCATTTCGAATGGGAAAAGTCCCATTCACTTCCAATGGGATTTCCATAGAATTTACATTGCATTGATGCCATTGACGGCCATGCATGTCGAATCTACTGATGCCAATGTACTTGGATTCAATTGACTATATGGATGTCGATGCCATTGACTGCCACGGACGTCCAAAATTTTTCCCATTCATTTTCAATGGGGAAAAAACAAAATTTCCCCAAATAAACAGAAAATGGCCAGATATCAATAGGACGTGTCCCCCAAACTTCCCCAATTCCATTGACGCTTATGGGGGGTGCTGCCATTGACTTCCATGGACGTCCAAAATTTTCCCCATTCATTTTCAATGGGGAAAAAACTAAATTTCTCCAAATCGACAGAAAATGACCAGATATCAATAGGACGTATACCCCAAACGTCCCCAACTCCATTGACGCTTATGGGGGGTGCTGCCATTGACATCCATGGACGTCCAAAATTTTTCCCATTCATTTTCAATGGGGAAAAAACTAAATTTCTCCAAATCGACAGAAAATGACCAGATATCAATAGGACGTATACCCCAAACGTCCCCAACTCCATTGACGCTTATGGGGGGTGCTGCCATTGACATCCATGGACGTCCAAAAATTTTCCCATTCATTTTCAATGGGAAATTTTTTTTTTTCCCCCAAGTCAACAGAAAATGACTAGATATCAATAGGACGTGTCCCCCAAATGTCCCCGATTGCATTGCTGCTTATGGAGGGTGATGCCATTGACGTCCAGGGACGTCCAAACTTCCCAATCATTTCCAATGGCATTTCTTCATGTTTGTTCATTCTATTGATGCCAATGTACTTGGATTCCATTGACGCTTATGTAAGTTGACACCATTGACGTCCATGGACGTCCAAAATTTTTCCCATTCATTTTCAATGGGAAATTTTTTTTCTTCTCCCAAATCAAAAGAAAATGACTAAATATCAATAGGACGTGTCCCCCAAATGTCCCCGATTGTATTGCTGCTTATGGAGGGTGATGCCATTGACGTCCATGGACGTCCAAACTTCCCATTAATTTCTAATGGCATTTCTTCATGTTTGTTCATTCTATTGATGCCAATGTACTTGGTATCCATTGACGCTTATGTAAGTTGATACCATTGACGTCCATGGACGTCCAAAATTTTTCCCATTCATTTTCAATGGGAATTTTTTTTTTTTCCCCAAATCAACAGAAAATGACTAGATATCAATAGGACGTGTCCCCCAAATGTCCCCGATTGTATTGCTGCTTATGGAGGGTGATGCCATTGACGTCCATGGACGTCCAAACTTCCCATTAATTTCTAATGGCATTTCTTCATGTTTGTTCATTCTATTGATGCCAATGTACTTGGTATCCATTGACGCTTATGTAAGTTGATACCATTGACGTCCATGGACGTCCAAAATTTTTCCCATTCATTTTCAATGGGAATTTTTTTTTTTTCCCCAAATCAACAAAAAATGACCAGATATCAATAGGACGTGTACCCCAAATGTCCCCGATTGTATTGCTGCTTATGGAGGGTGATGCCATTGACGTCCATGGACGTCCAAACTTCCCATTAATTTCTAATGGCATTTCTTCATGTTTGTTCATTCTATTGATGCCAATGTACTTGGTATCCATTGACGCTTATGTAAGTTGATACCATTGACGTCCATGGACGTCCAAAATTTTTCCCATTCATTTTCAATGGGAATTTTTTTTTTTTGCCCAAATCAACAAAAAATGACCATATATCAATAGGACGTGTACCCCAAATGTCCCCGATTGTATTGCTGCTTATGGAGGGTGATGCCATTGAGGTCTATGGACGTCCAAACTTCCCATTAATTTCTAATGGCATTTCTTCATGTTTGTTCATTCTATTGATGCCAATGTACTTGGTATCCATTGACGCTTATGTAAGTTGATACAATTGACGTCCATGGACGTCCAAAATTTTTCCCATTCATTTTCAATGGGAATTTTTTTTTTTTCCCCAAATCAACAAAAAATGACCAGATATCAATAGGACGTGTCCCCCAAATGTCCCCGATTGTATTGCTGCTTATGGAGGGTGATGCCATTGACGTCCATGGACGTCCAAACTTCCCATTAATTTCTAATGGCATTTCTTCATGTTTGTTCATTCTATTGATGCCAATGTACTTGGTATCCATTGACGCTTATGTAAGTTGATACCATTGACGTCCATGGACGTCCAAAATTTTTCCCATTCATTTTCAATGGGAATTTTTTTTTTTTGCCCAAATCAACAAAAAATGACCAGATATCAATAGGACATGTACCCCAAATGTCCCCAATTACAATGATGCTTATGGAGGGTGCTGCCATTGACGGCCATGGACGTCCAACTCTCCCAATCTTTTCTAATGGCATTTCTTCATGTTTGTTCATTCTATTGATGCCAATGTACTTGGTATCCATTGACGCTTATGTAAGTTGATACCATTGACGTCCATGGACGTCCAAAATTTTTCCCATTCATTTTCAATGGGAATTTTTTTTTTTTGCCCAAATCAACAAAAAATGACCATATATCAATAGGACGTGTACCCCAAATGTCCCCGATTGTATTGCTGCTTATGGAGGGTGATGCCATTGACGTCTATGGACGTCCAAACTTCCCATTAATTTCTAATGGCATTTCTTCATGTTTGTTCATTCTATTGATGCCAATGTACTTGGTATCCATTGACGCTTATGTAAGTTGATACAATTGACGTCCATGGACGTCCAAAATTTTTCCCATTCATTTTCAATGGGAATTTTTTTTTTTTCCCCAAATCAACAAAAAATGACCAGATATCAATAGGACGTGTCCCCCAAATGTCCCCGATTGTATTGCTGCTTATGGAGGGTGATGCCATTGACGTCCATGGACGTCCAAACTTCCCATTAATTTCTAATGGCATTTCTTCATGTTTGTTCATTCTATTGATGCCAATGTACTTGGTATCCATTGACGCTTATGTAAGTTGATACCATTGACGTCCATGGACGTCCAAAATTTTTCCCATTCATTTTCAATGGGAATTTTTTTTTTTTGCCCAAATCAACAAAAAATGACCAGATATCAATAGGACGTGTACCCCAAATGTCCCCAATTACAATGATGCTTATGGAGGGTGCTGCCATTGACGGCCATGGACGTCCAACTCTCCCAATCTTTTCTAATAGCTTTTACTTTGTTTAGTGCCATTGACTGGCATTATGGTCCATTCTATTGATAGACCTGAGTGGGGCTAAGATTTGTATCTCCACAGAGGAAAGACCAAGGTGTAATTTCTCCCGAAATTGCAGTTTCTAGTTATTATTATTATTATTCATCTTATTCTCCGCGTTTTTTTGAGCCAACGCACAGCCCAAACCGTAGCACCGATCGGCACCGTTCAAGTATCGGCACGACCGGATTTTTCGTGTGACGATGGGAATTTTTCAAACCACCACGAAAAATTTTCCGTTCGCCCGTAAACGGCAATTTTCCGAAAAATAAAAAAAGTTTAAAAATGTATCTAGTCCTACAATTTTTGACCAAATCACATAATTTGGGCATCAAAAATTCCGGGACGGTGAGGGGCATAAAAGTTGTATACAGAATTTGGCAAAAATTTACGGTTCCCCGGAAATTTGCCAAAAACTTTCCTATTCATTTTGAATGGAAAAAAAACGCGCGCTTCAAAGCCCGAACCGTTAGACCGATCGGCACCGTTCAAGTGTCGGCACGACCGGAATTTTTGCGTGACACAGGAAACTTTACAAATGGCCCCGAAAATTTTTCCGTTCGTCCGTAAACGGCAATTTTCCGTGAAAAAAAAAAAGTTTCAAAATGTATCTAGTCCTACAATTTTTGACCAAATCAAATAATTTGGGCATCAAAAATTCCGGGACGGTGAGGGGCATAAAAGTTGTATACAGAATTTGGAAAAAAATTACGCTTCCTCGGAAATTTGCCAAAAACTATCCTATTCATTTCGAATGGGAAAAGTCCCATTCACTTCCAATGGGATTTCCAATGGAATTTACATTGCATTGATGCCATTGACGGCCATGCATGTCGAATCTACTGATGCCAATGTACTTGGATTCAACTGACTATATAGATGTCGATGCCATTGACTGCCATGGACGTCCAAAATTTTTCCCATTCATTTTCAATGGGGAAAACACAAAATTACCCCAAATCAACAGAAAATGACCAGATATCAATAGGACGTGTCCCCCAAACTTCCCCAATTCCATTGACGCTTATGAAGGGTGCCGCCATTGACTTACATGGACGTCCAAAATTTTTCCCATTCATTTTCAATGGGGAAAAAACTACATTTCTCCAAATCAACAGAAAATGACCAGATATCAATAGGACGTATATCCCAAACGTCCCCAATTCCATTGACGCTTATGGGGGGTGCTGCCATTGACGTCCATGGACGTCCAAAATTTTACCCATTCATTTTCAATGGGAATTTTTTTTTTTTCCCAAAATCAACAGAAAATGACTAGATATCAATAGGACCTGTCCCCCAAATGTCCCCGATTGCATTGCTGCTTATGGAGGGTGATGCCATTGACGTCCAGGGACGTCCAAACTTCCCATTCATTGCCAATGGCATTTCTTCATGTTTGTTCATTCTTTTGATGCCAATGTACTTGGATTCCATTGACGCTTATGTAAGTTGATACCATTGACGTCCATGGACGTCCAAAATTTTTCCCATTCATTTTCAATGGGAATTTTTTTTTTTTCCCCAAATCAACAGAAAATGACTAGATATCATTAGGACGTGTCCCCCAAATGTCCCCGATTGCATTGCCGCTTATGGAGGGTGATGCCATTGACGTTCATGGACGTCCAAACTTCCCATTCATTTCCTATGGCATTTCTTCATGTTTCTTCATTTTATTGATGCCAATGTACTTGGATTCCATTGACGCTTATGTAAGTTGATACCATTGACGTCCATGGACGTCCAAAATTTTTCCCATTCATTTTCAATGGGAAATTTTTTTTTTTCCCAAATCAAGAGAAAATGACTAGATATCATTAGGACGTGTCCCCCAAACTTCCCCGATTCCATTAACAATTATGAAAGGTGCCGCCATTGACGTCCATGGACGTCCAATTCTCCCATTCATTTCTAACGGCTTTTACTTTGTTTTTTGCCAATGACTGGCATTATGATCCATTCTATTGATAGACCTGAGTGGGGCTAAGATCTGTATCTCCACAGAGGAAAGACCAAGGTGTGTAATTTCTCCCGAAATTGCAGTTTCTAGTTATTATTATTATTATTATTCAATAATTCTCCGCGTTTTTTTGAGCCAACGCACAGCCCAAACCGTAGCACCGATCGGCACCGTTGAAGTATCGGCACGACCGGATTTTTCGCGTGACGATGGGAATTTTTCAAACCGCCACGAAAAATTTTCCGTTCGCCCGTAAACGGCAATTTTCCGAAAAATAAAAAAAGTTTCAAAATGTATCTAGTCCTACAATTTTTGACCAAATCACATAATTTGGGCATCAAAAATTCCGGGACGGTGAGGGGCATAAAAGTTGTATACAGAATTTGGCAAAAATTTACGGTTCCCCGGAAATTTGCCAAAAACTTTCCTATTCATTTTGAATGGAAAAAAAACGCGCGCTTCACAGCCCGAACCGTTAGACCGATCGGCACCGTTCAAGTATCGGCACGACCGGAATTTTCGCGTGACACAGGAAACTTTACAAATGGCCCCGAAAATTTTTCCGTTCGTCCGTAAACGGCAATTTTCCGTGAAAAAAAAAATACTTTCAAAATGTATCTAGTCCTACAATTTTTGACCAAATCACATAATTTGGGCATCAAAAATTCCGGGACGGTGAGGGGCATAAAAGTTGTATACAGAATTTGGAAAAAAATTACGCTTCCTCGGAAATTTGCCAAAAACTATCCCATTCATTTCGAATGGGAAAAGTCCCATTCACTTCCAATGGGATTTCCAATGGAATTTACATTGCATTGATGCCATTGACGGCCATGCATGTCGAATCTACTGATGCCAATGTACTTGGATTCAATTGATTATATGGATGTCGATGCCATTGACTGCCATGGACGTCCAAAATTTTTCCCATTCATTTTCAATGGGGAAAAAACAAAATTACCCCAAATCAACAGAAAATGACCAGATATCAATAGGACGTGTCCCCCAAACTTCCCCAATTCCATTGACGCTTATGAAGGGTGCCGCCATTGACTTACATGGACGTCCAAAATTTTTCCCATTCATGTTCAATGGGGAAAAAACTACATTTCTCCAAATCAACAGAAAATGACCAGATATCAATAGGACGTATACCCCAAACGTCCCCAACTCCATTGACGCTTATGGGGGGTGCTGCCATTGACGTCCATGGACGTCCAAAATTTTACCCTTTCATTTTCAATGGGAAATTTTTTTTTTTCCCCAAATCAACAGAAAATGACTAGATATCAATAGGACATGTCCCCCAAATGTCCCCAATTGCATTGCTGCTTATGGAGGGTGATGCCATTGACGTCCAGGGACGTCCAAACTTCCCATTTATTCCAATGGCATTTCTTCATGTTTGTTCATTCTATTGATGCCAATGTACTTAGATTCCATTGACGCTTATGTAAGTTGATACCATTGACGTCCATAGACGTCCAAAATTTTTCCCATTCATTTTCAATGGGAAATTTTTTTTTTCCCCCAAATCAACAGAAAATGACTAGATATCATTAGGACGTGTCCCCCAAATGTCCCCGATTGCATTGCCGCTTATGGAGGGTGATGCCATTGACGTTCATGGACGTCCAAACTTCCCATTAAATCCCAATGGCATTTCTTCATGTTTGTTCATTCTATTGATGCCAATGTACTTGGATTCCATTGACGCTTATGTAAGTTGATACCATTGACGTCCATGGACGTCCAAAATTTTTCCCATTCATTTTCAATGGGAATTTTTTTTTTTCCCCCAAATCAACAGAAAATGACTAGATATCAATAGGACGTGTCCCCCAAATGTCCCCGATTGCATTGCCTCTTATGGAGGGTGATGCCATTGACGGCCACGGACGTCCAAACTTCCCATTCATTTCCAATGGCATTTCTTCATGTTTGTTCATTCTATTGATGCCAATGTACTTGGATTCCATTGACGCTTATGTAAATTGATACCATTGACGTCCATGGACGTCCAAAATTTTTCCCATTCATTTTCAATGGGAATTTTTTTTTTTTCCCCCAAATCAACAGAAAATGACTAGATATCATTAGGACGTGTCCCCCAAATGTCCCTGATTGGATTGCCGCTTATGGAGGGTGATGCCATTGACGGCCATGGACGTCCAATTCTCCCAATCTTTTCTAATGGCTTTTACTTTGTTTAGTGCTATTTACTGGCATTATGGTCCATTCTATTGATAGACCTGAGTGGGGCTAAGATCTGTATCTCCACAGAGGAAAGACCAAGGTGTGTAATTTCTCCCGAAATTGCAGTTTCTAGTTATTATTATTATTATTCAATAATTCTCCGCGTTTTTTTGAGCCAACGCACAGCCCAAACCGTAGCACCGATCGGCACCGTTGAAGTATCGGCACGACCGGATTTTTCGCGTGACGATGGGAATTTTTCAAACCGCCACGAAAAATTTTCCGTTCGCCCGTAAACGGCAATTTTCCGAAAAATAAAAAAAGTTTCAAAATGTATCTAGTCCTACAATTTTTGACCAAATCACATAATTTGGGCATCAAAAATTCCGGGACGGTGAGGGGCATAAAAGTTGTATACAGAATTTGGCAAAAATTTACGGTTCCCTGGAAATTTGCCAAAAACTTTCCTATTCATTTTGAATGGAAAAAAAACGCGCGCTTCACAGCCCGAACCGTTAGACCGATCGGCACCGTTCAAGTATCGGCACGACCGGAATTTTCGCGTGACACAGGAAACTTTACAAATGGCCCCGAAAATTTTTCCGTTCGTCCGTAAACGGCAATTTTCCGTGAAAAAAAAAAAAATTTCAAAATGTATCTAGTCCTACAATTTTTGACCAAATCACATAATTTGGGCATCAAAAATTCCGGGACGGTGAGGGGCATAAAAGTTGTATACAGAATTTGGAAAAAAATTACGCTTCCTCGGAAATTTGCCAAAAACTATCCCATTCATTTCGAATGGGAAAAGTCCCATTCACTTCCAATGGGATTTCCAATGGAATTTACATTGCATTGATGCCATTGACGGCCATGCATGTCAAATCTACTGATGCCAATGTACTTGGATTCAACTGATTATATAGATGTCGATGCCATTGACTGCCATGGACGTCCAAAATTTTTCCCATTCATTTTCAATGGGGAAAAAACAAAATTACCCCAAATCAACAGAAAATGACCAGATATCAATAGGACGTGTCCCCCAAACTTCCCCAATTCCATTGACGCTTATGAAGGGTGCCGCCATTGACTTACATGGACGTCCAAAATTTTTCCCATTCATTTTCAATGGGGAAAAAACTACATTTCTCCAAATCAACAGAAAATGACCAGATATCAATAGGACGTATATCCCAAACGTCCCCAATTCCATTGACGCTTATGGGGGGTGCTGCCATTGACGTCCATGGACGTCCAAAATTTTACCCATTCATTTTCAATGGGAAATTTTTTTTTTTCCCCAAATCAACAGAAAATGACTAGATATCAATAGGACCTGTCCCCCAAATGTCCCCGATTGCATTGCTACTTATGGAGGGTGATGCCATTGACGTCCAGGGACGTCCAAACTTCCCATTCATTTCCAATGGCATTTCTTCATGTTTGTTCATTCTTTTGATGCCAATGTACTTGGATTCCATTGACGGTTATGTAAGTTGATACCATTGACGTCCATGGACGTCCAAAATTTTTCCCATTCATTTTCAATGGGAATTTTTTTTTTTCCCCAAATCAACAGAAAATGACTAGATATCATTAGGACGTGTCCCCCAAATGTCCCCGATTGCATTACCGCTTATGGGGGGTGATGCCATTGACGTCCATGGACGTCCAAACTTCCCAATCATTTCCAAAGCCATTTCTTCATGTTTGTTCATTTTATTGATGCCAATGTACTTGGATTCCATTGACGCTTATGTAAGTTGATACCATTGACGTCCATGGACGTCCAAAATTTTTCCCATTCATTTTCAATGGGATTTTTTTTTTTTTTCCCAAATCAACAGAAAATGACTAGATATCATTAGGACGTTTCCCCCAAATGTCCCCGATTGCATTGCCGCTTATGGAGGGTGATGCCATTGACGTTCATGGACGTCTAAACTTCCCATTCATTTCCAATGGCATTTCTTCATGTTTGTTCATTTTATTGATGCCAATGTACTTGGATTCCATTGACGCTTATGTAAGTTGATACCATTGACGTCCATGGACGTCCAAAATTTTTCCCATTCATTTTCAATGGGAAAATTTTTTTTTTCCCCAAATCAACAGAAAATGACTAGATATCAATAGGACCTGTCCCCCAAATGTCCCCGATTGCATTGCTACTTATGGAGGGTGATGCCATTGACGTCCAGGGACGTCCAAACTTCCCATTCATTTCCAATGGCATTTCTTCATGTTTGTTCATTCTTTTGATGCCAATGTACTTGGATTCCATTGACGGTTATGTAAGTTGATACCATTGACGTCCATGGACGTCCAAAATTTTTCCCATTCATTTTCAATGGGAATTTTTTTTTTTCCCCAAATCAACAGAAAATGACTAGATATCATTAGGACGTGTCCCCCAAATGTCCCCGATTGCATTACCGCTTATAGGGGGTGATGCCATTGACGTCCATGGACGTCCAAACTTCCCAATCATTTCCAAAGCCATTTCTTCATGTTTGTTCATTTTATTGATGCCAATGTACTTGGATTCCATTGACGCTTATGTAAGTTGATACCATTGACGTCCATGGACGTCCAAAATTTTTCCCATTCATTTTCAATGGGATTTTTTTTTTTTTTTCCCAAATCAACAGAAAATGACTAGATATCATTAGGACGTTTCCCCCAAATGTCCCCGATTGCATTGCCGCTTATGGAGGGTGATGCCATTGACGTTCATGGACGTCTAAACTTCCCATTCATTTCCAATGGCATTTCTTCATGTTTGTTCATTTTATTGATGCCAATGTACTTGGATTCCATTGACGCTTATGTAAGTTGATACCATTGACGTCCATGGACGTCCAAAATTTTTCCCATTCATTTTCAATGGGAATTTTTTTTTTTTCCCCAAATCAACAGAAAATGACTAGATATCATTAGGACGTGTCCCCCAAACTTCCCCGATTCCATTAACAATTATGAAAGGTGCCGCCATTGACGTCCATGGACGTCCAATTCTCCCATTCATTTCTAACGGCTTTTACTTTGTTTTTTGCCAATGACTGGCATTATGATCCATTCTATTGATAGACCTGAGTGGGGCTAAGATCTGTGTCTCCACAGAGGAAAGACCAAGGTGTGTAATTTCTCCCGAAATTGCAGTTTCTAGTTATTATTATTATTCAATAATTGTCGACGTTTTTTTCGGCGCGCCGTGCAGCCCAAACCGTACCTCCGATCGGTACCGTTCAAGTATCGGCACGACCGGAATTTTCGCGCGACGATGGGAATTTTTCAAACGGCCCCGAAAAATTTTCCGTTCGCCCGTAAACGGCAATTTTCCGGAAAAAAAAAAAAGTTTCAAAATGTATCTAGTCCTACAATTTTTGACCAAATCACATAATTTGGGCATCAAAAATTCCGGGACATTGAGGGGCATAAAAGTTGTATACAGAATTTGGCAAAAATTTACGGTTCCCCGGAAATTTGCCAAAAACTTTCCTATTCATTTTGAATGAAAAAAAAACGCACGCTGCACAGCCCGAACCGTTTGACCGATCGGCACTGTTCAAATATCGGCACGACCGGAATTTTCGCGCAACGATGGGAATTTTTCAAACGGACCCGAAAAATTTTCCCTTCGCCCGTAAACGGCAATTTTCCGGAAAAAAAAAAAAGTTTCAAAATGTATCTAGTCCTACAATTTTTGACCAAATCACATAATTTGGGCATCAAAAATTCCGGGACGGTGAGGGGCATAAAAGTTGTATACAGAATTTGGAAAAAAATTACGCTTCCTCGGAAATTTGCCAAAAACTATCCCATTCATTTCGAATGGGAAAAATCCCATTCACTTCCAATGGGATTTCCAATGGAATTTACATTGCATTGATGCCATTGACGGCCATGCATGTCGAATCTACTGATGCCAATGTACTTGGATTCAATTGACTATATGGATGTCGATGCCATTGACTGCCACGGACGTCCAAAATTTTTCCCATTCATTTTCAATGGGGAAAAAACAAAATTTCCCCAAATAAACAGAAAATGGCCAGATATCAATAGGACGTGTCCCCCAAACTTCCCCAATTCCATTGACGATTATGGGGGGTGCTGCCATTGACTTCCATGGACGTCCAAAATTTTCCCCATTCATTTTCAATGGGGAAAAAACTAAATTTCTCCAAATCGACAGAAAATGACCAGATATCAATAGGACGTATACCCCAAACGTCCCCAACTCCATTGACGCTTATGGGGGGTGCTGCCATTGACATCCATGGACGTCCAAAAATTTTCCCATTCATTTTCAATGGGAAATTTTTTTTTTCTCCCCCAAATCAACAGAAAATGACTAGATATCAATAGGACGTGTCCCCCAAATGTCCCCGATTGCATTGCTGCTTATGGAGGGTGATGCCATTGACGTCCAGGGACGTCCAAACTTCCCATACATTTCCAATGGCATTTCTTCATGTTTGTTCATTCTATTGATGCCAATGTACTTGGATTCCATTGACGCTTATGTAAGTTGACACCATTGACGTCCATGGACGTCCAAAATTTTTCCCATTCATTTTCAATGGGAAATTTTTTCTTCTTCTCCCAAATCAAAAGAAAATGACTAAATATCAATAGGACGTGTCCCCCAAATGTCCCCGATTGTATTGCCGCTTATGGAGGGTGATGCCATTGACGTCCATGGACGTCCAAACTTCCCATTAATTTCTAATGGCATTTCTTCATGTTTGTTCATTCTATTGATGCCAATGTACTTGGTATCCATTGACGCTTATGTAAGTTGATACCATTGACGTCCATGGACGTCCAAAATTTTTCCCATTCATTTTCAATGGGAATTTTTTTTTTTCCCCAAATCAACAAAAAATGACCAGATATCAATAGGACGTGTACCCCAAATGTCCCCGATTGTATTGCTGCTTATGGAGGGTGATGCCATTGACGGCCATGGACGTCCAAACTTCCCATTAATTTCTAATGGCATTTCTTCATGTTTGTTCATTCTATTAATGCCAATGTACTTGGTATTCAATGACGCTTATGTAAGTTGATACCATTGACGTCCATGGACGTCCAAAATTTTTCCCATTCATTTTCAATGGGAATTTTTTTTTTTTTTCCCAAATCAACAAAAAATGACCATATATCAATAGGACGTGTACCCCAAATGTCCCCGATTGTATTGCTGCTTATGGAGGGTGATGCCATTGACGTCTATGGACGTCCAAACTTCCCATTAATTTCTAATGGCATTTCTTCATGTTTGTTCATTCTATTGATGCCAATGTACTTGGTATCCATTGACGCTTATGTAAGTTGATACAATTGACGTCCATGGACGTCCAAAATTTTTCCCATTCATTTTCAATGGGAATTTTTTTTTTTTCCCCAAATCAACAAAAAATGACCAGATATCAATAGGACGTGTCCCCCAAATGTCCCCGATTGTATTGCTGCTTATGGAGGGTGATGCCATTGACGTCCATGGACGTCCAAACTTCCCATTAATTTCTAATGGCATTTCTTCATGTTTGTTCATTCTATTGATGCCAATGTACTTGGTATCCATTGACGCTTATGTAAGTTGATACCATTGACGTCCATGGACGTCCAAAATTTTTCCCATTCATTTTCAATGGGAATTTTTTTTTTTTGCCCAAATCAACAAAAAATGACCAGATATCAATAGGACGTGTACCCCAAATGTCCCCAATTACAATGATGCTTATGGAGGGTGCTGCCATTGACGGCCATGGACGTCCAACTCTCCCAATCATTTCTAATGGCATTTCTTCATGTTTGTTCATTCTATTGATGCCAATGTACTTGGTATCCATTGACGCTTATGTAAGTTGATACCATTGATGTCCATGGACGTCCAAAATTTTTCCCATTCATTTTCAATGGGAATTTTTTTTTTTTGCCCAAATCAACAAAAAATGACCATATATCAATAGGACGTGTACCCCAAATGTCCCCGATTGTATTGCTGCTTATGGAGGGTGATGCCATTGACGTCTATGGACGTCCAAACTTCCCATTAATTTCTAATGGCATTTCTTCATGTTTGTTCATTCTATTGATGCCAATGTACTTGGTATCCATTGACGCTTATTTAAGTTGATACCATTGACGTCCATGGACGTCCAAAATTTTTCCCATTCATTTTCAATGGGAATTTTTTTTTTTTGCCCAAATCAACAAAAAATGACCAGATATCAATAGGACGTGTACCCCAAATGTCCCCAATTACAATGATGCTTATGGAGGGTGCTGCCATTGACGGCCATGGACGTCCAACTCTCCCAATCTTTTCTAATAGCTTTTACTTTGTTTAGTGCCATTGACTGGCATTATGGTCCATTCTATTGATAGACCTGAGTGGGGCTAAGATTTGTATCTCCACAGAGGAAAGACCAAGGTGTAATTTCTCCCGAAATTGCAGTTTCTAGTTATTATTATTATAATTCATCTTATTCTCCGCGTTTTTTCGGCGCGCCGCACAGCCCGACCCGTAGCACCGATCAGCACCGTTCAAGTATCGGCACGACCGGAATTTTCGTGCGACGCGGGCAATTTTTCAAACGTCCCCGAAAAATTTTCCGTTCGCCCGTAAACGGCAATTTTCCGGAAAAAAAAAAAAGTTTCAAAATGTATCTAGTCCTACAATTTTTGACCAAATCACATAATTTGGGCATCAAAAATTCCGGGACATTGAGGGTCATAAAAGTTGTATACAGAATTTGGCAAAAATTTACGGTTCCCTGGAAATTTGCCAAAAACTTTCCTATTCATTTTGAATGGAAAAAAAACACGCGCTTCACAGCCCGAACCGTTAGACCGATCGGCACCGTTCAAGTATCGGCACGACCGGAATTTTCGCGTGACACAGGAAACTTTACAAATGGCCCCGAAAATTTTTCCGTTCGTCCGTAAACGGCAATTTTCCGTGAAAAAAAAAAAAGTTTCAAAATGTATCTAGTCCTACAATTTTTGACCAAATCACATAATTTGGGCATCAAAAATTCCGGGACGGTGAGGGGCATAAAAGTTGTATACAGAATTTGGAAAAAATTTACGCTTCCTCGGAAATTTGCCAAAAACTATCCCATTCATTTCGAATGGGAAAAGTTCCCATTCACTTCCAATGGGATTTCCAATGGAATTTACATTGCATTGATGCCATTGACGGCCATGCATGTCAAATCTACTGATGCCAATGTACTTGGATTCTATTGACTATATGGATGTCGATGCCATTGACGGCCACGGACGTCCAAAATTTTTCCCATTCATTTTCAATGGGGAAAAAACAAAATTTCCCCAAATCAACAGAAAATGACCAGATATCAATAGGATGTGTCCCCCAAACTTCCCCAATTCCATTGACGCTTATGAAGGGTGCCGCCATTGACTTCCATGGACGTCCAAAATTTTTCCCATTCATTTTCAATGGGGAAAAAACTAAATTTCTCCAAATCAACAGAAAATGACGAGATATCAATAGGATGTATACCCCAAACGTCCCCAACTCTATTGACGCTTATGGGGGGTGCTGCCATTGACGTCCATGGACGTCCAAAATTTTTCCCATTCATTTTCAATGGGGAAAAAACTAAATTTCTCCAAATCAACAGAAAATGACCAGATATCAATAGGACGTATACCCCAAACGTCCCCAACTCCATTGACGCTTATGGGGGGTGCTGCCATTGACGGCCATGGACGTCCAAAATTTTTCCCATTCATTTTCAATGGGGAAAAAACTAAATTTCTCCAAATCAACAGAAAATGACCAGATATCAATAGGACGTATACCCCAAACGTCCCCAACTCCATTGACGCTTATGGGGGGTGCTGCCATTGACGGCCATGGACGTCCAAAAATTTTCCCATTCATTTTCAATGGGATTTTTTTTTTTTTCCCCAAATCAACAGAAAATGACTAGATATCAATAGGACGTGTCCCCCAAATGTCCCCGATTGCATTGCTGCTTATGGGGGGTGCTGCCATTGACGGCCATGGACGTCCAAAATTTTTCCCATTCATTTTCAATAGGAATTTTTTTTTTTTCCCAAAATCAAAAGAAAATGACTAGATGTCAATAGGACGTGTCCCCCAAACTTCCCCAATTCCATTTACGCTTATGGAGGGTAATGCCATTGACGTTCATGGACGTCCAAACTTCCCATTCATTTCCATTGGCATTTCTTCATGTTTGTTCATTCTATTGATGGCAATGTACTTGGATTCCATTGACGCTTATGTAAGTTGATACCACTGACGTCCCTGGACGTCCAAAATTTTTCCCATTCATTTTCAATGGGAATTTTTTTTTTTCCCCAAATCAACAGAAAATGACTAGATATCATTAGGACGTGTCCCCCAAATGTCCCCAATTGCATTGCCGCTTATGGAGGGTGATGCCATTGACGTCCACGGACATCCAAACTTCCCATTCATTTCCAATGGCATTTCTTCATGTTTGTTCATTCTATTGATGCCAATGTACTTGGATTCCATTGACGCTTATGTAGGTTGATACCATTGACGTCCATGGACGTCCAAAATTTTTCCCATTCATTTTCAATGGGAATTTTTTTTTTCTTCCCCAAATCAACAGAAAATGACTAGATATCAATAGGACGTGTCCCCCAAACTTCCCCAATTACATTGACGCTTATGGAGGGTGCTGCCATTGACGGACATGGACGTCATATTCTCCCAATCTTTTCTAATGACTTTTACTTTGTTTAGTGCCATTGACTGGCATTATGGTCCATTCTATTGATAGACCTGAGTGGGGCTAAGATTTGTATCTCCACAGAGGAAAGACCAAGGTGTGTAATTTCTCCCGAAATTGCAGTTTCTAGTTATTATTATTATTCATCTTATTCTCCGCGTTTTTTCGGCGCGCCGCACAGCCCGAACCGCTGCACCGATCGGCACCGTTCGGATATCGAAACGTCCGGAATTTTTGCGCGACGATGGCTTTTTTAAAAAGGGCCCCGAAAAATTTTCCGTTTTCCCGCAAACGGCAATTTTCCAGATTTTTTTTTTTTTTTCAAAATGTATCTAGTCCTACAATTTTTGACCAAATCACATAATTTGGGTATCAAAAATTCCGGGACGGTGAGGGGCATAAAAGTTGTATACAGAATTTGGCAAAAATTTACGGTTCCCCGGAAATTTGCCAAAAACTTTCCTATTCATTTTGAATGGAAAAAAAACGCGCGCTTCACAGCCCGAACCGTTAGACCGATCGGCACCGTTCAAGTATCGGCACGACCGGAATTTTCGCGTGACACAGGAAACTTTACAAATGGCCCCGAAAATTTTTCCATTCGTCCGTAAACGGCAATTTTCCGTGAAAAAAAAAAAAGTTTCAAAATGTATCTAGTCCTACAATTTTTGACCAAATCACATAATTTGGGCATCAAAAATTCCGGGACGGTGAGGGGCATAAAAGTTGTATACAGAATTTGGAAAAAAATTACGCTTCCTCGGAAATTTGCCAAAAACTATCCCATTCATTTCGAATGGGAAAAGTCCCATTCACTTCCAATGGGATTTCCAATGGAATTTACATTGCATTGATGCCATTGACGGCCATGCATGTCAAATCTACTGATGCCAATGTACTTGGATTCAATTGATTATATGGATGTCGATGCCATTGACTGCCATGGACGTCCAAAATTTTTCCCATTCATTTTCAATGGGGAAAAAACAAAATTACCCCAAATCAACAGAAAATGACCAGATATCAATAGGACGTGTCCCCCAAACTTCCCCAATTCCATTGACGCTTATGAAGAGTGCCGCCATTGACTTACATGGACGTCCAAAATTTTTCCCATTCATTTTCAATGGGGAAAAAACTACATTTCTCCAAATCAACAGAAAATGACCAGATATCAATAGGACGTATACCCCAAACGTCCCCAACTCCATTGACGCTTATGGGGGGTGCTGCCATTGACGTCCATGGACGTCCAAAATTTTACCCATTCATTTTCAATGGGAAATTTTTTTTTTTCCCCAAATCAACAGAAAATGACTAGATATCAATAGGACGTTTCCCCCAAATGTGCCCGATTGCATTGCTGCTTATGGAGGGTGATGCCATTGACGTCCACGGACGTCCAAACTTCCCATTCATTTCCAATGGCATTTCTTCATGTTTGTTCATTCTATTGATGCCAATGTACTTGGATTCCATTGACGCTTATGTAAGTTGATACCATTGACGTCCATGGACGTCCAAAATTTTTCCCATTCATTTTCAATGGGAATTTTTTTTTTTTCCCCAAATCAACAGAAAATGACTAGATATCAATAGGACATGTCCCCCAAATGTCCCCGATTGCATTGCCGCTTATGGAGGGTGATGCCATTGACGTCCATGGACGTCCAAACTTCCCATTAATTTCCAATGGCATTTCTTCATGTTTGTTCATTCTATTGATGCCAATGTACTTGGATTCCATTGACGCTTATGTAAGTTGATACCATTGACGTCCATGGACGTCCAAAATTTTTCCCATTCATTTTCAATGGGAATTTTTTTTTTTTCCACAAATCAACAGAAAATGACTAGATATCAATAGGACGTGTCCCCCAAATGTCTCCGATTGCATTAACAATTATGAAGGGTGCCGCCATTGACGTCCATGGACGTCCAATTCTCCAGTTCATTTCTAATGGCTTTTTGTTTTGTGCCAATGACTGGCATTATCATCCATTCTATTGATAGACCTGAGTGGGGCTAAGATCTGTATCTCCACAGAGGAAAGACCAAGGTGTGTAATTTCTCCCGAAATTGCAGTTTCTAGTTATTATTATTATTATATCATCATCTTATTCTCCGCGTTTTTTCGACGCGCCGCGCAGCCCGAACCGTACCACCGATCGGCACCATTCAAGTATTGACACGACCGGATTTTTCGCGCGACGCGGGGACTTTTTCAAAATCCCCCGAAAAATTTTCCGTTCGCCCGTAAACGGCAATTTTCCGGAAAAAAAAAAAAGTTTCAAAATGTATCTAGTCCTACAATTTTTGACCAAATCACATAATTTGGGTATCAAAAATTCCGGGACGGTGAGGGGCATAAAAGTTGTATACAGAATTTGGCAAAAATTTACGGTTCCCCGGATATTTGCCAAAAACTATCCCATTCATTTCTAATGGGAAAAGTTCTCATTCACTTTCAATAGGATTTCCAATGGACTTTACATTGCATTGCCATTGACGGCCATGCATGTCGAATCTATTGATGCCAATGTTCTTGGATTCAATTGACTATATGGATGTCGATGCCATTGACGGCCATGGACGTCCAAAATTTTTCCCATTCATTTTCAATGGGGAAAAAACTACATTTCCCCAAATCAACAGAAAATGACCAGATATCAATAGGACGTGTCCCCCAAACGTCCCCAACTCCATTGACGCTTATAGGGGGTGCTGCCATTGACGTCCATGGACGTCCAAAATTTTTCCCATTCATTTTCAATGGGGAAAAAACTACATTACTCCAAATCAACAGAAAATGACCAGATATCAATAGGACGTATACCCCAAACGTCCCCAACTCCATTGACGCTTATGGGGGGTGCTGCCATTGACGTCCATGGACGTCCAAAATTTTACCCATTCATTTTCAATGGGAAATTTTTTTTTTTCCCCAAATCAACAGAAAATGACTAGATATCAATAGGACGTGTCCCCCAAATTTCCCCAATTGCATTGCTGCTTATGGAGGGTGATGCCATTGACGTCCTGGGACGTTCAAACTTCCCATTCATTTCCAATGGCATTTCTTCATGTTTGTTCATTCTATTGATGCCAATGTACTTGGATTCCATTGACGCTTATGTAAGTTGATACCATTGACGTCCATGGACGTCCAAAATTTTTCCCATTCATTTTCAATGGGATTTTTTTTTTTTTTCCCAAATCAACAGAAAATGACTAGATATCATTAGGACGTGTCCCCCAAATGTCCCCGATTGCATTGCCGCTTATGGAGGGTGATGCCATTGACGTTCATGGACGTCCAAACTTCCCATTCATTTCCAATGGCATTTCTTCATGTTTGTTCATTTTATTGATGCCAATGTACTTGGATTCCATTGACGCTTATGTCAGTTGATACCATTGACGTCCATGGACGTCTAAAATTTTTCCCATTCATTTTCAATGGAAATTTTTTTTTTTTCCCCAAATCAACAGAAAATGAGTAGATATCATTAGGACGTGTCCCCCAAATGTCCCCGATTGCATTGCTGCTTATGGAGGGTGATGCCATTGACGTCCACGGACGTCCAAACTTCCCATTAATTTCCAATGGCATTTCTTCATGTTTTTTCATTCTATTGATGCCAATGTACTTGGATTCCATTGACGCTTATGTAAGTTGATACCATTGACGTCCATGGACGTCCAAAATTTTTCCCATTCATTTTCAATGGGAATTTTTTTTTTTTTTCCCAAATCAACAGAAAATGACTAGATATCATTAGGACGTGTCCCCCAACCTTCCCCGATTCCATTAACAATTATGAAAGGTGCCGCCATTGACGTCCATGGACGTCCAATTCTCCCATTCATTTCTAACGGCTTTTACTTTGTTTTTTGCCAATGACTGGCATTATGATCCATTCTATTGATAGACCTGAGTGGGGCTAAGATCTGTATCTCCACAGAGGAAAGACCAAGGTGTGTAATTTCTCCCGAAATTGCAGTTTCTAGTTGTCATTTAATATGCTATCATCGGTTTCGCTCTGCCAACCGACACAAATATGAAAGGGATTAGAGGATTTGTTCTATATATTTTACGAGCGCTAATTTATACATGTGTCCAGTCCTATATCCAATGCGTGATATGTTTTTTATTATAAAAGAGCACTCACTCTGGCCATTTCCCTCCTTTGCTTTGCCTGGGGTGGTGAGGTGGTCTCATCAGAGCCAGTCATCGTCCTCTTTCACCGGGCACCACATCTGCTTTCAGCAGCAATGTCTTAGCAAAACCTGACTTCATTTGCCCATAGTTCGTATAGCTTTTAGGTTTAAAATGTGCCCCAAACGAAACCGTGCCGGAGGCTGGGTCTGCAAAATTAGCCCTCTTAGCAATGACGAACTTGACTCATTGTCTGCGTAGTCCAGCTCTTTTTCTGGCGTTCGGGAACTCATGGGTACTACATTGCGACAAATGGCTATTTTTAAACCACATAGCATGACAGGTTTGAACCATTTAAGCGATTTTTTGATAAAACACGAACGCAACTCTCTCGTCGATAAACAACGATGGCACCCGCCTCGACCTTTTGTTTCCTTGTTATGACGTCTCCGCCCCATTCGGCTGTTTCCAGAACACTTTCGGAAATGTTCGTCATTTTCGATCTATTTTCGATAATTGCTCATTAATGTGATTGATTTTTTTGTTAACTTTATCAATATTTGTTATTTTGGCACATAGCGGTTCTATTGATGTCTCACACCCCCTTTGCGTTTTCATACCCTTTAAAAGACTTCATGTTTAACTAATCGCTGTCATTTTTCTTTAACTAATCAGTGTCATTTTTCTCGTAAATCTTTTGTTGACTTGTGATACGGTGACCCTGGACCCAGTTTGCCTCCTCGCCTGGGTCTCTCTGTGCTGTATGATTGCTGCAATTGTCAACTTGTGTTTCAAAGCCTTTTTCTATCTTTTAAAATGGAGTCAGTACAAGGGATTAAAACTAAGGTGAACGCGCGGGTTGCGCCCGCCTGGGTCGTTGGAATTGCGCAGGTTCGGTGGTTCGGTTGGCGTGATTCCGGCAATCTGGCTAAAAGGTCAGATTCCTTCACCACCTACCGCCCTGTTACTGTGGCTGGCAGGTCCCCGACGGGCAGCCATTACCCAGCACCATGATGGGATGGTGTGGGGAGGGTAGTGCAGTGTATGCATTAAAATAGGTGAGCCCGGCTGAGGGTAGTGGGACACCCACGTGGAAGTTCTTCCCGCCGCACATCCCACCGCCCCTCGCCGAAGACCCAGCGGAGTATAATGTGTGTGGTGCATTATAAGAGGTGCAGGATTGGCGGGGTATGCAGCAGGGAGGCAGCAACCACCAAACCGGTCCGAGCCACCCCACATCCTCGGTGTATGATGCATTCAAATCAAGGGGGAGCAGGCCCAGAACTGTATGCCCCGTTACGACTCTCCCTGAAGACATGAATGAGTGTGGAGGTGCCAGAGGTGAAAGATATTTACAGTGCAAGGTGAAGAGCGCATGAGTTAAGGGGTAGGCTCCCGCAGGTGGGGCCCCACCCACCAAAACCACCGGCCGCAGGGCAAGAGAAGGACCAGGGCCCCGACCACACCCCACCCCAGACTACCCGCAGCGCCCCACCGCCCCAGGGCATCCACCCCGCATTCCAGAACGGATGCCACACAATGTGCCAGAGACTAGGGCACAACCAGCCCCAACCTCCCGCAGAGACCAGGGCACAACCAGCCCCAACCCCCCGCAGGGGACAACAAGCACCACCCAAGACCCCACAGGCCCCAGGTAGGCCCGCCGCCGACCCTGCCGATCAAACAAAAGAAGAATAGAATTTACAAGCGATGGAATAGCAAGCGGAAGTTCGCTGATCTTTTAGCACTCTGTTTGCTCTGAGCTCGAGTAGTCATGTGATAACATCTGTAGAATGAGCTGGAACCTAAGTAGTTAGACTTTAGCACCATTAGGGGGCAGCAAAGCATTACAAATGAAGACAGGTCATCATATGCATTGCAGAAAATTTAATGCGGTGTTTCAGTAGAGTTTGGAATGAATTCACATACAAAACGTGATTCATTATACATAAGAAAATCATGATACCAAAGCCACTCTGGCACAAATTAATTTTGTAGATTGAGGTACTACTGTATAAGTCGCATGCACAGCTAAACTATGGAAAAAGTGCGATTTACAGTTAAAAAAAATCCGGTAAATAAACAAAGGAATATATATTTTAGAAATATCCTCATACCTCTGGATTATTTTGTTGCTTGTAGCCCTTAACTTATTCACTGCCATTGACAGTTATGGAGATCAAATCTATTTCAACTGGGAAGGCCGGCGTTGAGTTTCCCTGCCATCGAAGGCAATTCAGTTTGAATTGGGGCTGTGTCTGATTGGCCCTTGTTTCCTCCCAGTTGTCATTTTTCATCCCCAATCTTAACAGTTGAAGTATTTGACACAGGTGATGCAGAAGCTCCCGCATCAACTCATCTCGAGGAGAGCGTCGGCTGCGCTCGGGTTGCTTACAGTCCCACTTTTCAGCAGCAGATGGACATTTCCCCCAAAGGTCTGAACGCGGACTTTGTCATCCAGTACGACGTGAACGTGACCGACCTGATGGGCGACATTCAGGTGAGCGACGTCGTTGATTCCCGACGCCGTCAAACGGAGCTGTGCACGGATGACGTTTGTCTTCTCAGGTGTTTGACGGCTACTTTGTGCATTACTTTGCACCCAGAGGACTCCCCGTGGTTCCCAAAGATGTCATATTTGTCATCGACGTCAGCGGATCCATGATCGGCACCAAAATCAAACAGGTCCGGTGACAGATGAAACTTCGATATACTGCTAAAGAAATAAAGGGAACACTAACATAACAAATTGTAAATATAAATTAATGAAATATTTCTATTAAATACTTTGTTCGTTCCATAGTTGAATGTGCTGACAACAAAATCAGACAAAAATTATTAATGAAAATCAAATGTATCAACCCATGAAAGTCTGGATTTGGAGTTATACTCAAAACGAAAGTGGAAAAACACACTACAGGCTGATTCATATTTCATGTAAACAAGTCAAAATGAGGCACAGTAGTGTGTGTGTGGCCTCCAAAAGCCTGGATGACATCCCTACAACACCTGGGCATGCTGCTAATGAGTTGACGGAGGGTGTCCTAGGGAATCTGCTCCCAGATCTGGACCAAAGCATCACTGAGCTCCCGGACAGTCTGAGGAGCAACCTGGCTCTGCCAGTTGGACCTAAACATAATGTCCCAGAGGTGTTGTATTGGACTTAGGTCAGGCGAACGTGGGGGACAGTCAATGTTATCCATTTCTTCTTCCTTCCGGAACTGTTGCATACTACAGCTACATGAAGTTGGGCATTGTCGTGGACCAGGAGGAACCCAGGTCCCACAAGCGTACCTTATCACAATGAGTCCAAGGATTTCATCCCGATACCTATAGCGGACAGGGTGGCATCATCTAACCTGTAGAGGTCTGTGTGTCCTTCCAGGTATATGCCTTCCCTGACCATCACCGACCCACCACTACACCGGTCATGCTGAATGATGTTGCAGGCAGCATAACGTTCTCCATGAGATCTCCGGACCCTTTCACGTCTGTTGCATGTGCTCAGGTTGAACCTGCTTTCATCGGTGAAGAGCACAGAGCCAGTGGTATAGTTGCAAGTTCTGACAAATGCCTTTTAAGCTCTACGGTGATTGGCAGTGAGCACAGGGCTCTCTACAGGATGTCAGGCCCTCAGACCATCCTCATTGAGCACATTTCTGATCGTTTGGTCAGAAACATTCACACCAGTGGCCTGCTGGAGGTCATTTTGTAGGGCTCTGGCAGTATTCATCCTATTTCTCCTTGAACAAAGGAGCGGATACCGATCCAGCCGAGGGTTTAAGGATCTTCTACGGCCCTGTCCAGCTCTCTGGGCGTAAATACCTGTCTCCTGGAATCTCCTACAGGACAAGAGGTTGGTCCTCAGACTGTCCAGGAACTCAGTGATGTGCTGGTCCAGATCTGGGTGGAAATCCCTCAGGAGAATATCCGCCACCTCATCAGGAGTATGCCCAGGTGTTGCAGGGAGGTCAAAGTAGCATGCAGAGGCCAAACACACTTCTAAGCTTCATTTTGACTTGTTTAAAGGAAATTACATCTAAGTTGGATCAGCCTGTAGTGTGTTTTTCCACTTTCATTTTGAGTATAAATCCAAATTTGGATAATAGGACTTACAACTGCAAGTTCGTATGTGGTCAAGTGACTGTATTGTTACGTTTGATTGGTTGAATGGAGTTTCGTGATTATGGTTGCCATGTCTCATTAGTGAAACTGGTAGAGCCCCTGCAAATTCAGAAATTTGAACTCTGCCGTCATCCATAAATTGTTCGTTCTCTCAGTCATTGTCACTGAGAGAATTTGAAAGAGCTTTGGGTTATTTTCCAAGAGGGCGTGGCTTAGCGATAGGTCCATTATTAGCAATGTAACAAATAATAAATGTGTTGTTTTTCTGTATGTTATGCATTCAGGGGGGAAATTTGTGCAATGAACTTAGCTTGAGATTTGTGTCAACAGACCAAGCAGGCAATGAGCACCATCCTCGGGGACCTGAGGGAAGGAGACCACTTTAACATCGTGACTTTCTCAGACAAGGTTCACATTTGGAGGAAAGGACGCACGGTGCGAGCCAATCGGCAAAACGTTCGAGACGCCAAAGAGTTCGTTAAGAGGATTATTGCTGAAGGATGTGAGTCTGAATCATTTTCTCTGGATTGAAATTTGAAAGATTATGTCTTCATAAACTGTGTTTGGGTGTCTTGTGTTTAGAGTAGGCATACTGGTAAGCAGACAATTGGACTCGAGTCACAGGTACTCAGACTGGAGTTGCAAATTTAATGATTCGCAATTCTACTCGTACTTGAAGCAAAAAAACGTAGACTCGGACTTGACTTGCTTGAACCAGGAGGGTCCGAGATTCAAGACTCGACTCGACTCATGAGACAATGACTCGAGACTCAACAAGCTGACTTGGAAAAACCTGGATCATTGATTGGTTCCCACCTACCAGTGATCCGCTTGGAACACCTTAATGTTAGTTTATTCCCTGCAGACTATACTGCGTTTTTGTTTACATTGACTTAAATTGACAGTAAGGTTTCCCTCAAAGATAAACCTGTGTGCTTTGTGGGTGACCTGGGGAACAACGGTGAAGGCCTTGGCTGTGACTAGACTTGACTCGACAACCTTCTGACTTGAAACGACTCGTCTTTACAACCTTGTGACTCGGCTCGACTTGACATAACCTCATGACTTGACTCGACATAACCTTGTGACTCAACTCAACATAACCTCATGACTTGACTCGCCATAATCTCGTGACTCGACTTGACATAACCTTGTAACTCAGCTCGACTTAACTCGACATAATGTTGTGGCTCGACTCGACTTGACTCGACATAACCTTATGACTCGACTACACTCGACGACATAACCTCGTGACTCGACATAACTTCGTGACTCGACTCGACTTAATGATATGATTTGACACGACTTGACACAACATAACCCCATTAATCGACTTGACATAACCTCATGACTCAACATAACCTCGTGACTCGACTCACCATAACCTCATGACTTGATTCGACATAACCTCGTGACTCAACTCGACTCAACATAACCTCACGACTCGACTCGCCATAACCTCGTGACTCGACTCGACATAACCTTGTCACTCGGCTCGACTCAACTCAACATAATGTTTTGCCTCAACTCGACTTGACTCGACTACACTCGACAACATAACCTCGTGACTCGACATACCCTTGTGACTCGACTCGACTTAATGTTATGATTCGACGTGACTTGACACGACCTAATCTCATGACTCGACTCGACATAACCTCATGACTCGACTCGACATAACCTTGTGACTCGACTCGACTTAATGTCATGATTCGACATGACTTGACAAGACATAACCTCATGACTCGACTCGACATAACCTCATGACTCGGCATAACCTCGTGACTCGACTCGCCATAACCTCATGACTTGACACGACATAACCTCGTGACTCAACTCGACTCGACATAACCTCATGACTTGACACGACATAACCTCGTGACTCAACTCGACTCGACATAACCTCATGACTCAACTCGCCATAACCTCGTGACACGACTCAACATAACCTCGTAACTCAGCTAGACTCAACTCAACATAATGTTGTGGCTCGACTTGACTCGACATAACCTTATGACTCGACTACACTCGACAACATAACCTCGTGACTTGACTCAACTTAATGTTATGATTCGACACAACTTGACACGACATAACCTCATGACTCGACTTGACATAACCTCATGACTCGACATAACCTCGTGACTCGACTCGCCATAACCTCATGACTTGACACGACATAACCTCGTGACTCAACTCAACTCGACATAACCTCATGACTCAACTCGCCATAACCTCGTGACTCGACTCGACATAACCTCGTAACTCAGCTAGACTCAACTCGACATAATGTTGTGGCTCGACTTGACTCGACATAACCTTATGACTCGACTACACTCGACAACATAACCTCGTGACTTGACTCGACTTAATGTTATGATTCGACACGACTTCACACGACATAACCTCATGACTCGACTCGACATAACCTCATGACTTGACTCGACATAACCTCGTGACTCAACTCAACTCGACATAACCTCATGACTCGACTCACCATAACCTCGTGACTCGACTCGACATAACCTTGTAACTCGACTCGACTCAACTCGACATAATGTTGTGGCTCAACTCGACTTGACTCAACATAACCTTATGACTCGACTCGACTACACTCGACGACATAACCTCGTGACTCGACATAACCTTGTGACTCGACTCGACTTAATGTTATGATTCGACGTGACTTGACACGACTTAACCTCATGACTCGACTCGACATAACCTCGCGACTCAACTCGGCTCGACATGACCTCATGACTCGACTCGCCATAGCGCCGTGACTCAACTTGACTCGACATAACCTTGTGACTCGGTTCGACTCAACTCGACATAATGTTGTGGGTCGACTCGACCCGACATAACCTTATGACTAATCGACTCGACACAACCTTATGACTCGACTCGAATACACTCGACGACATAACCTCATGACTCGACTCGCCATAACCTTGTGACTCAACTCGACATAGCCTTGTGACCCGACTCGACTCGATTCGACATAATATTATGGCTTGACCCGACATAACCTTTGACTCTAATTGACTCGACACAACCTTATGACTCGACTCGAATACACTCGACGACATAACCTCATGACTCGACTCGACATAACCTCGTGACTCGACTCGACGTAACCTTGTGAAACGACTCGACTTAATGTTATGGCTCGACACGACACTAAATAACCTCATGACTGGATTCGACATAACCTCATGACTCGACATAACCTCATGACTTGACTTGCCCACTAGAGGTAAGACTCAAGACTTACTTGTGACTCGAATCATAATGACTGGTGCAATTGTCTGGCAGTGAGACCCGCCATACTCCGTCAGACTGTTTCTGATTGGCTTACTCTGACATTTTGTAATATGTTAGCCAATTAATAACCTCTTCTGGGACATGCTGTGTTCAAGTTAGAGTGAAAATAGCCATGTGGACTCCTCAGCTAATATGAGGGCACAAAGCTGTCAACAGAGAACCCCGCGGATAGCGCTGTCTCTCTCACACACACACACAGAGCAGCAGAGATGTCTTTAAAATGACAGACTTAAATGACTGACTCATACTCAAACATTAACTTTAAGGCCGTTATAAAATGAAAAAATGTCACTAGTACGTTTGAAGTTACAGTAAAAAGTCATTTTGAAATGCAATGTAATGAATGTAAGGGCGTTAGTTCCAGTACTGCTGATGCCACATAGTCAGGAGAAAAAAATTGTGTTGGTTCATGACTTTTTTCTTCTCTGCTCTCACAACCACCTTCCCCAACATTTTGCTCTTTCTCTCACTGCCCTCAGGGACCAACATCAACGCGGCTCTGCTGTCAGCCGCCCAGCTCATCAACTCGCCGTCCTCAGGCTCCCTCCGCGTCCCTCTGTTGGTCTTCCTGACCGACGGCGAGGCCACTGCGGGAGTGACTGCAGGCAGTGCCATCCTGAGCAACGCCAAAAAGGCGCTGGGCTCGGCCTCGCTCTTCGGCCTGGCCTTCGGGGACGACGCCGACTTCCCCCTCCTCCGACGTCTGGCCCTGGACAACCGCGGCGTGGCCAGGATGGTTTACGAGGAGGCCGACGCCGCCTTGCAACTCAAAGGCTTCTACGACGAAGTGGCCAGCCCCTTGCTGGCCGACGTACAGCTACGCTACCTGGACCACCAGGCGTTCGAAATCACCCGCTCTCTCTTCCCGAATTACTTCCAAGGATCCGAGCTGGTGGTGGCCGGCAGGCTGCGAGCGGGGTTGAAGGACTTCAAAGTGTCCCTTTCTGCCAGCGATTCCAAGCAACGAGTCAAACTAGAGAACAACATCCCAGTCAACGGCACTCGGACCTCGCCGGACTGCTCGGGGCCTTCTGAATGCTTGTCTGGCTTTGTACGTCGTCTTTGGGCGTTTTTCACCATTAAGGAGCTGCTCCTGGCCAAACTCAACACCACGGATGCCGTTACCCAAAAGCTCCTGGAAGACAAGGCCACCAACCTCTCCTTGGAGTACAACTTTGTCACTCCGGTCACTTCCCTGGTAGTAGTGAAGCCCGATGCGGAAAAAGTCACTCCAAAGCCTACCGCAACGGTGACGAGTGCAACTACGGTCAGGATGCCGGTTAGAAAGACGCCCCAGTCTCTCTCAAACCCAAGAACAAACAAGCCCAATCCTCCTAAACGACTTCAAAAACCTTCAGTACTTACTCCTACTATGAAAACCAGTAAAACAACCCCCAGCCTGGCCGTCACTCATCCGAGCCCAGTGCTGTTCTCTGGCAAAAAGCTTTCACAGAACGATACCAGGAGTGTTTCTTTGTCTCCTGCTGGAAAACGCCACAACTCTTCTCTCCATTTTCCTAAGACAGCCCAGTTTACCACACCAGGAAAAGTCCACATGTCCACTTCACCCACTTTGATGCCAAAAGTAGCTGTCAGCAGAGTGCCACCCCTCGTCCAACCCACTGCCAGGTAGATTCCGTTTTTCATTTCCGTGTCATTTTTGACGGTGCAAAGAAACCTCCCTCACGATGCCTTGGAGAGGGTGCGCTGGCAGCTACCCTGGGCTTTTGGCTTAAGTGGTTAGCGTGCTCGCCTGTCCTGCTGGACGCAACGTGCGTGCGGGCGCGAGTCATGATCTGGACGAGGGGGACGGATCGCCTCGTGCGGTGAGGCTCCATGCAGACTGGTTAAATTGGTGCCGTGACCTGGATCAGCAGTGAATGTTTCGGGGAGGGTGTGTGTAATGGGTGCATGCGGGTGTGGTGCATAGAAGCCTCTCTCCCGGTGCCTTCAAGCGGGTGTGCTGGCATCTAAAGCTGCTCGCCTTGGCTTTTGGCTTACAGTGCCCTCCGTAATTCTTGGCACCCCTGAAAAAGATGTGTTTTTTAGCTTCTAATATATATATATTTTTTTATTCAAATAATATGGGACCTTAATGGAAAAAAAGAGAAAAATCCAACCTTCATTACAAGTGCATTCATTCAGTGGGGAAAAAATCCCACATAAAGAAACAAATATTTGACATCAAATAATGTGTGTCACAATTATTAGCACCCCTGGTGTTCATACTTTGTACAACCCCCTTTTGCCAACAAAACAAGGTCTGGGGACTGAGATGGCCATGGAAGGAGCTTGATTTTGTGTCTGGTGAAGCATTTCTGTGTAGATTTGGCCATATGTTTAGGGTCATTGTCTTGCCGAAAGACCCAGTGATGACCCATCTTCAGCTTTCGGGCAGAGGGCAACAGATTTTGATTTAAAATGTCCCGGTATTTCAAAGCATTCATGGTGCCATGCACCCTAACAAGGTTCCCAGGGCCTTTGGAAGCGAAACAGCCCCATAGCATCACTCACCCACCCCCATCTGTCACAGTGGGTATGAGGTGCTTTTCAGCATGCGCATCTTTCGTGGCACGCCAGACCCACTTAGGCTACGTTCATACTACAGGTCTTAATGCACGAATCCGATTTTTTGTCATATTCGTTTTTTTGGCGTGCTCGTTCAGACTGACTTTGTCCATTGAGACCGTTCAAGTATTACGCATGCGCACTAATTCGGAGTCCGACACGCGCTGAGCATGAAGACCCACATGCGCAGAAGCATCAAAACAAATGACACACGTCATCCGTTATTCCAGGGATATCATATTTTGCTTTTCAAAAGGTGGACACAAATAACAGACATAAATAATCCCCGTTTAGGCTTATATTCAAAGTTTATATGGATCGATAGCATGCACGCACTGCCCCTGCATGTCACACACACATACGCGCAGTTTGCCCCGACTCTCGGCCGTGTAGGCAATGTTGAAATATTGCTCACTTGGAGCAGAGAGAAAACTGAGCATTCTCAGGTTTATCCTCAACCCATTTTTATTTTTATGACTGTTGTCAAGCCCAGCCCTTCCCCAAAAGCCGTGTTCACTGCAAGCTAGGCGCTAATAACGCACAGCGGCACCGCTACGGTAAGCGTCTCTCTCGCTATTTGATGACGTAATTGCTGCATGAAATCCGATTTGGGAGAGTGGACAGTACAGACCGCCGCAACAGTCTGGAAAAATGTGGCCCAGATCGGATTTGAACCACATACGAAAGTGACCCAGATCGGATTTGAAATGGTCCAGTTCTATGCGACTTGTCACGTTCAGACCGTCAAGTTAATGCCTCACTTGAGTCGGAAAAACACGAAAAAAATCGGATTCGTGCATTAAGACCTGTAGTATGAACGTAGCCTTAGAGTAAAAGTTTGTTGCGAAAAAGCTCAATCTTGGTCTCATCTGACTGAAGCACACGGTTGAAGCCTGGGACTGTGTGTATTTTTGTGTGAGACCAAGATTGAGCTGAAATCACATAGCTTTTTGTGCGTAACAGGCTTCCGTAGCCAGGAAATGTTGTTTGGTTAGCATCACAGTCTGTTGTTAGCAGTATGTCGGCTAGTGAGGAGCGGAATGTCTGCTGTCATTGTCAAGTGAACATTGTATCAAAGGCCTCTGGTGCTCCAATTGTCCCACAAATGCTTGTAATAGGATAAAACAGATAATTATGAGTATGTTTGCAGTACTCGGAAGCTCTGAAATTGTTTACTTCCTTAATTTAGCGTGTTACCCCGCCCAGGCTGTTTTGTCCAACGATTGAACGATTTTTGCACATGCATAGGGCGGAAAACACTCAGGTGACTTGAAGTTCCGCTCTGAGACCCCCGATTTGGCCAAATTTCATAATTGTCCGATATACACGTGTGATACATCATTGGAAAGCTTAAAATCTCAATTTTAAAGACGCCATGATTTTAACGAGATATTATCAAGAATTTACCTTGTTTCAATCCAAAAACTCAAGAGTGTCAAGACACAGCTGTGAATGGCCACAGCCAGATTTTTTGGGTGAAACACGGTCATATAACAAGGGTCGCGATGCAGAAATCGCAGACATCAAGGAGTGGTCGAGATTTCCTTTTTCATATATTTACCCTTTTAAACGGTTTTTCCCCCCAATTTTTCTTTGTTTGGATTGATTATTATCATCTACCATATCAGAGAAAATGCAACAGTAACACAATTATGAGGGAGATTCCCGTAACTTATTTACAGACACCATTTGTAACACTTTATAATAACTATCCGTTTTACTGGTTAATAGATCATTATTAAACTGTTGATAAATGATTTATTGTTAAATTGTGAAGTATTTGTTAACAGTTTGTTAAGCATTTACAGGGTGTTCTTAACCTGAAACACAGTTTGTGTAGAAACGTTTCAAGGTTTTGTGTGTAACGTTTGGCATTTCTATCTTTTCAAGTTAAGAAATGCCGTTCATTTCAAAAGAAAAGGCATTTTGATAAGGCATTATGTAGGCAGCGCTCATTGCATATTTATGAAAATCTGCCATAGAACCAACAAATATTTGTACTTTTCTTTGTATATTTAACCAATAAAACTTATGACCTTCAACAAAAAGTGTATATAGTTTTATTAAGATCCATCAACTAGCATGGGCATTTAGAATGGGGTCAACCCAGGGCCGGCCCAGGCCATTTGGGGGCCCTAAGCAAGATAATGCAAAGGGGCCCATATTTTTGGCCCACCAATTCGTCACAGTGTACTGTGAAACCCATACATGCAATCCAACCCATACGTCCATATTTTGTAAATTAATCAGATTTTGTTGCTCTGCATACTTCAAACTTCTCACCCCAAATGATTGTCAGTACTTACAGTAGATAGCGCCAAATCTTTTTCTAAAAGAGGAAAGAAAGAATGAAGGAAGAACTTTAATTTTTTAAAGCTTGTAATCAAGTCTCAAAACTCACAAAAGTCAAATAAAGCAAAGTGTAGAAAACAAAATAGAACACTGTGACGTCAATTGTTTGGAAGTTTAAAATATGTGAGTAAATCATTTTTTAAAGTCATATAAAGTCACAAAATATTAGAAATTAATTAATGATTCTAAGCTAAAAACGACACATTTCGAATAATAAATATAATTAATTACCTTCGATTTATGGCTGGGTTGAAACAAAAGCGGTTGCACGACGTCTGTAAACGGGGGTTTCCGGGGTAAAACGGACAAATTAAAAATAGTTCGGGGGCTTAATACGCAATGAATCTGCTACGGCAGCATATAGATATATTGTTCTATCAAACACAACAGTTCTTTTGGCTTAAAATACAGAAGTTTCTTTTCAATAGGAGTGTAAGAGCAGAAACTGCTTTTTCAGTCTAGTCTGTTTTCCGCCATATGCAACTGAAACAAAACTAAATATGTTTTATTTACATAGTATATTTTTTATTTCGCATTGTGATCCTGAAATATTGAGGTGCATCGTCTCATGAGTTGAAGTGTACCGTCCCATCCCTTCTGCCAGGCACACAGAACCGCAGGCCGGCACCACCACGTTTCCTCGCCCAAATGTCACAGGCATGCCACCGCTCACCGCGCTAACTCCGGACAGCCGTGTCTATGTCGCCACACTGGTGGCTGCCACCTTTGCGCCCATGCCCGGTGCTACGGACGCACCAAAGCTGTGGGAGGCGGCAGGACTTCTAGGTAAATATCGGAATACTCTGATGAAAAACAATACATATTAAAAGTCATCTGAACCTTTTGGAATTTCTCACATTTCTGCATAAAATCACCATCAAATGCGATCTGATCTTTGTCAAAATCACACAGATGTAAAACTGTCGGCTTTAACTAAAACCAACCAAACATGTACAGGTTTTCATATTTTAATGAAGATAGCATTCAAACATTGACAGAAGGGGGAAAAATATGTAAGTGAACTATACCTAAGGAGACTAAAAGAGCAGTTGAAACCAAATTTTACCAAACAACTGAAGTCAGGTGTGTGCCCAATCACTGATGAGTGGTTTAAAGCTGCCCTGCCCACTATAAAACACACACCTGGTAAGAATTGTCTTGATGTGCATCATGGCTCGGTCAAAAGAGCGGTCTGAAGACCTGCAATCAAGGATTGTTGATTTGTATAAAGCTGGGAAAGGATACAGAACCATCTCTAAAAGTCTGGATGCCCATCAATCGACAGTCAGAGAAGTTGTCTACAAATGGAGAGAGTTTTGCACTGTTGCTTCACACCCAAAGAGTGGCCGTCCACCAAAGACGATGCCAAGAGTTCAGTGCAGAAAACTCATAGAGGTAAAAAAGAACCCTAGAGTGTCTGCTAAAGACTTACAGAATTCACTTGCACTGTCCAGTATCTCTCTGCACACATCAACTATATGGCCTAGAATGGTGTTCATGGGAGGACTCCACGGAGGAAGCCAGTGCTATCTAAAAAGACATTTGGGCATTTGTCAAAAAGGCACTTGGTCACTCCACAGACGTTTTGGCAAAATATTTTGTGGACTGATGAAACTAAAGTTGAATTGTTTGGGAGAAACACTCAACACTCATGTGTGGAGGAAAAATGGAACATCTCACCAACATCAACACCTCAATCCCATTGTGAAACATGGTGGAGGGAGCATAATAATTTGGGGCTGTTTTGCTGCCTCAGGGCCTGGACAGCTGGAAGAATGAATTCAAATGTTTTGCATGAAAACCTGAGGCTGTCTGTCGCACAGTTGAAGCTAAAAAGAAGATGGATGCCGCAACAAGACAATGATCTAAAACACAGAAGTAAATCAAACTTCAGAATGGTTTTAGAAGAACGAAATACATGTTCTGGAGTGGCCAAGTCAAAGTCCAGGCTTGAACACTATTGAGATGCTGTGGCATGGCCTAAAGACAGCGATTCATGCCAGACATCCCAGGAATCTGACTGAACTACAGCAGGCTACAGGACGCTTCTGGGGGGGCGGGCCGAAATATTACATGTGATGGTTCACTTACTTATTTTCCCCCTTCTGTCATTGATCGCATACTATCCTTATTAAAATATGTAAACCAATGAATGTTTATCCCTTAAATACCTGCAACATGAAGCAATTATCAGAGTATCCCAAAATTTGAAAAATAAGGTCCTAATCAAACCTTTTTTTCCAAATTTGTGAAAAGAAAAGTCAAAATGAATATGTGTAATAGGCGCTCTAATATCTATAACCCTTGCTAATTCCCGTTTTTTTTCTCATGGAACCAGCAGATGCATGTGTTGACTTGCATCCGTCATTTTCTTTCAAAAAGAAATGTCAAAATTCTGAATTAGTCTCAAAATCATGAAATTTTAGGTGTATCAAATGTGATACATTTGGCAATAAAGGGTTAAGTGGTTTCAGTTAAAGCACTGTTTTTTCATCTGTGGGATTTTGACAAAGATCAGATCACATTTGATGGGGATTTTATGCAGAAATGTGAGAAATTCCAATTGGTTCAGATACTTTTTCCATATCACTGTAGGTCTTATTCCTAAAAAAATGTGTTTACTGACAATGTTGACGGATAGCCATGGATAAGCATCTGAGAAACGCTATTGTCCTCCCTGTATTTGTTTAACAACACATGTAATTGTTCTTATCTTTCCGCTAGATGTTTCTACCTCCATTCAAATCCAGAGAAAAGGTAACTTTTTTTTCATTTCTACTTTTATGAAAATAAATAATGCAAAAATCCTCCTCTCCATTATGGTTTTGAGTCCATATACACTGCTGGACAAAAGTTTTGGCACCCTGCAATTCTGTCAGATAATGCTCAATTTCTCCCAGAAAATGATTGCAATTACAAATGCTTTGGTAGTAATAGCTTCATTGATCTTGCTTGCTAAAACACAAAAGAGAATGGAATAAAGAAATGAAATCATTAACATTTTACACAAAACTCCAAAAATGGAGTTTTCCACATAAGTAGTGGCACCTTCAGCCTAATACTCGGTAGTACAACCTTTAGACAAAATAACTGCTTCTGGTACCCATCAATGAGATTCTTACAATGCTCTGCTGGAATTTTAGATCATTCTTCTTTGGCCAACTGCTTCAGGTCTCTGAGATTTGAAGGGTGCCATTTTCAGATCTCTCCACAGGTGTTCTATGGGATTTAGGTCTGGACTCATTGCTGGCAAGTCTCCAGTACTTTCTCTCAAACAATTTTCTAGTGCTTTTTGAAGTGTGTTTGCAGTGTCAAGGTTCTTCTTCCACCATCCGCACAATCTTTCTTTGAAATCTCTCGTCAATTTTTCTTTTCCGTCCACATCTAGGGAGGTTAGCCACAGTGCCGTGGGATTTACACTTATTGATGACTCTGCGCACGGTAGACACGGGAACATTCAGGTCTTTGGAGATGAACTTTTAGTCTTGAGATTGCCCATGCTTCCTCACAATGTTGCTTCTCAAGGCTCAGACACTTCTTTGGTCTTCTTTCTTTTCTCCATGCTCAATGTGGAACACACAAGGACACAGGACAGAGGTTGAGTCAACTTTAATCCATTTTAACTGGCTGCAAGTGTGATTTAGTTATTGCCACCACCTGTTACAGTGGGGCAATTTAGTCAACCACTAATTGTGCAAGTTATTCCACTTGACATATTAGAGAGGCCTGTAATTGTCAACATAGGTCAACCTCAACCATGAGAGACAGAATGTGGAAAAAAACCCAGAAAATCACATTGTTTGATTTTTAAAGAATTTCTTTGCAAATCATGGTGGAAAATAAGTATTTGCTCAGTACCAAAAGTTCATCTCAATACTTTGTTATGTACCCTTTGGTGGCAATAACAGAGGCCAAACATTTTCTGTAACTCTTCACAAGCTTTTTACACACTGCTGCTGGTATTTTGGCCCATTCCTCCATGCAGATGTCCTCTAGAGCAGTGATGTTTTGGGGCTGTCGTTGGGCAACACGGACTTTCAACTCCCTCCACAGATTTTCTATGGGGTTGAGAGATCTGGAGACCGGTTAGGCCACTCCAGGACCTTGAAATGCTTCTTACGAAGCCACTCCTTTGTTGCACTGGCTGTGTGTTTGGGATCATTGTCATGCTGAAAGAACCAGCCACGTCTCGTCTTCAATGCCTTTGCTGACGGAAGGAGATTTTCACTAAAATATCTCGATACATTGCCCCATTCATTCTTTCCTTTACACAGATCAGTCATCCTGGTCCCTTTGCAGAAAAACAGCCCCAAAGCATGATGTTTCCAGCCCCATGCTTCACAGTGGGTATGGTGTTCTTCGGATGTAATTCAGTATTCTTTCTCCTCCAAACACGAGAATGTGTGTTTCCACCAAAAAGTTCTATTTTGGTTTCATCTGACCATATCACATTCTCCCAGTCCTCTTCTGGATCATCCAAATGCTCTCTAGCGAACCGCAGGCGGGCCTGGACGTGTACTTTCTTCAGAAGGGGGACACGTGTGGCAGTGCAGGATCTAAGCGCATTTTGTTACTGATAGTAGCCTTTGTTACTGTGGTCCCAGCTCTCTGTAGATCTTTCACTAGGTCCCCCCGTGTGGTTCTGGGATTTTTGGTCACCGTTTTTATCATTTTGACGCCACGGAGTGAGATCTTGCACGGAGCCCCAGATCGAGGGAGATTATCAGTGGTTTTGTATGTCTTCCATTTTCTAATAATTGCCCCCATAGTTGATTTCTTTACACCAATCGTTTTACCTATTGCAGATTCAGTCTTCCCAGCCTGGTGCAGGTCTACAATTTTGTCTCTGGTGTCCTTCGACAGCTCTTTGGTCTTGGCCATAGTGGAGTTTGGAGTGTGACTGACTGAGATTGTGGACAGGTGTCTTTCAAACTGATAATGAATTAAAACAGATGCCATTCATACAGGTAAGGAGTGGAGCCTCGTTAGACCTTGTTAGAAGAAGTTAGACCTCTTTGACATCCAGATATCTTGCTTGTTTGTAGGTGACCAAATACTTATTTTCCACTCTTAATTTGGAAATAAATTCTTTAAAAATAGAACAATGTGATTTTCTATTTTTTCTTTTTTTCCCACATTCTGTCTCTCGTGGTTGAGGTTTACCCATTTTGATAATTACAGGCCTCTCTAATCTTTTCAAGTAGGAAAACTTGCACAAGTAGTGGTTGACTAAATACTTATTTGCCCCACTGTATGTGCCACATGTAAGTAACAGGTGCTGTTAATTACACAAATTAGAGAAGCATCACATGATTTTTCAAAGGGTGCCGATACTTTTGTCCCGCCCATTTTTGGAGTTTTGTGTAAAATGATAATGATTTAATTTTTTTGTCCCGTTCTCTCTTGTGTTTTTTCATTGCAAGCAAAATAAATGAAGATATTATTACCAACGCATTTGTTATTGAAATCATTTTCTAGGAGAAATTGAGCATTATCCGACAGAATTGCAGGGGTGCTTATAGACCCTACCCACGTGACGTCACAACTCCGCTCTCCTGAATGGTACCGCCCACTTGTCCGTCAAAACATAGTGTTAACCTGTTACGGCTACGTACATTTCTCCTATTTACGGCGTGTTTTTCTGCTCCTTAACATTAATAATCAAAATGGTGAAGGCGTGTGTGGCTGTTGGTTGCACTAACAGAGAAGATGGAAGGAGAGACTTGAAGTTTTACCGTATTCCGAGGGATCCAAAGAGAGCGAAATGGACGGCTGCAATTCGACGTGAAAACTGGGCACCAAAAAAATCACCACAGACTATGTAGTAGTCATTTTATATCCGGTAAGATGCATTTAAGATATACTTAGAGGGTTTTGGGCTGACAAATAACCACAATTAAGATCATTGCGAGGCTAATCGCCGACAACATACGACGTAGTACGACATAGTTTCAAATTCAAGATGTTTGTGACTTCCCTTTCTTCCACCATCGTTATTTTTTGAATAATATTTAGCTGGTACCAAGTGAAAGAAACTGGCCTCGTCTACGGAGCTGACAAATAACCACAATTAAGATCATTGCTAGGCTAATCGCCGACAACATACACGTATGTATGTAGTGAGAGTGCTATCGCTAAACCATATAAACATTAAAAGCCCTAACTCCATTGACAAACGACATGAATTACATTAGACTTGACAGTGGATGTTAGCAATAACAAAAGATTTTGAATTGAAAATTTCGTAACTCACCTTTCCAAGCACAAGATAGATTCCTGCCGAACGAGGACCTGTTTCACCCAACCAGCAACGAAGTATTTATAAGCCTCCAAGCTCTTGAAGTTTTTCAAATTTTCGTGGGAATAGGCTGATTTTGTGTGGACAAGATAATTGTAAATATCAGCGTAGCAGATGTCAGGCAGACAGGGCGAAGACAGTGGGTCGAAAAACATCGATTTGGGCATCAAATATGGATCTGGCGACTGTATAGAACGAAGCTTTTCCTCATAACGCCTTTTATGCAACAGATTCAGTGAGTTTGCTGCATCAGAAAGCACCGGGTCTTCCATGAAATGCATTTTAAATTCCGCCATCAATTGAAAACAATGCTAATACAGAGTCAAAATGACGGACAAGTGGGCGGAACCATACAGCGAGCACGTGGTTTTGTGACGTAGGTGGGTAGGGTCTATACTTTTGGCCAGCACTGTAATCATACAACCTCTTCTTCTCGTAGCCCTTTTTTTTTTCTTCTCCTTTATTTGGCCCTAATCCTCCACTGTAGTACTGCACTTTGGTTCAAGACAATCTTCATTTTAATGTACTGTAAATACACACACCCTTTGTCAAAAGTTTTGAGACTTTCTCATTCAAGTGAATGGTGAAAAGTCTCCAAACTTCTTACCACGGGTGTATCTTTATCAAACAGGTATTGAACCTGTGAAAGGTAAGTAGGGCTGCAGCTATCGATTATTTTAGTAGTCGATTAATCGATGAACTAGTTAGTTCGAATAATCGAGTAATCGGAAAAGGAACATGAAAAATTAAAATACCAGAGCTTAGCCTCAAACGGTATTAAAAATAAATAAATGAGGATCTATGTACAACAAAAGAACATTTGGCTAACTTACATGGCAAAAGTCCGCTAGCTTAGATGCTATAAAATGCCAACTTTTTTCCCCAATGCTCTTAACAAATGGTTCAAACTAGTGACGGGATCTGTCGTTCACTTGAGTAAACGAATCCATTCCGGTTCGTTCAGTAAAAAGATTCGTTCAAACAAATCGTTCAGCGAATCGTTCGCCCCCCTCATCTCCCTCCCCGCCCAAACGAATCGTTCGGTTACTGAACGGGAAGTGACGTTGCCGAACGACTCACCAAAGACCGCTTCGCAGTATAACTGAACGGGAAGTGACATTGCTTGGTCCCTCCCTCTCTTCCACATTGACCACTCGTCGTAGTTTCAGAAATGAGTGACAGGCGGTATCATTCTGCTTTCACAGACAGCCTCGTCTCCCTCCCGCTGCTGCAAAAGCGAGGGAGAACTTCCGCGTCGTCTGTCCTAGTTCTATGGGCTCAAAGTCATGGCTCGTGCTTGCATTTCGATTTAGGACACGGTCAAACATTTTCCTTTTGTGGGGGGAGTGGGGGTTTGGGGTCGGGGGCGCACGGACTTTCTTTAGCATGTTCTTGATCACATATACAATGCTGCTGCTACCAGCCAACGCAGCATGCTTGCTGTCACGAAAATAAACATAAATCGAAAGTTTAATTTCTAAAAAGTGGAACGACCAACACATCATATTTACCTCTCGCTCTGTTGTATTTTTGTTTTTATGCTCATCACTATTATTTTTGTGAGTGTAAATAGCTAGTTGTCAAATGTGCTGCTCTGAAATAAAAATACTGCATTTTGATATTTACCAGTTTAATTGCAAATCAGTATTAAGATGATCGTATTGAATTTTTGCACTGGTATTACTAATAAAATAATCCGGTCAACTCCCCTGTCGTCCCCGCATCTCAGATCGTCAAATGCTGACGAGAAATAATTGTTTGCTCTTTACGATGTCGCCTTTCTACTCTCATTAGTCTGTTAAGAAAAATGTAGACATATTGCGACATCTCCCGTGTCCGTGTGCGTTGTTTTTGGGCGCTTGAATAGCACATGATGGACGGATTGACATAATTTGTCAAACCAACCAACACCGACACGCTCTGACATGAAAAAAAAAAAAAATTGACATGTATATACAGTTTCATTGCAAATCAGTATTATGGTGATCATATTAAATATTATTTTTTTCTGTGCACATATGAGGTAAATACCGCTGCCATGAAGCCTCCATATAGTGACAGTTCTCTGCCCCCTTTGCTTGCCTCGTAGCTACCCGTGTTTTAAATTACTGTAAATTTGATAGTATGTCGTCATCATAGGTAGTCCCGAGTCTGTTGAGAAAAGTAGTACACCAAACTATGCTCGCTAGATTTGTGTGGTGTTTTTGTCTGTTTGAGCAGCATTTGATAGGCTCCACGTTAACAAATATGTGACAAAGTCATTTCCTTTCATTTTTTTGACTCGTTCACCGCATAGTCATTGACTGGAAAGTCAAGTTAGCAGCAAGCTAGGTCAGGAACCGGAGGACCGAGTCACTGAACGGGAAGTGACATAACTCAGTCTTGCCCCCCTGCCTGCACGCTGGCTGCTTATTGGCCACACGTGGAAGTGAGTGACAGACGCCCTGAATCTGTTTCCGCTCCCTCCCCTGCCAGCGACGAGGCTGGCGTCTGATTGGTCGTGTGCGATGTCAGAAGACGCTGCCGCTTGCTCAACGCCCTCCCACGCAGCGAACAAGCAGCAACTTCATAGAACGAATCAGTGCACATGGTGATTAATTCGGTCTCGTTCACCCAAACAATTCGTTCAAAAAGAACGAATCGTTCGCGACCGATACAACACTAGTTCAAACTCATATTCCCACAAAAAATGGCTAAATATACATATAAACTAAATTACCAATGCATTAAAAAAAGATTAGCCCAAAGAAAAACTTAGCTTACGTTGGTCTTAACAGGGAGCAGTTGGATTCAGCCATGTGAAATGAGGCAGACCAGAGGGCAATGTATCCATCCTAATCAATAAACTAAATATAAACACTTTCAAAATAAAACTTTACAACGCCACTTTAATTCAACGAATACTCGAGGCAACAAAATTTAATTCGAATATTTTTTTCTCATGGAATACTCAAGTTAATCGATTAATCGTTGCAGCACTAAAGGTAAGTATGATTTATAAAAAGTATCCTTTCCTAATCATAAACCTATCCCATTGCTTTTTCCAGACGATGACGAGACGTATGACTACGACTACCATGATGCATGTAAGATGCCAAATGTATACACTACGTGGGCGTGTTTCATCCTCTTACAATCCATCTTTGCCTTCTTTTCTGACATTTTAGGGGGAAACAATGCAGACATGGAATCTTTTGGTTAGTATTGAAGGGAAAAGGTACCGTTCTCGCACACACCATATAATTGTTTGCATTAGTATAACACATTCATTTAACTATAGTTTAGGCAGACTCCACTCAGTGGCCTTGAACACAGTAAAGTGAATCACCTTATCAGCGCTCATGAGGGGGAAAAGGAAAAATGGTACCGTTTCTCGTAGGCACCGTCTAACTGTAATACACGTAATATAATCAATCAGGGAATAGTATCATTTCTCATATTCACTGTAGGACTGCACTACTCAAACACACCTAATGTAAAATAAATAGCACACCATAGTTTAAAGAAACAGAATAGATACACAACGCCATCTTATCACAGAAGCCCAAAACGTGTGCGCCACGAGCAAGATTGACGCACCAACTCTGGCAATCAGTCCTCCCGACAAACCAACAAGGACAAAGACCAGCGCGCTTTGTCCTAAAACAAGTAGTGCCAGCCCGGATAACAAAGTTGATAGCAGGCGCATGTGACGTCAAGACCAGCGTCGGTCGCTGTGTCAACCACATCCCATCCACGCACGAACCTAAACAGCCCGAAACCGGCCAGAGAGGTATCCCAAAGCAACGCCTGGACACACCCACGGACTTAAAAAACACTGGACACTGAAATAAGACAGATTTTGCTGCTCGGAAACATGTAGCCTTGTTTTGGATCCAGAATTGTCCCTCCGTTGTCTGTTTTTGCCCATTGTCGACGAATAAATTGTCAACCTGCTTTCGGCGAGTCTTTTTCCAACTTTTGGAACATGGAGTCAGTACAAAGGGTTAATATCAGAGAAGAATGCGCGAAGTTCCACCTTCCCGGTTGGCGCGCCGGAGGCAGCATCGGCAGAGCGGCACTTTGTTCAGCTGTCGCTGTTTCAGTGCAGCTTGTCTGGGGAGGCGAATTTCAACAGTATCCTCCTCAGCTGCTTAAGAATCCTAGTGGTCTGAACAGTTTTAATGTGTTAAATGGGAGTTTTGATATACAAGATAATGTTAAATTTAAGTTAGCGTCCTTCTCAAATGGTTGAATTGCTAAGACACTGTCAAACCATATGTTTGTGAAGTCCCTTTACTTGTCTGTTGTCATCTTTTTCTTGTAGAACCTTCATCCAGGCTGAGCGCCGAGCACTTCTCCTCATCAGGTGACTGACATGACAACTACAGTGGTATGAAAAAGTATCTGAAACTTTTGGAATTTTTGATCACCATCAAATGATCTTTGTCAAAATCACACAGATGAAAAACCTGTCTGCTTTAACTAAAACCACCCAAACATTTATAGGTTATCAAATTTTAATGAGGATAGTATGCAATCAATGACAGAATGGGGAAAATAAGTAAGTGAACCGTCACATTTAATATTTTGTGCCCCCGCCCCCTTTGGCAATAGTAACTTCAACTGGAGGCTTCCTGTAGCTGCAGATCAGTCCGGCACATCAGTCAGGACTAATCTTGGCTAATTCTTCTCGACAAAACTGTAGTTCAGTCAGATTCCTGGGATGTCTGGCATGAATCACTGTCTTTAGGTCATGCCACAGCATCTCAATGGGGTTCAAGTCTGGACTTGACCACTCCAGAACGTATATTTTGTTCCTCTGAAACCATTCTTAAGTTGATTTACCTTAGTGTTTTGGATCATTGTCTTGTGGCAGCATCCATCCTGTTTTTAGCTTCAACTGTCTGACAGACGGCCTCAGGTTTTCCTGCAAAACATTGGAATTCATTCTTCCAGCTGTCCAGGCAGCAAAACAGCCCCAAATTATTATGCTCCCTCCACCATGCTTCACGTTGGGATTCAGGTGTTGATGTTGGTGAGCTGTTCCATTTTTCCTCCACACATGACGTTGAGTGTTTCTCCCAAACAATTCAACTTTACTTTCATCAGTCCACAAAATATTTTGCCAAAACGTCTGTGGAGTGACCAAGTGCCTTTTTGAGAACATCAAACCAGCTACAATATTTCTTTTAGACAGCAGTGGCTTACTCCGTGGAGTCCTCCCACTAACACCATTCTTGGCCATAGTTTTACTTTCAAATTCATTCTTCCATTCATGATTGCAAGTTGTCCAGGCCCTGAGGTAGCAAAACAGCCCCAAATCATGATGGTCCCTCCACCATGCTTCACAATGGGGATGAGGTGTTGATGTTGGTGAGCTGTTCCGTTTTTCCTCCGCACATGACGTTGAGTGTTACTCCTAAACTCATTCAATTTTGGTTTCATCATTCCACAAAATATTTTGCCAAAACTTCTGTGGCGTGTCCAAGTGCGTTTTTGCGAACATTAAACCAGCTACAATATTTCTTTTAGACAGCAGTGGCTTACTCCGTGGAGTCCTCCCACTAACACCATTCTTGGCCATAGTTTTACGTATAGTTGATAAGTGCACAGAGATATTGTACTGTACCGGTGATTTATGTAAGTCTTTAGCAGACACTCTAGGGTTCATTTTTACCTCTATGAGTATTCTGCGCTGAACTATTGGTGTCATCTTTAGTGAACGCCCACTCCTTGGGAGAGAAGCAACAGTGCCAAACTCTCTCCATTTGTAGACAACTTCTCTGACTGTCGATTGATGAACATCCAGACTTTTAGAGATGGTTTTGTATTCTTTCCCAGCTTTATACAAATCAGCAATCCCTGATCTCAGGTCTTATCATGCTTCTCATCAAGACAATTCTTACCAGGTGTGTGTTTTATAGTGGGCAGGGCAGCTTTAAACCACTCCTCAGTGATTCGGCACAGACCTGACTTAAATTGTTTGGTAAAAATTGGTTTCAATTGCTCTTTAAGTCTCCTTAGGCAGAGGGTTGACTTACTTATTTTTCCCCTTCTGTCATTGTTTGCATGCTATCCTCTTTACAATATTTATCAATGTTTGGGTGGTTTTAGTCAAAGCAGACACAGTTTTTTCATCTGTGTGATTTTGACGAAGATCAGATCTCATTTAATGATGATTTTATGCAGAAATGTGAGAAATTCCAAAAAGGTTCAGATACTTTTTTCATATCACCTTACTTATTCACTAATAGTCTACGCAACATTTACAGCGATCCGTCTGTTATTAATGTATTAACTCCTTTTATGGCAATTAGATCTCATAGTTTCTTTGCTGTTTCCATGTGCTCTACTTGATTGGTGTGGTCTGAATTTTAAGATTTCTCAATGTTGTCTGTTCCAGCGGATGGGGACCCTCATTTTGTTCTCCAATTGCCAAAGCAACAACAGAACTTATGTTTTACCGTGAATGGACGAGCGAACGACGTGCTAAGGCTGGTGGACGACCCACAAAAAGGTAAATACTTCTTTTATCTTTTTTTTTTCCCCCTAACAAAAGCGACATGGAAAATCAATGAAAGAATGAATGAATGACTTTTTGTCGGCCTTTTTTTTTTTTGCCCTAACCCTTAATCTCGTAATATTATTTTTTGTCATATTGTTACTACTTTAATCTTGTCATATTATTACTTTTTTCCTTATACTAATACTAAGACTTTAATCTCATAATACTAATAGTATGACTTTTTTCTCATATACTTCTTTAATCTCATAATACTTTTTCTCGTATTAATACTATGACTTTAATCTTGTAGTATCACTTTTTTCTTGTACTGATACTACTACTTTAATCTTGTGATAATACATTTTTATTGTACTAAACTTACTTTAATCTTGTAATTGTGCCCCCCGCCCATAGTAATAATATAAATTTGATCGCTTCATATTAGATTTTTCTCATATTAATCCTACTTTAATCTTTAAACTAATACGAATTTATTCTTGTAACATTATGATTTTTTTTCATGGTAATACAATGACTTTAATCTAGTAATATTACAACGTTTTCTCATTCTAATACATTATTCTCATACTATTGCGATTTGTTCTCATACTATTACTTTTTTCTCATAATGTTTTTCGCATACTGTTTCAATCTTGTAATAACACGTTTTAATTGTACTAATACTAATTTAATCTCGTAATGGTACATGTTTTTCTCATACTTATACTACTACTTTAATCTTGTGAAAATTCATTTTTATTGTACTTATACTACTTTAATCTTGTGACTGTGCTTTGTCCCCCTCATAATAATACTATGAGTTTAATCTCTTAATATTATTTTTTTCTCATATTAATACTACTTTAATCTTGTAATAATACCACTTTTTTCCTAGCACTAATACGACTTTATTGTTGTAATTTTATGACTTCCTCATCGTAATACTATGACTTTAATCTCTTAATATTACAATTTTTCCTCATTCTAATACTTTATTCTCATACTATTACGATTTGTTCTCATACTATTACTTTATTCTCGTAATATTATGTCTTTTTTCTCAAAATACTTCAATCTTGTAATAATACTTTTTAATTGTACTAATTTTAAATCTCAGAATATTATTTTTTCTCATTCTAATACTTTATTCTCATATTACGGTTCGTTCTCATACTATTACTTAATTCTCGTAATGTTATGTATTTTACTGTCATACTACTTCAATCTTGTAATATTACTTTTTAATTGTACTAATGCCACTTTAATCCCCGGTAATAGTATGTTGTTTCTCATACTAATACTACTTTAATCTAATACTAATACTATTTTAATCTCATACTAATACTACTTTCATACTAATACTATTTTAATCTCATAAATATACTACAATAATTTTATAATACTTTCCCCCCTATACTAATACTTTATTCTCGTTTTTTCTTATAGTAATACTTTGACTACAATCTTGTAATATTACTATTTTTTCTCATACTAATGCTACTACTACTTAAATCTAGTAATAATACTGCTTTAATCTCATACTAATATTACTTTAATCTTGTAATACTTTTTTTCTCATACTAATACAGCTTTATTCTCGTAATACTATTTTTCTCATAGTAATACAATGAATTTGTTCTTGTAATGTTATTTTTTCTCATTCTAATACTTTATTCTCATATTATGAATTGTTCTGATACTTTTTTCTCAGAGAAATACTTCAACTGAACTGCAATCTCATATTACATTTATTTCTTATACTAATACTACTACCTTAATCTAGTAATAATACTACTATAATCTCGTACTAATACTAATTTAATCTTGTAATATTTTTTTCTCATATTAACACTACTTTATTCTCCTAATAGTATTTTTCTCATAGAAATACTTTGACTTCAAACCCGTAATATTATATTTTCTCATACTAATACTACTTCTTTGATCTAGCAATACTACTTTAATCTAGTAACGCTACTAATATTGTAGTAATTAATCTTGTTATGATTTTTTCTCATACTAATACTACTTCAATCTAGTAATATTACTTTTTTTCTCATACTAATACTAGGACTGTGCCGTAATATTACATCTTGAAACTCATAATATGACAACTCAGTGTCTTAATATTTCAACGCAAATCTTTATTCTCATATGGATATTCTTCTCGTACTAATTCCACGGCCTTAATCTTGTAGTGCTTTTTTTTCCTTTCTTTCTTTGGCCATAATACTCCGTCGTACCAAACGGCAATATTATCAATGAAATGAATCCAATTTTCATCATGAAGATTACTGGAATACGTCTTTACCGTTGCTGCTGAAATGATAAGAAAATGACCCTTGCTTTTATCCAAGGAGTAATCGTGGACGGCCACCTGACCGGCGCTCCCTCCAAGCGCGGCCACGAAAACAGCTCCCGGACATACTTTGACCACCTAAGTGTCTCGGCGGGAGATGTCAAGATCACGCTCTCTTTGGATGAAGTGATAGTCCGAGGAGAAGGACGGGACCGTCTGGACGTCAACCGAACGGCGTCTGTGACGAGGCGGGGCGTGACGGTCGCCGTGGACGACCGGCGGGGATGCCGGATCGAGCTGGCCGAGGACGTGCACTTCCTGGTTCTCTTCCACCGCTACAAGCACCCGAGCTACCTGCAGATGGCGCACCTGGGGTTCTACATCACGCGTGGACGAGGGCTGTCGGCCTCCACCCGGGGCCTACTGGGTAAGCTCTCTCCCAGATTGTTCACAAGTAATCACATTTAGAAGCACTTTTACAGAGTGAGTTCAAATCAAGTGATCAGTAAAGAATAGTGGTCCACCGATATATGATTTTCAGAGACTGTAAATTCAGCTGATTGATATTTAATCTTGATATACTTTTTTTTTTTTAACCATGGTGATTATGAAAGAGAATCCAAACACCAATTTTATAATTCCATATAGAATGTGTCAATTTTTTCTTCTGCCACTCCCTTTTGTATCTCTGACCACTAGGTGGTGTAAAATCACTATTAACAAAGCTCATCACCCAAACAGTGAACATAACAGTTATCCTAGTACAGGTAGTCCCCGGGTTACAAATTAGTTCCGTTCCTACGCTGGCGACTTAACCCGAATTTCCACGTAAGTCGGATTTAACCATTTGAAATTTCAAGATAACTACCCAAAAAGTCTAAAAGTATTGTATGTTGTTTCATGGTGGGGGATACACTGCCCTCTGGTGGCAGCATTGGGTCTGGCTGGGCTGTCATTCAAAAATGCTTCCATACAGGAACACTCAGACATCTCACATGGATAAAGGATAGCTGCGCTCTGGTTTGGCCCATATAAGGCTGTGTTTTCAGCTGACATATATAAGTGCATGCGTTTGCAATTACGTTTACAGCTACAGTTTGTGGAGTTACGTGTGAGCGATTTGCTGTGAGAATTGCAAATACGTTAGCATGCGTAGCATTTAAGCTAGTGGACTTTTGTTAGGCAAATTAGGCTAAATTAATCTACTGTGGTGACCACTACCTTTTGACAGAATTCACCTAGGGAACTTATGTGGGGCATGTTGTGTTCCGGGGGGGAAACTATATTTTGCAGATACATAAGAGCCGTGCGCGTTCTGGCTAAGTTAGCAGAGTCACGAGCGGCCGAGCACGACACGAATGTCTACTCAACGAGCCATCAAGACTCAACAACATCCATCCGCCACACTACTAAATTTACATATTGGCCAGACTAGATGGATTTTTGAACACTGATTGTTTTGTGTTAAGTGTTTTATTATAAAAATGTGTGTCGTTTTAAACATAAATGTACAAGTGTCACAGCTTTACAAATGGTCAAATTTGAAGTAAATCAAAAGCTTCAAAAAGCACAATTGCCTTGTGCGCTGCCTGTCAAATTGAACAACTTCACGTTTAGTGAGGACAAAACACGTCATATTAATAAAGTGAAGTCAAAAATAAGATACGTTGAGGTACAGTAAGGTACTTTTGACAAAATGGTGGACGAGACTCTGGCATGGAAAGTCGAAATCGCATAAATCGAGTATGTCGTAACCCGGGGATTAGCTGTATAATGAAATACCAGATATGCCTTGCAATTAGCGATCATTTAAAATAATTAGACCCAATAAATACCAAAATTAATGACAAATAATATACTAACCATCAGTGCTCAGAGGTGGCAGACAGAGGTGGGTAGTAACGCGTTACATATACTCCGCTACATTTACTTGAGCAACTTTTTGAGAAAAATGTATTTCTAAGAGTAGTTTTACTCGGCCATACTTTTTACTTTTACTTGAATAGATTTGTGAAGAAACAACGCTACTCTTACTCCGCTACTTTGGGCTACACAAAAGCCGTTACATTTTCCTATTTATTCTACATATTAGATTTAGATGCTATTGCCAAGAGTAGCGCTACTAATTTCACCAATGAGGCGTCGCAACAATAGTCACATGACTCCATTACACCAATCAGACGCAAGCTTGCTGTTCTCTGACCACGCAAGTCTGTTCAGTCACGCTTCTTTAAAGCACCGTAACAAATGAAGTATTTGACATAGAGCACTGCCCTCAACATGAATCGAAATTGCGGATAGTAATCTCTCTCCCCGTTTTTATTTGGCACCGATTGACCTCCGAAAACCAGAGATATGATCCTTTTAATTTCATTATGGTAGCTATGCAGGAACTACAGTATTCAATACTCAAACTAGGAACTATTTTCTCCACTAGAGGGCATTCATGCTCTTTGGATGAATAATGCGTCTACGGCGGTAGATTTGTGTCTTTATTATTCAATCAAAAAACAGTCGCTTCAATCAAAATATACATTTTCAATTAAAAAAAAGTCACTTCAATAAAAAAATATGTTTGGATGCAAAAATAAATTTGAAACTCACAAAAATGCATTTGAAAACTTTTTCTTTGAATTTTTTTAATTGAAGTTGTTTTTTTTTATTGAAACAACCTTTTAGATTGAAGTAATGTAGTTTTGCATTTGTATGGAGGGAGATTTGTGTCTTTATTATTCAATAAAAAAAAGTTGCTTCAATCAAATAAAAAGTTGCTTCAATCAAAATACATTTTTAATTGAAGAAAAAGTCACTTCAATTAAAAAAAATGTGTTTGAAAGCAAAAATAAATTTGAAACTCAAAAAAATGTATTTGATAACTATTTTTATTTGATTATTATTTTTTTTTTTTTATGATTTAAGTCAAGTTTTTTTTTTTTTTTTTTGAAACAACTTTTTTGATTGAAGTCATGTAATTTTACGTTTGGACCACATTTTGGCTAGGACATTTGTGTCTTTATTATTCAATCAAAAATAAGTTGCTTCAAACAAAAATTTTTGATTGAAGCAACTTTTTATTTGATTGAATAATAAAGACACAAATCTACCTCCATACATTTGGGCCACATTTTGGCGAGGATATTTGTGTCTTTATTATTCAATCAAAAAAATACGTTGCTTCAAAAAAAGGTTTCAAAAGAAATATAAATTCAATCAAAAATTTTAAAAAATCAATCATAGAAAAAAAGTTATTGAATGCAAAAAAATATTAGAGACTCAGAAATTTGCATTTGAACACGTAATTTTTCATTGAACTGTTTTCTTTGATTGAAGCAATCCATTTTATGTTTGGGCCATAGTTTTTTTTTCTCTTTAATTATTTCTCTTTTATTTCTTTGGCATAATTTTCTATATATATTTATTTTATTTGGTATCATTATGACAACATTTCATACAGATACAGTAAGTTTGTGCTGAGAGAAAAAATACCATTGTTTAAAAAAAAAAAAATCAAAAATAAGCAGTTACTTAAAATGTTACTCATTATTTGAGTATTCTTTTTCATATATGCTTTTGTGTACTTTTATGCATACTTTTTTTACTTGTACTTGATTACATTTTTGGATGACTACTTACTTCTTACTTACTTCTTACTTGAGTAATATTTTTTTGAATTACGCTACCCTTACTTAAGTAAATTTTTTGGCTAGTCTACCCACCTCTACATGACAAACAAACAAAAAAAGACAACTGGAGACAAATCAGGCGTCGAAACTCCGGCGTCGTAAAGTTGAAATCGCGTAAATCGAGTATGTCGTAACCCGGGGACTAACTGTATTGGCTATTTATTGGCTGACATTCACCGATGCTGAAAAAAAAAACAGACCATATATCGGCCGGCTGATGTATCAGTCAACCTGTACTGTACTAAAATTCCATGTTTATATCCGCAGGGCAGTTTCAGCACGCTGCTATGAGCGTAGCGCCTTTGAAGGACCATCATGAAGATCACGCTGATGGAACGCCGGTCCGGGGGATCCTGAGGCGTGGCTCCAAGCTGATACCGGTCACCTTGCAGGACAAGTTGCTGAAAGACAGTGTACTGAGGCGACACACAGAGAAGTGCTGGGCGGTGCCAAAGTCGGAGATAGAGCGACTACTCGCTCATCCGTACAGCAGCTACGTGGTGGATCGCGCGTAACCCAAGTCGACAGCTCCGCACTGTAGGGACACCGTCGCCATGTCGTGGTTTCACCGAAGCTGAGCACGACACAAAGCTACGCTGTTGTCACTTTTTTACAGGAGATGACAGACTTTGTGTACCAATTAAACACCAAAGTGCCTCAACGATCACTCATAGACTTCATAATGATATTGACGGGGCGCTGGCCAATTAATAGGGGGCTTGCATTGTTGGCGTGGCCGTCAAAGCTGACTGAGTGGAATCACAGACAAAGAGGTTTTTTAGTTGAAAATTCTTGTGAATAAATCCTTAAATCCCGAAGTCTATAGATATGGACGTAAAAGCAGTCTCGATTCTTGGTTGAAAGCAAAGAAACGTGCAGTCAGCATTTATTTTACGTAAAAATGTCAAAGTACGATGGTAGTCAGTTGATGTGGCGGTCGCCATATGTAAACAGAGCTTTCCCGGTGAAAATTCTTGTGAATCAATGCTTGAATCCGTGAATTCTATATACATATATATATGGACATAAAACAGTCTCGATTCTTGGTGAAAAGCAAAAAATAAACGTGCAGTTACGAAATACGTCGAAGTACGATGCTAGTCTGTTAGTCAATGTGGCGGCCGCCATATGTAAACAGAGCTTTTCCGCTGAAAATTCTTGTGAATAAATGCTTAAATCCCTGAACTCTTTATAGATATGGACGTAAAACAGTCTCGATTATTGGTTAAAAGCAAAAAAAAACGTGAAGTTAGCATTTATTTTACGTAAATATTGCAAACTATGAGACGAGTCATTAAGGAGATTAGCAGCCGCCATATGTAAACAAAGTTTTTCTGTTGAAAATTCTTGTGAAGAAATGCTTAAATCCCTGAATTATTGATACAGTGCCTTGCAAAAGTATTCGGCCCCCTTAAACCTTGCAACCTTTCGCCACATTTCAGGCTTCAAACATAAAGATATAACATTTTTATTTTTTGTCAAGAATCAACAACAAGTGGGACACAATCGTGAAGTGGAACAAAATTTATTGGATAATTTCAACTTTTTTGACAAATAAAAATCTGAAAAGTGGGGCGTGCAATATTATTCGGCCCCCTTGCGTTAATACTTTGTAACGCCACCTTTTGCTCCAATTACAGCTGCAAGTCGCTTGGGGTATGTTTCTATCAGTTTTGCACATCGAGAGACTGACATTCTTGCCCGTTCTTCCTTGCAAAACAGCTCGAGCTCAGTGAGGTGGGATGGAGAGTGTTTGTGAACAGCAGTCTTCAGCTCTTTCCACAGATTCTCGATTGGATTCAGGTCTGGACTTTGACTTGGCCATTCTAACACCTGGATACGTTTATTTTTGAACCATTCCATTGTAGATTTGGCTTTATGTTTTGGATCATTGTCCTGTTGGAAGATAAATCTCCGTCCCAGTCTCAGGTCTTGTGCAGATACCAACAGGTTTTCTTACAGAATGTTCCTGTATTTGGCTGCATCCATCTTCCCGTCAATTTTAACCATCTTCCCTGTCCCTGCTGAAGAAAAGCAGGCCGAAACCATGATGCTGCCACCACCATGTTTGACAGTAGGGATGGTGTGTTCAGGGTGATGAGCTGTGTTGCTTTTACGCCAAACATATCGTTTTGCATTGTGGCCAAAAAGTTGAATTTTGGTTTCATCTGACCAGAGCACCTTCTTCCACATGTTTGGTGTGTCTCCCAGGTGGCTTGTGGCAAACTTTAAACCAGACTTTTTATGGATATCTTTGAGAAATGGCTTTCTTCTTGCCACTCTTCCATAAAGGCCAGATTTGTGCAGTGTACGACTGATTGTTGTCCGATGGACAGACTCTCCCACCTCAGCTGTAGATCTCTGCAGTTCATCCAGAGTGATCATGGGCCTCTTGGCTGCATCTCTGATCAGTTTTCTCCTTGTTTGAGAAGAAAGTTTGGAAGGATGGCCGGGTCTTGGTAGATTTGCAGTGGTCTGATGCTCCTTCCATTTCAATATGATGGCTTGCACAGTGCTCCTTGAGATGTTTAAAGCTTGGGAAATCTTTTTGTATCCAAATCCGGCTTTAAACTTCTCCACAACAGTATCTCGGACCTGCCTGGTGTGTTCCTTGGTTTTCATAATGCTCTCTGCACTTTAAACAGAACCCTGAGACTATCACAGAGCAGGTGCATTTATACGGAGACTTGATTACACACAGGTGGATTCTATTTATCATCATCGGTCATTTAGGACAACATTGGATCATTCAGAGATCCTCACTGAACTTCTGGAGTGAGTTTGCTGCACTGAAAGTAAAGGGGCCGAATAATATTGCACGCCCCACTTTTCAGTTTTTTATTTGTTAAAAAAGTTGAAATTATCCAATAAATGTTGTTCCACTTCACGATTGTGTCCCACTTGTTGTTGATTCTTGACAAAAAAATTAAATTTCATATCTTTATGTTTGAAGCCTGAAATGTGGCGAAAGGTTGCAAGATTCAAGGGGGCCGAATACTTTTGCAAGGCACTGTAGATATGGATGTAAAACAGTCTAGATTATTGGTTAAAACAAAAAAAAAAGAAACCTGCAGTTACCATTTATTTTACGTAAATATTGCAAACTACGAGGCTCGTCATTAAATGGTAAATGGTGTTATACTTGTATAGCGCTTTTCTAGGAAATTAGTGGCCGCCATGTGTAAACAAAGCTTTTTCCGTTGAAAATTCTTGTGAATAAATGCTTAAATCCCTTAATTGTTTATAGATATGGACGTAAAACAGTCTTGATTCTTGGTTAAAAAAAATAAATAAACGTGTTGTTACGTAAATACGTCGAAGTACGATGCTAGTCTGTCAGTCAATGTGGTGGCCGCCATATGTAAACAGAGCTTTGTCGGTGAAAATTCTCGTGAATCAATGCTTAAATCCCTGAATTCTTTATAGATATGGACATAAAACAGTCACGATTCTTGGTTAAAAGCAAAAAAAACGTGCAGTTAGCATTTACTTTAAGTAAATACTGCGAATTTTGAGGCTAGTCAGTAAGGAAATCAGCGGATGCCAAATGTAAACAAAGAGCATTTTCTGCTGAAAATTCTTGTGAATAAATGCTTAAATCCCTGAATTCTTTATCGATATGGACGTAAAACAGTATCGATTGTTGGTTAAAAGCAAAAAAAACAAACAAACAAAAAAACAAAAAAAACGTGCAGTTAGCATTGATTTTACCTAAGTATGTCAACGTATGATGCTCGTCTGTTACTCAAGGTGGGTGCCGTCATATGTAAACAAAGCTTTTCCGGTGAAAATTCTTGTGAATAAATGCTTAAATCCCTGAATTCTTAATCGATATGGACGTAAAACAGTATCGATTGTTGGTTAAAAGCAAAAAAAAAACGTGGAGTTGGCATTTATTTTACGTAAATATTGCAAACTATGAGGCTGGACATTAAGGAAATTAGCGGCCGCCATATGTAAACAAAGAGCTTTTTGCGTTGAAAATTCGTATAAATAAATGCTTAAATCCCTGAATTCTTTATAGATATGGACATAAAACAGTCTCGATTCTTGGTTAAAAGCAACAAAAAAAAAACGCGGAGTTAGCATTTATTTTACGTAAATATTGCAAACTATGAGGCTAGTGAGTAAGGAAATCAGCGGACGCCAAATGTAAACAAAGAGCAATTTCCACTGAAACTTCTTGTGAATAAATGCTTAAATCCCTGAATTCTTTATCGATATGGACGTAAAACAGTCTCGATTCTTGGTTAAAAGCAAAAAACAAAAAATGTGCAGTTAGCATTGATTTTATCTAAGTATTTCAACATATGATGCTAGTCTGTTAGTCAATGTGGTGGCCGCCATATGTAAACATTGCTTTTCCGTTGAAAATTCTTGTGAATAAATGCTTAAATCCCTGACTTCTTTATAGATATGGATGTAAAACAGTCTTGATTCTTGCTTAAAAGCAAAAAAAAAAAAATGTACAGTTAGCATTTATTTTGCGTAAATATTGCGAATTTTGAGGCTAGTCAGTAAGGAAATTAGCGGCCATCATATATAAACAAAGAGCTTTTTCCGTTGAAAATTCTTGTGAATAAATAATTAAATCCCTGAATACTTATAGATATGGATGTAAAACAGTCTCGATTGTTGTTTAAAAGCATAAAAAATGTGCAGTTAGCATTGATTTTACCTAAATATGTCAACGTATGATGCTAGTCTGTTAGTCAATGTGTTGGCCGCCATATGTAAACAGAGCTTTTCCGGTGAAAATTCTTGTGAATAAATGCTCAAATCCCTGAATTCTTTATAGAAATGGATGTAAAACAGTCTTGATTCTTGGTTAAAAGCAGAAAAACGTGCAGTTAGCATTTAGTTTGCGTAAAGATCTCGAAGTACGATGCTAGTCTGTCAGTCAATGTGGCGGCCACCATATGTAAAGAGAGCTTTTCCGGTGAAAATTCTTGTGAATAAATGCTTAAATCTCTGAATTCTTTATAGATACAGTATGGACGTAAAACAGTCTCGATTCTTGGTTAAAAGCAAAAAATAAACGTGCAGTTACGAAATACGTCGAAGTGCGATGCTAGTCTGTCAGTCAATGTGGCGGCCGCCATATGTAAACAGAGCTTTTCCGATGAAAATTCTTGTAAATAAATGCTTAAATCCCTGAATTTTTTATAGATATGGACGTAAAACAGTCTGGATTCTTTGTTAAAAGCATACAAACTGTGCAATTAGCATTTATTTGACGAAAATATGTCAAAGAATGATGCTAGTCTGTTAGACAACGTGGCGGCAGCCATAAAACAAACCGCTTTTTACATTGAAAATTTCTGTGAAAAAACGAAAAATATAATAATTACCTTGAATCCTTGAACAAATCACTCCAGAGACAAGTCCTCGTGTTTGTATGCGGTACAGCTTTTGTACTTTTTCAACCTAAATCCGGCGTCGGATCGCTGCATGTGTCGTTGCGACCGACTGCGAATAACTGAAGCGGATTGTGGGATAGCCCCCTACTTGAAGGCGTGGCGCAGTAAAGGTCGAATCTGACCAGTCAATATCATTATGAAGTCTATGGATCACTGAACTGCATCATTTAATCTTTTGGATCAAGTGTACCGATCAGAAAGAATCTTGTGTAAGAATTTTAAAACATAAAATCTATTTTTCTGCTGTGTAATAGTGGATAAAAATGTCAATAAATACCAATATTCTCAGGAAGTGAGCAAAATTGTCGCGTGTAGCCATTTTTAAATGCCGGAAATGTTTCAGCCAATCAAACGCGAGTATTTCAGATGACGGATACAGCCAAAATTTCCTAGGTTATTGCAGTGTTTGAAGGCAAATCGTCCCTTGTATAGTCGCTAATTTTGCTTGAACAAAAACGAGAAAAACGAGAATATTGTTGTATTTTGTCCTATTTGTAGGTTAGTCGATCTAGAGTGGTATGAAAAAGTATCTGAAGCTTTTGGAATTCCTCACATTTCTGCATAAAATCACCATCAAATGTGATCTTTGTCAAAATCACACAGATGAAAAAAACTGTCTGCTTTGATGAAAACCACCCAAACGGTTTTCATATTTTGCTGAAGATAGTATGCAAACTATGACAGAAAGGGGAAAAATAAGTAAGTGAACCATCACATTTAATATTTTGTGGGCCCCGTCTTTGGCAGCAATAACTTCAACCGGACGCTTCCTGTAGCTGCAGATAAGTCTGGCACATTGATCAGGACTAATCTTGGCCCATTCTTCTCTACAATACTGCTCTAGTTCTGTCAGATTCCTGAGATGTCTGGCATAAATCGCTGTCTTTAGGTCATGCCTCAGCATCTCAATGGGGTTCAAGTCTGGACTTTCACTTGGCCACCTAACCTGTTTTGTTCTTCTGAAACCATTCTGAAGTTGATTTTATTTCTGTATTTTGGATCATTGTCTTGTTGCACCATCCATCTGTCTAAAAGAAGACCTCTTTTTTTGGGGTCTATGATATGGCGGCCGCTGATTCCATACTGCCTAGCATCATAGCTCGCAAAATTCACGTAAAATAAATGCTAACTGCAGTTTTTTTTTTTTTTTTTTGCTTTTAATCAAAGAATTGAGATTGTTTTACCCTTATATGTATACAGAATTCAGGGATTTAAGCATTTATTCACAAGAATTGCACCGGAAAAGCGTGTACATATGGCGGCCGCCACATTGACTGACAGACTAGCATCGTAATTCGACATATTTACGTAAAAAATAAATGCTAATTGCACTTTTTTTTGCTTTTAACCAAGAATTGAGACTGTTTTATGTCTATATCTATAAAGAATTCAAGGAATTAAGCATGTATTCACAAGAATATCCAATGAAATAAGCTGTTTGCATATGGCGGCAGCTAATTTGCTTACTGACTAGCATCATAGTTCCTAATTTTTACGTAAAATAAATGCTAACTGCACGTTTTTTTTTTTGCTTTTAACCAAAGAATTGGGGCTTTTTTAATGTCCATATGTATACAGAATTCAGGGATTTAGGCCTTTTTTTCCACATGAATTTTCACCGGAAAAGCTCTGTTTACATATGGCGGCCGCCACATTGAGTAAATAAAATAAATGGTAACTGCACGTTTTTTTTTTGCTTTCAACCAAGAATCGAGATTGTTTTACGTCCATATCTATCAAGAATCCAGGGATTTAAGCATTTATTCACAAGAATTTCCAATGGAAAAAGCTCTTTGTTTGCATATAGCGGCAGCTAATTTGCTGACTAGCATCATCGTTCGCAATATTTACGTAAAATAAATGCTAACTGCACTTTTTTTTTTTGCTTTTAACCAAAGAATTGAGACTTTTTAAACGTCCATATCTATACTAAATTCAGGGATTTAGGCATTCATTCACAAGAATTTTCACCGGAAAAGCTCTGTTTACATATGGCGGCCACCACACTGACTGACAGACTAGCATCGTACTTCGACATATTTACGTAAAATAAATGCTAACTGCCCATTTTTTGTTGTTGTTGCTTTTAACCAAGAATCAAGACTGTTTTACATCCATACCTATAAAGAATTCAGGGATTTAAACATGTGTTCACAAGAATTTCCAATGGAAAAAGCTCTTTGTTTGCATATGGCGGCAGCTAATTTGCTTAATGACTAGCATCATAGTTCGCAATATTTACGTAAAATAAATGCTAACTGCACTTTTTTTTTTGCTTTTAACCAAAGAATTGAGACTTTTTTAACGTCCATATGTATACTGAATTCAGGGATTTAGGCATTCATTCACAAGAATTTTCACCAGAAAAGCCCTGTTTACATATGGCGCCCGCCACATTGACTGACAGACTAGCATTGTACTTCGACATATTTACGTAAAATAATGCTAACTGCACTTTTTTTTTTTTTTTTTTTTTTTGCTTTTAACCAAGAATCGAGACTGTTTTACGTCCATATCTATAAAGGATTCAGGGATTTAAACGTGTTCACAAGAATTTCCAATGGAAAAAGCTCTTTGTCTGCATATGGAGGCAGCTAATTTGCTTACTGACTGGCATCATAGTTCGCAATATTTACGTAAAGTAAATACTAACTGCATGTTTTTTTTTTGTTTTTAACCAAAGAATTGACACTGTTTTACGTCCATATGTATACAGTATTCAGGGATTTAAGCATTTATTCACAAGAATTTTCAACAGAAAAAGCTCTTTGTCGTACTAAGGGGGCCGCCACAGTGACCTAACTAGCAGCACATTTGACATATTATGTAAAATAAATGCTAAATGCCCGCTAGCTACATTCATGGACAGACTAACATTGTACTTTGACATATTTACGTGAAATAAATGCTAACTGCACGTTTTTTTTTTTTTTTTTTACCCTGTAGCCAAGAATCGAGACTGTTTTATGTCAATATCTATAAAGACTTCGGGGCTTTAAGCATTTATTCACAAGAATTTTCAACGGAAAAAGCTTTTTGTTTACATATGGCGGCCGCTAAACTGCCTACTGACAAGTGTCGTAGTTTGCAATATTTATGTAAAATCAATGCAAACAGCCTGTTTTTTGCTTTTAACCAAGACTAGAGACTGTTTTATATCCTTATCTATATAGAATTCAGGGATTTAAGCATTTATTCACAAGAATTTCCAATGGAAAAAGCTCTTTGTTTGCATATGGTGGCAGCTAATTTGCTTACTGACAAGCATCATAGTTCGCAATATTTACGTAAAATAAATGCTAACTGCACGTTTTTTTTGTGTGCTTTTAACCAAAGAATTGAGACTTTTTTTATGTCCATTTGTATACAGAATTCAGGGATTTAGGCATTTATTCACAAGAATTTTCACCGGAAAAGCTTTTTACATATGGCGGCCGCCACATTGACTGACAGACTAGCATTGTACTTCGACATATTCACGTAAAATAATGCTAACGGCACTTTTTTTTTTTTTTTTTTTGCTTTTAACCAAGAATCCATATCTGCAAAGAATTCAGGAATTTAAGCATTTATTCACAAGAATTTCCAATGAAAAAAGCTCTTTGTCCATGTCCCATCAATACATTATGAATTCTTATTTTTAGCTATTATCAGCAAATAGTTTTGAGCGTGGAATTTTCATCACGTCCGTAAAGACTGACGGTCTACACCTGTCCTCGGTTTCGGCTCGGAAAAGAACGGCAGACTGTTTTCCCAGATTTCATGTGCTTTTTTTTGGTTTATTTTTCTATCCTTTCACTCATAGTTGAATTCATCGTATTTGCGACACAAGACTTCGGCATCGGTCACATAACAGGACAGTTGAATTCCATGTCGGTCGATTGAAAGGGAAATGGGCAAAAGTGGCTTTCCAAGGCCCCGAACAAAATCAGAATGAAAAGAGTACAACCACATGTGTGTTTTCAATAAATAGAAAAAACAAAATGTTAAAGCACTATATGTTGAGGAAGGCAGGGTGAGGGAGGCCACTCATTATATTCATGAGGAAAGACTACAGTTATTTTCAGATCAACACACACATACTCCCACACACACGATCACAATGTTGTTAAGTCAAACGACGTCGAATGTGAAACTGTTTTTGCTCCTAAATTAAGCATGGTACAAAGGAAAACAGAACTTAGCATTGAGCTATATTTGTGTGTGTGTGTGGATCGCAACAAGCAAAATAACATTATTATTGAACATCTTTCACCTTTTCAAGGACAGCTGTTTAAAAGTTGAAACGTTTGACCTTTAACCTTTAATAGCGCCGGTGACAAAAAAAATAAAAATAAAAAATTAACATTTATGTTAAAATGGTGAATCATTATTATGTTTTCTTGTATTAAATCTATTTTGTATTCATTTATAAATTAATTTAAGGTTAATAGAAACTAAATTAACAATAGAAAATGGCTGGGAAAATTGAGATGGTAGTTTTGCTCTGATGGTTAGCGATTGGGTAACTTCCTGTTGATTCTGAGGCATTTCGGGGTCACTCCCTGTTGATATTAGGTCACTTCCTGTTGATTTGGGGGCCTTTGAGGGGCACTTCCTGTTGATATCAGTCACTTCCTGTTGATTTGGGGGCATATCAGGGTCACTTCCTCTTGATTTGGGGGCATTTCACGGTAACTTCCTGTTTATTTGGGGGCGATTAGGGTCACTTCCTGTTGATAACGGGTCACTTCCTATTGATATGGGGTCCAATTTCGGGTCACTTCCTCTTGATTTGGAGGCATTTCGGGGTCACTTTCTATTGATATCGGGTCACTTCCTGTTGATTTGGGGGCATTTCGAGGTCTATTCCTGTTGATATCCAGTCACTTCCTATTTATTTGGGAGCAATTTTGGGTCACTTCCTGTTGATATCAGGTAACTTCCTCTTGATTTGGTGGCAATTTTGGGTCACTTCCTTTTGACATTCGGTCACTTCCTCTTGATTTGGAGGCACTTCAGGGTCACTTCCTGTTGATTTGGGAGCATTTCGGATTCACTTCCTGTTGATATCGGTTCACTTTCTGTTGATTTGGGAGCCTTTTGGGGTCACTTCCTGTTGAGTTGGGGGTATGTCAGGGTCACTTCCTGTTGATATCTGGTCACTTCCTGTTGAGTTGGGGGGCATTTCAGGGTCACTTCCTGTTGATTTGGGGGCATTTAGTGTCATTTCTTGTTGATTTGGGGGCATTTAGTGTCTCTTCCTCTTGATATTAGGTCACTTCCTTTTAATTTGGAGGAATTTCGGGGTCACTTCCTCTTGATATCGGTTCACTTCCTCTTGATTTGGGGGCATTTCGGGGTCACTTCCTGTTGATATTAGGTGACTTCCTCTTGATTTGGAGGCATTTCGGGGTCATTTCCATTTGAAATCAGGTCATTAACTGTTCATCCTCTAGTCCGGAAAATACGGTACTTTACATGACAGTGACAATTAATACATTCGGCAGGAGGATTTAACCATGACTAAACCTGTTTTGCTTGGTCAGACTAGGGACAAATTCATGCTTTTAAGCTTCTTTGTCAAGCCACCACCAATCACATCCGATGCCTACAGTCGAAACCAATCCCGAAAAGGCAGACTACCCAATTGTAATTATGGCCTAGCTAACTCGTTGGCTGTCACTGATGGCCATATACTGTACATCCAGTCCATTTTGACCATTCATGATCAAGACCGGCAGTCAAAACGGATTGGCCATCTACTAGTCCTTCTCAAAAAAAAAAAGCCTATTGTGATAAAGTTCATTATTTTGTGTAATGTACTGATAAACATTACTTTCATATATTTTAGATTCATTACACACAACTGAAGTAGTTGAAGCCTTTTATTGTTTTAATATTGATGATTTGGGCAAAAAAAAGTCAAGAAAACCCAAAAATCCTTGTCTAAAAGAATTTGCATATTTCATCCGACCAAACAAAAAAGTGTTTTTTTAAAACAAAAAAAGTCAACCTTTATTTATCAGCTATGCACTCAATACTTGGTCGGGAGTCTCTATGGGGTTCAGGTCAGGAGAGTTGGCAGGCCAATTGGGCACAGTAATGCCATGGTCAGTAAACTATTTACCAGTGGTTTTGGCACTGTGAGCAGGTGCCAAGTGGTGCTGAAAAATGAAATCTTCATCTCCATGAAGCTTTTCAGCAGATGGAAGCATGAAGTGCTCCAAAATCTCCTGATAGCTAGCTGCATTGACCCTGCCCTTGATCAAAATCAGTAGACCAACACCAGCACCCCAGAGCATCACTGACTGTGGGTACTTGACACTGGACTTCAGGCATTTTGGCATTTCCTTCTCCCCAGTCTTCCTCCAAACTCTGGCACCTTGATTTCTGAATGACATGCAAAATTTGCTTTCATCTGAAAAAAGCACTTTGGACCACTGAGCAACAGTCCAGTGCTGCCCAGGTCAGGCGCTTCTGCCGCTGTTTCAGGTTCAAAAGTAGCTTGACCTGGGGAATGCGGCACCTGTAGCCCTCTTTCAGCTCACGCCTGTGCACGGTGGCTCTGGATGTTTTTACTCCAGACTCAGTCCACTGTTTCTGCAGGTCTGGAATCAGCCCTTCTCCACAATCTTTCTCAGGGTGCGGTCACCTCTTCTGGTTGTGCAGCGTTTCCTGCAACACTTTTTCCATTCTACTGAGTACTGCCTTAGTACAGCACTCTGGGAACAGCCTAGTCGCTCAGAAATTTCTTTCTTTGTCTTAGCCTCTTGCTTGACGGTGTCAACGATGGCCTTCTGGATAGCAGTCAGGTCGGCAGTCTTGTCCATGGTTGCGGTTTTGAGTAATGAACCAGGCTGGGAGTTTTTAAAAGTCTCAGGAATCTTTCGCATGGGTTTTGAGTTAATTCGTTGATTCAGATTATTAGGTCAGTAGCTTCTTTAGAGTACCTTTTAGTGATCCACCATTTTTTGTTTTTTCTTGACTTTTTTGCCAAAATCATCAATATTAAAACAATAAAAGGCTTGAACTACTTCAGTTGTGTGTAATGAATCTAAAATATATCAAAGTCTAATGTTTATCTGTACATTACAGAAAAATAATGTACTTGATCACAATATGCTAATTTTTTGAGAAGGACCAGTATTGCCGTCAGTGGCACTAATACATAATCATTCACTTCCAGTTCAAACAAATTTGATGTCAATGGCAGTCAATAAGCGAAATACCTGAAAATATCATCGTGACATTGCGACAATAAAACACGGAATCACCGAAAGCCAGATTGTTTATGAGCCTAATGATGAGTAATCACAATGTTTGGAAGCAAATACTGATGATATTGAAATGACAAAGGACATACATAAATAGTCAAAGCCTTCTTCAAATTGGCGCTTTGTGTATCAGCCGATGTTTTACGTTTTGCATGGACAAAATTCCCAGCATTCGAATTTAAAATTACGATCGGTTTTCATGGCTCATAACAAATTATTTTGACATGCGCAGATTGACCAAATCGACCGGAAATAGTAGTAGAAGAAGCTGTAGCGATTTCAACAAAACATCAACGAAACATCGCTCTGTCAATGTCTACTTTAAACATTAGCGTTATTTCGTGTGTTTTTAACATTTTTCTACAATTGTAAAATCTTTTAATATCGCAAACCAACATATTTGTCGGTTTCTTGCGAAATTTTTGGAGGAGTGGCGACACATTTATTCGGATTAAAAGCCTCATCGGAATAAAAATACTTCATGGTGACACCCCATTCGGAATATTCTGTCGATTTTATAATCGTCGCAAATGAAAACGAAATCTCGAGACTAACATTCTTGACTAGTGCTGCAACGATTGATCGGTTAACTCGAGTGGTTCATTTAATTCGAGTGGCGTCGTAATGGTTTGTTTTGAAAGTGTTTGCATTAGTTTTATTGATTCGGGTGGATACACTGCCTTTAGTGGCAACAGTGAATATGACATAAGTCATCTAACATGGGCTGGATCCAGCTGCTCCCTGTTAAAACCAACATAAGGATTAAGTAAGTTTTTGTTTGAGCTAATATGATCGTTTAAGCATTTGTACTTTATTTCAGAGGTATATTTAGCAGTTTTTGTTTTGTCGGAATATGTGTTTGGATGATTTGTTAAGAGCATTGTAAAAAAAAAAAAAAAAAAAAGCATTTAATAGCATTTAAGCTAGCAGATTTTTGCTATGCAAGTTAACATAGCATTTGTGGTATTTCAGGAAGCTAGGAGGAGCAACGCAAGTGAAAGAATCAGCGGGCGAAAAAATTGTATACGAGACGAACGCGTTACAGGAGATATTGAAAGATGTTGCATTTGCTGAAAGACCGGGAATGATACGCAAAATAACGCTAATGTTTCGAGTAAAAATGGACGTAGGGATGCTTTGTTGACACGGATGTCGCCAAGGCTTCTTCTTCTATGACTATTTCCAGTATACAGTGATACCTTGAGATACGAAAGCTCCGGTACACGAAAAATTTATTTTATGAAACGTTTCCATAAGCTTTTTTTCGATTCATATTATGAAAAATTATGCATAAACCAAAAGATAATACGTGCTGTAATAGCGAGGTAGTCCCCGGGTTACGAACAAGTTCCGTTCCTACGCTAGCGACATAAACCGAATTGCCGCGTAAGTCGGAATTAACCCTTTAAGTACCCCAAAATAACTATCCAAAAAGTCCAACAGTGTTTTATTTTGTTTAATAATGGAGGATACGTTGCCCTCTGGTGGTAGCGCTGGGTCTGCCTGGACTGTCGCCTTATGACTAAGACTCTCATCTGACATGGATAAAGAACAGCTGCGCTTTGGTTTGGCCAAAATCAAGCTGTACGTTGTCTCAGCTAATATATGTTTGTGTATGCACTTGTAATTAAGTTTACAGCTACAGTTTGTGGAGTTACGTGTCAGTGATTTGCTATGAGAATTATAAATACGTTAGCATTCGTAGCATTTAAGCTAGCGAACTTTTGTTAGGTAAATTAGGCTAATTGAATCTACTAAATTTAGGTATTGATCAGGCTAGATTTGAACACCAATTGTTTTGCGTCCAGTGTTTTATTGTTAAAATGCGTGCCGTTTCTCACATAAGTGTACATATGTGTGTTCCAGCTTTAGAAACGTGAGGGAAGTAAATGGCTTGAAAAAGAACAATTCCCTTGTTTGCTGTCATGCTGAATAACTTTACGTTTAGTGAGGACAGAACACGTCATATTAATAAAGTAAAGTAAAAAAATAAGATTCCGTGAGGTACAAAAAGGTACTGTTTATGCGACTGAAGAAACAAAGAACGACTGGAGACAAAATGGCGGACGAGACTACGGCGTCATAAAGTCGAAATCGCGTGAATCCAGTACGTCGTAACCATGGTGCTACCTGTACGTTTGACTATAAATGTACACAAAAGAAATATACACACAACAATACTCATGTATATGAAACAAAAGAACAATAGAACTTACAAACAGTGAGATGAAATAGCTAGCAAGCAATGGCTGCCGAAGTTAGCTCGTCTTTTAGCGCTCCGTGTTTGCTATGAGCTTGAGTAGTCATTAAAGAGCGTCAATTATTTTTTTGTTATAAAACATTTAAAAATGACTAAAATTTGACTAAAACACATAAGGACTTTTGTCCAAAAGACAAAAATTAAAAGGGGTACCAAAAACAACACTGCGCTAAAGTGCGTCCGATCATAATTTTAACCCGAACACTGATCGGATCAAAGACATTTTGTCCATGTAAACGTAGCCATGTGTTTTCACGCGCGCCCTTGGATTATAAATCGTTGTAAACCATCCTACTCGTTCGGAATAGAATCTCGGAATATTCCGACAGGTGCGTGTACATGAAGCATTTTTATTCCGGTCAGGTTTTTAATTTGAATATTATATCCAATGTTAGTTTGTAATACAACTTGACAGCAATGGAGATAACATGCAAAATGCCCACTGACGCGAGCTGTTAACAAAATTGACTGCCGACCACAGAACGTCGTGTCTTACGCGCCTGTCCGTTTTCCGTCGAAGATGTGAGGAGCCAGGAAATTGAACACACAGCACAAAAAAATGCAACAAAACCAGCACAAGTGCTTGCTAGCATACAGCTAGCATTTTGTTTTTTTTTCACAGGGGAGTGACAAAGAGCCACTAAAAGTTGGCATGGCAAAGTTAGCACACGGAAGCCATTTACACGATATGCACGATGTTGGGCCCCGGGTAAAATACTACCGCACGTGTCTAACACGCGTGTACGTGAGCCTTCCGGAAGATTCTAAGCTAAGATGTTAGCCGGCGTGAGCCAAAAGATAGTTGAGAAGGAAGCAAATGCTTAAAAAGCGGCTCTAGTGACAATAGTTAAGACAGGATTATAGTTTCTACAAACGAATGAAAGATCGTATCGGTCCTGTTTTTCGGTGACTGTAGCGCGTGCATGTTTGTGTACGTGGCGGCCGGGCGGGCGCACGTCTCTCACTGTTCGTCCTCCCCGAACACGTCGTTTTGTTTGCGCTTCATGTTCTCAAAGTCAAAGTCGCTGCCGGTCATACGCTTGTAGATGTCCTTGATATCGTTGCAGGTGGTCTCGAAGTGAGTGGTGGCGTCGTAGGAGCTGGAGGCGAAGATCTGACGAGAAAAAGAAGAGCAGGAATGATACAAACGATGCGAGAATCAGGTCATCGCGGGAAAACAGGATATTGCAGGGATGTCCAAACTTCTTTCTCTGATGGCTGCTTTCAGAAAAATGGAAGTCAACTTGAAATTTTTCCACTTTCATTTAACATGATAACATACAGTTGTTAGGTTTTTGTGTTGGTTTTCTCCTAGTGTGACTTGTCCCTGTGATTGCCCATTGATTTCACCTGTTGTGCCTCCAAGTGTATCCTCCAACCTGCATCCTCCTGTGCTCACCTGTTCCTCGTTGTGTCGTTACTCCTTGTCTGTGTGTGTGTGTGTGTATATAAGCTCCCAATTTCTTTTCACTCCTTGTTGCATCATTGTCTACGTCAACGTCACTTTCAAGTCCTGTCCAAGCCCTCGTGTACCAGTCCCTCCGTTTAAGTAAGTTTTGATTTGAACATTGCCTTTTTGATCACCAGTCCTTTTGGTTGTACTTTGCGCTTTTGGTTAGTTATTATTAAAACGTTTTTTCAGTTCATCGCCACCTGATTGCTGCTTTTTGTTTCCCTGCTATTGGATCCACACCACCTGCCTTCCCGCGTTTCCCTGACAACAGTATATTGTAATATTGTACATTACTAATGCAAAGAAAGAAAGAAAAATATAGGACTAAGAGAATGAAGTCAAAATATGACAAGAAAAAAAGTCATATTTCTAATTAAGTTTATAGCTACACTCTGTGAAGTTACGTGTGAGCAATTTACCATGAGAATTGTAAATATGTTAGCATTCATAGCATCTAAGCTAGCGGACTTTTGTTAGGCAAATTAGACTACCGTAATTTCCGGACTATAAGCCGCTACTTTTTTAGTTTATTTTAAATCCTGCGGCTTATAGTCCAGTGTGGCTTATTTGTTGATTTATTTGGGTTAATTTGCAACACATGCCTTCTAGCATGCATTGCAGCACTACAGATGTAAGTAGCAATTAAAATTCATGTTCTGTGCTAATTATTTATTCATTTACTGTTCCAGTTTCATTATTTGCGTTTTATGGTATTTGGTAACACTTTATTTGACAGCGGTCAGTCATAAGACCGTCATAGTTAGGACATGAGACTATCATGGGCATTACTGAATGCTTATGACAGATGTCATTAAGTGTCATCCAGCAAATTTATGTTACCAACTCCATTTATGTCCAGCTTGGATCTTTTACATCCATTCAAAGTGAGATAATTTGCCTAATAAAACTAAATGGTAACTGTTATAAGCATTTCTTAATGCTCATGACAGTGTCATGTCATAATTATGTCTAATTGTCTAATGACAGTCTTATGGCACCACTGTCAAATAAAGTGTTACCAAATACCATAACTAGCAATTAATTAAACAACAGGAACAGTAATTGAAAAATAATAAGTACAGAACATTTAAGAACGTATTTTGATTGTTATTTACATCTGTAGCGCTGCATTGCATGCTAGGAGGCATGTTGGACAACAACAGTGTTGACAGCTGGTGGCATAAAAGATTCAATGTCTCCCCCAAGGGCGCAGTGATGGCCAAATGAAGCTTCTTGAAGCAATGAAACTTTGCAGCCAATTGGTTCAAAGCTTCACGGTGGTTCATTTGGTCTTCTGACCGTCGTATGATGCTGCTATCTAATGAAGTGTTACCAGTTATTATCTTTTTGTGTAAATATCCCATTATACAGTGAGGACAGCTGTGGCTTATAGTCCAGTGCGGCTTATCTGTGAACAAATGCCGTTTTCCTGTCACGTTAGGTGGGTGGCAGCTTATAATCAGGTGCGCCTTATAGTGCGAAAATCAGACTAATTGAATCTACTAAATTTACATATTGTTCAGACTAGATGGACAACACCAATAGCGTATCGCGCGAATGCTATTTTTAGACCGTGACATCACCACCGTAAACCGGAAGTGGGTCACCATAGAAGCGCCCTCGCATACAACCCATGTTAGTACTGCTTGTTTTCTACCGGTAATCTTTCAAAAAAGAACATGCCGAGTAAACACTGCTGCTATGGAACTTGTAGATACGATTCTAGCCATTATGACATAAGAAGGAAGTTTTCTTCATACGTTTCCTGAAGCCAAAAACTCAGAGGAAATAATGTGAACAATGGATCAACTTGTGCGGACGTCCAAAAGACCAGTTTAACGCTAGCAAGGTGAAGCCATTCACCTTCACAAGCCTGACGACAGGAAGGGGGCAACCGGGTATGTTCTCCCGGGCCTCAGGACCATAGGGGCCCCTGAATGACCCTTAATTGATTTTAACTTTACATTCACATATTTCTTTTTTATTTAAATCATTGAATGATTAAATATTATGTTCTACTCGATGTACAATTAAAAACTTTTTTTTTTTGCAGTCGAAAAAATCTAGGCGCATCACTGTTTGAGGGCTTGATAACCCCAGAGATGTGGAGGGGGCAGGCACAGGATGTTTAGTTATACTGTTTTGTTGCTTTTCAGGCAGACATAGCACTCCCAGTTGTATTGCATTGTAGCCTACATGGGACAATAGATGGAAATTGTTTATATTGTGTCACATCACAATACTCAATACAATACAAAATTCAACTGTCCGTCTCAAATTAAATAATTTGAAAATTTACACTGTCATTGCTTGCAAAGCGTTAAAAGTACTGCGTATGTTGACGTGACAAGCCTGTGGCAGGGTGTGGGGGCCCTATAATGGTCTCTTGTCCCCGGGCTCCTGCAAGTCTGTTGACAGCCCTGCACCTTCATATGCAGTAAACATTTTGTTGGGGGCCATGGTCCTACAGATCGACAATTCTGATGCAGTGCCTGCCCGAAGACGTAAGCCATTTCGATATTTTTTAGCGTGGCGTTTTGCCGTGCTGCTTCTGTCTGACATCGAATCACCTGAAAAAAATTAAAATGGTATCTGACTCCCACAGTTGTTACAACTTTAGTATTTGGGAAGTGTAAAGAAATTATAGAAGATTTGTTATAAATTAAAAAATGAGTAGCATTTGCGACCGCTACTCAAAAATAGCAATGTAAATTACCCCCAAGAACAGTCAGAGATGTAAGACAACAAGAGGATATAATATATGAGAAAGAAAGGGCATATGTTGGTAAAGGATAGAATGTTGAAACAGGAGAATGTCATTGTCAGTGGCGTAAGGCAATGCACACTAGAAAAAGGTGTCGATAAAAAAAGCTACCTGTGGATCAGGTCGGCTCTTTTTCAGCCCTCGGCACTCAAGCCATCTCTATATCTGAACATCTGTATATTCTTCCACTTCTTTACCAGTGAATTTGGCACCAGAGACATCATTTTCGGACAGAATTGTTAGGTGTAGTTCAGTAAACATCTCATTCTTACACTATTTACATGCATTTAGCATGAGGGACAAACGCGAGCTCGACCCACCTAGCAACAGTTGCTAACGTCATGAATATTAATGAGCAAAAGTGATCTGCTACGTGCAGTATGCCATTGTTTTGTGTCAAGTGTATAATTGTTAAAATGCGTGGTGTTTAAAACATATTCGTGTTACAGCTTTACAAATGGTCAAAGTGAAGGAAGTAAAAAGCTTCAAAAAGCACAATTGCCTTGTTTGCTGTCTGTCAAGCTGAACTTCACATTTAGTAAGGTTGAGAACACATCATATTAAAAAAATAAAGTACAAAATAAGATACTGTCAGGTACAAGAAGGTACTGTTTAGTGACCAAAAATGAAAAACCAAAACGACAGACAAAATGGCAGACAAGACCTCATCGCCGTAAAGTGGAAATCACCGAAGTCGGGTACATCGTAACACGGGGACTACCTGTAATAAAATTCTACTGTTTCTACATGGATTTTAAAGTTGTCAGGTTTTGACACCCGAGCTAAAGGAGAGGCACTGTTTAAGTGAATAGCTCCATCTAGTGTTAAAACTGAGAAGTGCAACAACGTAGGCTGAACTCAAGCTTCCTGTGCGGACCATATTCAATAATGTACTGTATTTATTATTTACTGCGTAGACCGTAGTTTGGACATTCCTGCTATATCGGATTAAACATGCTAACGCTAGCGCCACCCAGAGGACAAATGGAAAGTGACTGGAACGCATTTACTGTTTCATGAGAATGTGAGAATACAATACAGCTGTTAAAATCAATGTACTACTACTCACTACTTTACTCATGTTTTTTTTTTTTTTTTTAATTAAAATGACCACAGTATTGATCTCACCTGGCTCTCTGTACCGTCATCAGTTGGCTCGTAGAGATCGCTGATCGCCACAAACCTGTAATGAACAAATTCCTCTGTTTAAACCTTTCAGGGGCAGTGGACATATATTCAAAAGTTATTATTAGCTTAACTCATTCCCAGCCAGCCCAGGTCATGGAGTATGTGTTGTGGAAGTTCGTAAAAGAGGGAAATTGCGGTTGAAAGCAGGTTGATGCCAATAGAGGTCCAATCCAGTTCGACTGGGATGGGCTAGAAGCGACTAATTGATTGCTTCCAGGCCCTCACAGTGAAAAAGGATTGAACATCTAACGGCATCAATGGCAACCAATGAGTTAAGCTAGGACATGAGGAATGAATCACTGTCTTTTGGTCATGCCACATTATTAGGGCTGTCAAACGATTAAAATTTTTAATCGAGTTAATTACAGCTTCAAAATTATTAATCGCAATTCAAACCATCGATAAAATATGCCATATTTTTCTGTAAATTATTGTTGGAATGGAAAGATAAGACACAAGACGGATATATACATTCATCATACGGTATATAAGTACTGTATTTGTTTATTTTAACAATAAATCAACCTGATGGCATTAACATTATTAACATTCTGTTAAAGCGATCCATGGATAGAAAGACTTGTAGTTCTTAAAAGATAAATGTTAATACAAGTTATAGAAATTTTGTATTAAAACCCCTCTTAATGTTTTCGTTTTAATAAAATTTGTAAAATTTTCATTGTACCATTTTCAATGCCATTGTTGATGTCAATAATTACACAAAGCTCATGTGGTGCTGAAACCCATAAATTCAGTCGCAAACAAGCGCCAGCAGAGGGCGACAAAACATCGAAAAACACAACAAGTAAATGTTACACTGTGCTGTCATTTTAATCTGTCGGGGCATGTGCGTTAAATGCGTTACATATTTTAACGTGATTAATTTTAAAAAATTAATTACCACCCGTTAACACGATAATTTTGACAACCCTGCACATTATCCCAATGGAGTTCAAGTCTGGACTTTGACTTGGCCACTCTAGAACGTGTATTTTGTTCTTCTGAAACCATTCTGAAGTTGATTTACTTCTGTGTTTTGGATCATTGTCTTGTTGCAGCATCCATCCTCTTTTTAGCTTCAACTGTCTGACAGACGGCCTCAGGTTTTCCTGCAAAACATCCTGATGAATTCATTCTGATGAATTCATTCCATTAACGATTGCAAGTTGTCCAGGTCCTGAGGAAACAAAACAGCCCCAAATCATGATGCTCCCTCCACCATGCTTCACGGTGGGGATGAGGTGTTGATGTTGGTATGCTGTTCCATTTTTCCTCCACACATGACGTTGTGTATTACTCGCAAACAATTCAACTTTGGTTACATTAGTCCAGCAAATATTTTGCCAAAACCTCTGTGGCGTGTCCAAGTGCCTTTTTGCGAACATTAAATGAGCAACAATGTTTTTTTTAGACAGCAGTGGCTTCCTCCGTGGAGTCCTCCCATGAACAAGATTCTTAGCCATAGTTTTACATATAGTTGATGTGTGCACAGAGATATTGGACTGTGCTAGTGATTTCTGTAAGTCTTTGGCAGACACTCTATGGTTCTTTTTTATCTCTCTGAGTATTCTGCGCTGAACTCTTGGCGTCATCTTTGGTTGACGGCCACTCCTTGGGAGAGAAGCAACAATGCTAAACTCTCTCCACTTGTAGACAACTTCTCTGACTGTCGACTGATGAACATCCAGACTTTTACAGATGGTTTTGTGTCCTTTCCCAGCTTTATACAAATCAACAATCTTTAATCGAAGGTCTTCAGACAGCTTTTTTGACCAAGCCATGATGCACATCAGACAGTAGTTCTCATCAAGACAATTGTTACCAGGTGTGTGTTTTATAGTGGGCAGGGCAGCTTAAAACCACTCATCAGTGATTGGGCACACACCTGACTTCAGTTGTTTGATAAAAATTGGTTTCAGTTGCTCCTTAGGCAAAGGGTTCACTTATTTATTTGTCATTGTTTGCATACTATCTTCATTAAAATATGAAAATCTATGAATGTTTGGGTGGTTCTAGTTAAAGCAGACCGTTTTTCATCTGTGTGATTTTGGCAAATATCAGATCCCATTTGATGGCGATTTTATGTTTAAATGTGAGAAATTCCAAAAGGTTCAGATACTTTTCATATCACTGTAGATCAATACTGGCTATTGGCTAATCATTGCATGACATTCCCTTTAGCGCACCTCCATCTAGAGGATGAATAACGCAACCCCAACCACTACTACTACTGCCTCTTAAAAATGCAGTGCACAATTTTAAAAAAAGGCCATTCATTGATGGTTCGCTTCATAGTGTGGAAAATACGGTAGAATGTTTTGTTTAAGTGTTAATTGCTTTGACCGAACAAGGCAAAACGACAGAGGATTTACTTTTGGTCGATGGGCTCCAGCAGCTCGAAGGCAGGTTGTATCTCAGCCTCCGGCTCGCTGGTTTCCACCGTGGTGCTGACAATAGCGATGTACTTCCCCTGTGCCGCCACGTTGTGGGCATAAGAGATCATGCACACGTAGATGTCTGCGGAAAGCGGCGTCCCATCTCAGTCGGAATCGAGAAACTCGTCCTCCCGTCGGGTAACGGAGCATAACTCACCCGAGTTGCGGTTGACCTGATTCTGAGGGATGATGATCTGACAGGAGTTGGCGTCGTTGGTGTTTTTGATGGGATGGCTGAGGACGCAAATGACGCGGATCACCTGGCCCGCTTTGCGCACGCGGTCGGGTATGTAGCTGGGGTCGCAGATGAGCTGCTTGCAACGTGCCACCTGCCCAAAAAAGAGCACGTTAATCATTTCCGTCACAGCAGAAAATTGCGTGGGAACCTCTCTATACGATTTACTCACAATAACAATGATGATTACAATGATTTTAAAATAATGGATATCTACTGTTTGCTATGACGAGTGGATGCTATGCTAGCGCAGTTTTCAACCAGAACTCAAAGAGCTTTATTGCCCAGGATGTTTCCTTCCAATGCTTGCTTCCATTACAGAAGAACAGTTTAAGGCTAGCACTGGGTGTTTTGACTTTGCTTTGATTTAAAAAGGACAGATTGCTACATTGTGCTGTACACGAAAGCGGCTATACAAAGGGCTAAAAATATAGACTTTCTATTCTAGTGCTAGCCATTAGCATAGGTTAATGTGTTACATTAACTCTTAAATTTACTTGAGTGACTTTTTGAGAAAAATGTACTTTTCAGAATTGTTTCACCACATTGCAGTTGGGTAGATTTGTGAAAATAAAAACTCTTACTCTACTGGGCTACACTACAGTTGTTGCATTTTTACATTTACATATTTATTCTACATATTAGATTTGACCAGAGGTGGGAATCTTTGGGCACCTAACGATTCGATTACGATTCAGAGGCTCCGATTCGATTATAAAACGATTATTGATGCACCCCCCCCCCCCTCCTCCTTTTTTTTTTTTTTTTTTTTTTTAATTAAATGTTTTGCACATTAGTTCCAAAATTGTTCAAAAATCCTCTCAGGCTAAACCAAACTACTATTTCAGTATCAAGTTAACATATAGCAGTAAACAAATATACAAAAATAACAGTAAATAAAAAACTCCAGTCCCCATTCTGTAGCAGCAGCTTTAAACTACATCAATTAATATCAATTAATTTAATGTTGTGAATCAACTGTTAAAGTTGTTAAAATTGCTCCCGTTATTCCATAATTTCCCTTTCGTCTACTTTCGACATGTGAAAGTTTTAAAACTATTTTAAAGATAGATTCAAGTCAATATTTTACCGATTTAGGAGTATTTTAGATAAAAAGTTAATTAGGTTTGCTTGGAAGGTTCGCTACAACAGCCTTGCAGGGAAGTATACTGCTTTAAGATGGCGGCCGTTTACTAACGGCTGCATCTAGCTTTTTGTAGATGTGCTGCTCACGCTACCGAATCAATGGTCCATCTAGTCCCATATAAATGATATCTACCATTACATTATGTGGATGACGTACTTTGTAGCAGCTTTTCGGCAGCAGTCAGGTATGTTGTTGTGTTTTTTGATCTCGTGGCATGAGTTGAGCTAGAGCCGTGAGTTGAGCGTTGGCATTACCCGAGGGGCCGGGTAATGAGAAGCATGGTGTTTAGCTACTCTCGCTCCGTTGCTTATTGACCGCGCTGCGCGCTGAGTGTGTTGTACTTCCGCTTTACTTGGTATATTTCAATAATCGGAATTTGGATGTTTGTGAATCCTTCTCAAATCTTCCACGGCCGAATCGCGAATAATCTAAGAATCGGAAATTTTGCACACCTCTAGATTTGACTGTATTTTTGCCAGTGGCTCTCCCAGTTTCACCAGTGAGTCGTCACAACAATAATCACGACTCCATGATACCAATCACAATAACAATACAGTCACATGACCACACACGCAATCTTGCAGTCAGAAGTCCTATGATCACACAGGCGTGTTCGATCATATGAAGTCTTTAAATTGCCCTAAAAAATAAACTATTTGACGTAAAACGTTGCTGTCAACTCAAAAGCACAGATTACAACCTCTCTCCCAGTTTTTATTTGGCAACATTAAACCACAGAAAACCCGGCGATATAATTGTTTTAATTTTATGGTAGGAAATTTTTTCTCCTCTAGAGGGCACTCTAGACTCTTACATTCTCAACTCATTTTTGTACATTTTTTCTGGTCGGAATTTGATTATTTTTCTGATAAAGATAATAGGAATATTTTCGATCAATTAGGTATTCCTGTTAAACCTCTTTCTATATAAATATCTCATATTAGGACATGGACATCTGTGGCTTATAATCAGGTGTGGTGTAAATATAGATGTTTTTTTTTCCCCCATTGTATTTTTTATTGATTTTCCCACAAATAATTCACACAGTCAAAAACAATACCATTAAAAACACACCAGAACACAAAAAAAAAAAAAACAAACAAAAAAAACGAACAAACAATTGTTCCTCTACCATTATTAAGCTCCAGCTTCACCTCTTTTTTTTTTTCTTCCTCCTCCTTCTTCCCCTTTTATCCTCCATAACACAGAATCACAGTTCACAGTTTGATCCAGTGGCCCTCATGTTAGTTTCCTCTTTTTGACATAACTCATAAAAGGTGTCCACATGTCCTCAAAAGTCTGTTGTTTGCCCTTCAAAATGTATGTCATGTGTTCTAGAGGCATTATTGACAACATGTGATTCATCCACTGTTTGGTAGAAGGTCCACAATTCGATTTCCATACCAGTGCAATGCATTTCTTCGCTTGCCTGGCACGGCCAGACTGTTCTCCCTGTGTTTTTCAAACACTGAGAGAATAGCCTGGGACCCAGCCCATTAACGGCCTCTCGAGCAAGTACAAAATCAATCGACAAATCAAGATTCGTTTATTTGCGTGACGTGTAGCAATGTCACTCTTCTGCATCGGAAGTCGTCTCCACAACAACACAGAAGGTGAACAGGAGAGCCGAGAATATGTTCCAATCCATGGTAAAATCAGTTTTAAATGACCAAAAACACATCGACACAAGTCATTGACAACATTCAATGACTTGTGTCATTGACACAATATGCTTCATGAAACATTTTAAGGATGGGCACGAGTAACTTGTTTTTAAACTGTTTGTACAAATCAATCGGAATTCCGTTTGGACCCGCCCTCTTTCCTGGTTTCATACTATCTATAGCTTTTTTAATTTCCCTTAGATTGATTTCTGCCTCTAATTCTTCCACCTGTTCATTTGTGAAGTTTGGAATATTTAACTTGTCTAAAAAAAAGATCCACCTCTGGCAGTGCTATTTTATTTGTTGAACCATACATATCGCTATAATAATATTGTAGTGTATTATTGCTATCTAAAGGATCTGTTATGGAAATTCCCTCCTTTAAAATATATATAATTGGTGTCTTTCGTTTTAGTTGTCGTATTTGCCATACCAGCAGCTTCCCAGATTTATCACCTTGTTCGTAGAATGTTTGCTGCAATCTCAATAAGCCAACAGCCGCTCTAGATGCAGATAACTTTTCATATTCTGCTCGTGCTGTTATTAGTTCGACTTCTTTTTCTGGGTTCTCGCCCTCGTTAACAATTTTTTGAAGATTTTTCAATTTCTTTTCTAGATGTGATCTCTCCTCACGCCCTTTCCTAGCTTTTGAGTTTGTGAAACTTATAATACTGTATGTCCTCTAATAAAGGCTTTAAAAGGGATGTAGCGGCAAAGGGGGTGTGAGACATCAATAGAACCGCTATGTGCCAAGATAACAAATATTGATAAAGTTAACAAAAAAAAAAAAACAATCACATTAATGAGCAATTATCGAAAATAGATCGAAAATGACGAACATTCCCGAAAGTGTTCCGGAAACAGCCGAATGGGGCGGCGACGTCACGACAAGTGATTGACAGTCGAGGCGGAGCCAGGTGCCATTGTTTTTTAACGACGAGAGAGTAGTGTTGGGGTTTGTTTGACGAAAACATCTCAAAGATGGTTCAAAACTGCTGTGCTATGTGGTGTACAAATAGCTATTTATCGGAATATAGTATCCATGAGTTCCCGAACGCGAAAAAAAAAGCTGGACTACGCAGACGATGGGTAAAGTTCGTCCGTGCAAAGAGGGCTAATTTTCTAGACACAGCCTCCGGTGTTGTTACACCGGCACGCTTTTCTGTGGTGCGCATTTTCCACCTGAAAGCTTCTCGAACTATGGACAAGTGAAATCGGATTGCTGCTCAAAGGAGATGTGGTGCCAACCATACACGTGCAGCCACCTAAATGTCCCGAGATATCAAGAAAGAGGACGATGACTGGCTAAGGAGGCTATGGCTAAGCAAAGGAGGGGAGCAGCCAAGCTCGAAATGGCCAGAGTGAGTACTCTTTTATAATAAAAAAAATTCACGCATTGGATACAGGACTGGACACATGTATAAATTATCGTTCGTAAAATATATAGAACAAATCCTCTGATCCCATTCATATTTGTGTCTGTTGGCAGAGCGAAAAGCTATGATAGCGCAATAAATGAAAAATTCTATGCATTCCTTTATTTTGCAGTCACGGTGTATCAGCTTCACAAAAAGAAATGCAAAACAAATCATTGGTGTTTCCCACACGATCTGCTGCCGATGTTTCATCAGTGTCATTGCTCCCCTCAATGACCGTTTCATTGCGCTGCATTGGCGTTCGTTTGGGCTCAAATTGGTAACCTAAAACACCGATTAAAGCTTCGTAACTCTCCTTGTCACCATTAGATGAACATTCGTTACGTCCTTCTATGTCGGATTCGTCGCTGAAACTAGAAACGAAATTGTCTGCCATCATCGCCGCCATTCAGTATTAAAGCACTGAGCCTTTTTCTTGTTGAAGAAACACCCCTCACTGTCAATTCTGAATTCTCTTTTATTGACAACGAGGGGTGTTTCTTCATGAGGGAACCTGGAATATGTGCAGGACGAACACAATGCATCAGCATAAACAGCTCAAAACACTTAATTCTCCCCTCACTAGAAGGAATTCTATTGATGCAGACAGGCGCTGCCCCCCTCGTGGCCGGTGGCACTCTCTTCACTTGTCGTGACGTCACGCACACAATCTGCCAGATCTCGGGCGCCGGTCGTTTTAGCTTGACAACCGAGCCAAATTTCTCTCATTTTCTTGTGTGTAATTACACGAAGTGGCATGATATGAATACAAAAGGCATGCGTTTATGGATAAATGATGGAATATTAAAATTTTCCCAGGGCACTACATCCCCTTTAAAAGCCTCCCACCTAACACATTTTGAGGTTTGATTAGTACTGAGTTCAAAGAATTCGTCTATCTGTCTGCCTATATACCTTACAAATTCCTCATCAAGGAGCCATTTATGTTGGAAGTGCCATCTAAATTTGTCTCTGATCAATTTTTCCTCTCTATATAGCAAGCAACACGGTGCGTGATCCGAGATTACAATAGGATCGTAGAAACAGTCATGATTTTTATAACGCAAGTGTAATGATACCAAAAAGTAGTCTATTCTTGAATAGGTTTGATGAGTTGCCGAAAAGCAGGAGAATGCTTTAACACTTGGGTACATCTCTCTCCATATTTCGGTTAAATTAAATTCTTTAATATATTGATTTATTACCAATCTACTCTTGCTATGTGATTGGTCGACCCCCGTAGACCGATCTATGCTGGGATCCAATGAACAGTTAAAATCGCCTGCTATGGATGTTTTTTCAAATTGCGTGAAATCTGGGTTGTGCGGCTTATAGTCAGGTGAGTTTTATAGTCCGGATGATGCAATCATTTAGAATAGGCATAACAATTCAGCGTTCTTCCACTCGATACTGTAGCACAGGGGTGTCAAACCGGTCCTCAAATGGCTGCAGTGGGTGCTGGATTTCAACAAATGGGATGAATACCTTTTCACCACTCTGGTGTCTTATAAGTGTAATCAGTTGATTGTAGGGCTGCAACTAACGATTATTTCTATAATCTATTTGTTGGATAAATGTCACTTTTTTTCAATGACCTTCACAATTTAACTTGAAGGTATTGTAGGCATGTTGTAAGTAACAATCAAGACAAAATGGATGACTATTTCCTTCAAAAATAATATTTTATTACAGCTTCCTGGTCTAACTGTAGTCTACAACTGCACTGTTTAACCCTTTAAGGTCTGGGCCTATTTTGTCTGATTTTGCATGCCTTTGAAGTTGCCTTTATATTTCAAAGACAGAATTGTTTACGATGGCCTGGTTTGGTCCCTTTTTTTGTGACACCTTGAACTTCATGTCCAAACTGTTGTTTCCTTCACTGACCAATTATAAGTCATGATTTTGGGCCCAAAAAGACCAAAAATTCCAAAATCGTTTTGTCAAAATTTTTAATATTGATGTCCAATTGACAACCAAACATGCGTAACGAACCGTTTTGAAACTTTGTAATATTTATTCAACATGTTAGGATGAACATTCAACCAAAAAAATTTAGAATAAATAGTCTTTTATTTGACAATTCAACATAAACAACAGGTATAGCCATAGGCGTTTTTTGCATTTATACATGCTCTAGTCAAAACAGGTTATATACAGCAGACCAAACAGTGAAGAACAGTGAAAAAATATACCATCTAACACAAAAAGTGTTTAGAGGCCATCTCTTTATGAGTTTAGGTATTGCGGCCCATCACCTGATGAAAACTATGTACACACAATCAAGCTTCTTGAACACACATTTATATACACAAATTGAGAAGACTGATTGTGGGAAAAAAAAATATATATATAACATTGGGGAAAAAAGTATTTTCAAAAATATTTACAATAAACAAGTTAAATTTTTTTCAGGCATGCCACTCCGAAAAGCAGTTTCGTCCTGGAATTAGACACAGGGCTACATCACAGCCCACACTTCCATGGGGTGTCGGTCCTCTTTCCACCCTTCCATTTTCATTTCACTTTACTTTCATTGTCACTATAAATGTACATGAAACAAAAGTCAGTATTTATGAAAATAATAAAGTATAAAATAAAAATATATACAGCAATAAATAATAATGGAAATCTATATGTATGACAATAGAAAGAATACCGTAGCTGAATATGTGCTACATCCCTATTCTTCATATAGAAAGAAGACCACAAATTATACTTTGATCTGATATGCACATTTTATTATTACATACACAAACACGCACTTATATTGCATCAAAATTAATTTTGTCTTGCAATATCAAAAGAAACTTTTACAGCATTAAAAAAAAAAAAAGCGAGTTGGCTTACCTCTGCTCGTCGATGGCGTCACCCACGTGTTCAAATCCGTCACTATCTTCACTCGAGGACTTTTCCGAAGAAGACGATGATGACGAATTTGGACCACCCTCTTCCTCAAGTTGATCAAAAAGCACAATTGCTTGCGCTAAATTTAGTTTTCCGTTCATCCTCAAAGTCGCACAAAGTCGCTCGCTCGCTCGCTTGATTCAAACGGCCGTCGCTTGCCCCCTCGCTGCTTCAGAACACTCCTGCCTCTCGTTCGGTGGAACCTCGCACGGCAGTTATATTTATAAAAAAAAAAAAAAAAACGCATTTTGTGCTTCCACTGTGACTTCGAAAGGGTTCGTTTGATTTGTGTTTTTTTCATGGAGCTTCCGTTTTGAAAAAGGACAAGAAATGATGGAAATATAGACATAAACAAATGATCCATGCAGCGTTTTAATGTTTTTTTGAGAGGACAATAAAACTATAAAACTTAAATGACAATATCTCACGTTTTAGTTGGTCGATTGACTTCAAATAACAACGAGAGTAAACCGCAACTTCCGCACTTTAAAACGAGACCAACCAACGGCATGTGGGTGACGTAATTAAAACGCGAGGGTGCTTCAAAGACGACGTGCGCTGAGGACGCGCCGGCGCGTCCTTTGACTCTCAAGGGTTAAAGCACATAAAACTTGTTAAAGTTCTTCATATACACTGCTGGTCAAAAGTATTGGCACCCCTGCAATTCTGTCAGATAATGCTCAATATCCCCCAGAAAATGATTGCAATTACAATTTTTTTAGTAATATCTTCATTTATTTTGCTTGCAATGAAAAAAAACACAAAATAGAATGAATTTTTTTTTCTAAATCATTACCATTTTACACAAAACTCTAAAAAGGGGCCGGAAAAAAGTATTGGGACCCTCAGCCTAATACTTGGTGGCACAACCTTTAGAGAAAATAACTGCGAACAACCACTTCCGGTATCCATCAATGAGTTTCTTACAATGCTCTACTGGACTTTTACAACATTCTTCTTTAGCTAACTGCTCCAGGTCTCTGAGATTTAAAGGGTGCCTTCTCCAAACTGCCATTTTCAGATCTCTCCACCGGCGTTCTATAGGATTCAGGTCTGGACTCACTGCTGGCCACTTTAGAAGTCTCCAGTGCTTTCTCTCAAATCATTTTCGAGTGCTTGTCAAAGTGTGTTTTGGGTCATTGTCCTGCTTGAAGACCCATGACCTCTGAGCTTTCTCACACTGGGCCCTACATTATGCTGCAAAATTTGTTGGTAGTCTTCATACTTCATAATGCCATGCACACGGTCAAGCAGTCCATTGCCAGAGGCAGCAAAGCAACCCCAAAACATCAGGGAACGTCCGCCATGTTTGACTGTGGGGACCGTGTTCTTTTCTTTGAAGGCCTCGTTTTTTTACCTGTAAACTCTATGTTGATGCCTTTTCCCCAAAAAGATCTACTTTTGTCTCATCTGACCAAAGAACATTCTTCCAAATGGTTTTTTGTCTTTTTCAGGTAAGTTTTTGCAAACTCCAGCCTGGCTATTTTATGTCTCTGGGTCAAAAGTGGGGTCTTCCTGGGTATCCTACCATAGAGTCCCTTTTTTATTCAGACGCCGACAGATAGTAAGGGTTAACACTGTTGTACCCTCGGACTGCGGAACAGCTTGAACTTGTTTGGATGGTGGTCAAGGTTCTTTATCCACCATCTGCACAATCTTTGGTTGAAATCTCTCGTCCATTTTTATTTTCCGTCCACATCTAGGGAGGTTTGCCACAGAGCCACGGGCTTTACACTTATTGATGACACTGCACACGGTAGACAAAGGAACATTCAAGTCTTTGGAGATGGACTTGTAGCCTTGAGATTGCCCATGCTTCGTCACAATTTTGCTTCTCAAATCCTCAAACAGTTCTTTGGTCTTCTTTCTTTTCTCCATTCTCAATGTGGTACACACAAGGACAAGGACAGAGGTTGAGTCAACTTTAATCCATTTTAACTGGCTGCAAGTGTGATTTAGTTATTGCCACCACCTGTTATGTGCCTGTGATGTGTGTAACAGCTGCTGTTAATTACACAAATTGTATGTTTTATGAAGGGCTGTCAAATGATTAAAATTTTTAATTGAGTTAATCACAGCTTAAAAATTAATCGTAATTGCAATTCAAACCATCTATAAAATATGCCATATTTTTCTGTAAATTATTGTTGGAATGGAAAGATAAGACACAAGACGGGTATATACATTCAACATACTGTACATAAGTACTGTATTTGTTTATTATAACAATAAATCAACAAGATGGCATTAACATTATTAACATTCTGTTAAAGTGATCCATGGATAGAAAGACTTGTAGTTCTTAAAAGATAAATGTTAGTACAAGTTGTAGAAATTTTATATTAAAACCCCTCTTAAAGAGCATACAACACGAGAAAAAAAGTCTTAAATATCATTATTATGTGAATTAGAATCATATTTTGAGACGATTCGACTATATACAACAATTTAGCAAAGCGCCGATGACGAGAAATTAGTCTTTTAATCTGCCGGTTAGCCACGCCTACCATTATAGGGCTGTAGCGTCCCCAACAGGTGGATGACGTCAGCGGTAGACTGGGCTCATCGGTTTTACTATTCAGCCCATTGAGGGGGAATTGTTCAGAACGAGGAAAACGCGACGAAGAGAGCTGCAAAATGTCATTGTTTCACTCTCTCTACTCCAATATTTTTACAGGATATTCTTTTTATCCAAGTATTTTTCCCCAATAGCTATATAAATGGCTTGAGAAGGACCAGTCAGCCCGTCGAAGGGGAACTATTCACAACGAGGAAAACGCGACGAAGAGAGCGGCAAAATGTCATGTTTTCTGTCTCTTTACTTCAATATTTTTACAGGATATTCTTTTTATCCAAGTATTTTCCCCAATTGCTAAATAAATGGCATGGTCATGACAAATAACAGTCTTGTGCTAGATGGAATATGAAATAATAAAAATCCATTTATTCAAGACGACATGGCAAAATTACTCCATAATGGTCAAAACTGTCGACTTCACCTTTACTGTCGCACCTCCCAAACGATATTTTATGACACCTAAATCGGACAAATGTCATTTCCCTTCCCCGGCTTCGGAGAATGTAAACAAACCAGAAGGAGTGACAGCTAGCCGACATGCTAACCCGAACAGAGTGATGTTTCAAAGTCTTTGAAGCGGAAAATCACACATAACTAGCCTGGATTATTTGACATGACGACCCGGTTGTCGATTGTCTTCGCGGATCGGCAAACCGCCCGGCGGAGAGCAATTTACCGTTCGTTCCCCGGAGGAGGGTGGCTGCAGTTGTTGTGCAGCTAACGTGCTGCTAATGTGCATGGGGAGAGCTTTTTACATGCCTATCAATGATCAAACGTAAGTAGTCCTTTATTTAAAGAAAGTTTGTAGTGTTTACTTTGTAATAGCTGTATTAATATTTGACATAATACTAAACAAGATGTTTACTCATCATATGTCCAATTGTCCCACAGTAGTCGTCGGGCTTGTTTTGGCCAATATCCACGGTGAATGGGAACCTTTTCAAACAAAAAGGCGCATACACCTCTCCCTCATACAGAATGATTATTCCGCAAAATCAGCTGAATCCTTCGTCCTCATACACAACCGTACGCTGTATAGTGAAGAGGACGTCTTCTACCGTACACGTCACAGCGCCCTCCTCCTCAATGCAAGACCGAAGCCGGAAGTCACTCATTTTCATGGCGCGGGATTAAAAAAACTAAATAAATCTAGCGATCGCTTCCACACACATCCAAGCGGTCCATATCATTCAGGAGCATAAAATACCACGTGTATTATGAAATAAACATGCTTTTTCATGTCACATGCACTTTAATGTTTTCGTTATAATGAGATTTGTAAAATTTTCAAACAAAAAATAAATTTGTAGCTCGCCATTGTTGACGTCCATAATTATTGGCTCATGGACGGTGCCATAAAATCAGTCGCACCCAAGCGCCAGCAGAGGGCGACAAAACACAAAAAAACCAAGCAACAAATGGACATGACACTGTCATTTTAATCTGTTTGAGCGGGGCATGTGTGTTAATTGCGTCAAGTATTTTAACGTGATTAATTAAAAAATAATAATTACCGCCCGTTAACGCGATAATTTTGACAGCCCTAGTTTTATGTAAAATGATAATGATTTTTTTCCCATTCTCCTATGTGTTTTTTCTTTGTAATTGCAATCATTTTCTGAGAGAATTTGAGCATGATCTGACAGAATTGCAGGGGTGCCAATACTTTTGGCCAGCAGTGTATATGCCTGTTGCCATTTCCACAACGGAAAAAAACATATACTAAAAAAAAGCTTGCGTCAGCACTCATTCATTCAATTTTTCATGACTAACAACTCTTGTCATACCTCGCCTTCAGACTTGACGCCAATCACGTGGCCGCCTTCGATGACAATTTCGTCCACGGGCTTGTTCAGCATGTAGGTGCCTCCGTAGATGGCGCTCAATCTACAGAGGGTGAAAATAAAAGGACTCAGGGATGCGCATTTGGGACTAAGACAATCTATGCTTAGATACCTGGCAAATCCCTGCGGCAGCTCTCCGAGGCCGTACAAGGGGTAGAGGTAGGGGCTCCTTCCGTAACGCGCCAACGACTCGCTGTAAAGTTTAATTCGGTTGATGGTGTCCAGGCACGGAAAGTCAAGGTACCTGTGGACAGACACAACAACTCCAACTCATTCACCCATTAGACCCATCTCGATTATTACTTTTTTTTTTTTACACCCGATTCCGACCTTCTAAAAAATTACGTGCACACTGCTCTTACTCGTCAGTCCTGTAGAGGGCAAGGGCGTGGCCTGTGAAGTCAATGACATCCTGGCCCAGGTCGAATTTCTTGTAAACATCCCTCATGGTGGTGGTCTTGGGGTCCACTCCCTCAAAGGTCTTGGGGTCATTCTCATCAAAGTTGGCCACGAAGACCAAGAACTTTCGAAAGCGGCGCTTCTCGAACATTCCCATCAAATCTGGAGGGTCAAACAAAGGCGTCACGCCAGCAACCGGCGGTGCTGCGGCCACGGCGCCATTCAGGCTTACTTGAAGCCAATGCCTCGGTCTCGGTGGAGGGCACCTTGTAGATCTTTCCTCCCTTGTACACGAAGCTTCCCTCGACCACTTTGAAGTCCAGGTAGCGAGTGACTTCCGTGTAGAGTAGCATCTTCACCAGCTGACCTGCTCGGGTGACAACAAATGCCTCGTTTAGTTGAGTTCGTTTAAGTTCTTTCTTTGTTGTACGGCAGTCTTGCCTCAAGATATGAGTTGTCGAACAAGTAATTCAAAACACTTGCATCTTTCTACATTAAAATGAATGGAAAAGCATTTCAAGACTCGCCCCAAAATAATAACAACCAAAATTGTTAATGCAAGTACTTGCCGAGTCGGCATATATACAGTGGTATGAAAAAGTACAGTGCCTTGCAAAAGTATTCGGCCCCCTTGAACCTTGCAACCTTTCGCCACATTTCAGGCTTCAAACATAAAGATATAAAATTTATTTTTTGTCAAGAATCAACAACAAGTGGGACACAATCGTGAAGTGGAACAACATTTATTGGATAATTTAAACTTTTTTAACAAATAAAAAACTGAAAAGTGGGGCGTGCGATATTATTCGGCCCCCTTGCGTTAATACTTTGTAGCGCCACCTTTTGCTCCAATTACAGCTGCAAGTCGCTTGGGGTATGTTTCTATCAGTTTTGCACATCGAGAGACTGACATTCTTGCCCATTCTTCCTTGCAAAACAGCTCGAGCTCAGTGAGGTTGGACGGAGAGTGTTTGTGAACAGCAGTCTTCAGCTCTTTCCACAGATTCTCGATTGGATTCAGGTCTGGACTTTGACTTGGCCATTCTAACACCTGGATATGTTTATTTTTGAACCATTCCATTGTAGATTTGGCTTTATGTTTTGGATCATTGTCCTGTTGGAAGATAAATCTCCGTCCCAGTCTCAGGTCTTGTGCAGATACCAACAGGTTTTCTTCCAGAATGTTCCTGTATTTGGCTGCATCCATCTTCCCGTCAATTTTAACCATCTTCCCTGTCCCTGCTGAGGAAAAGCAGGCCCAAACCATGATGCTGCCACCACCATGTTTGACAGTGGGGATGGTGTGTTCAGGGTGATGAGCTGTGTTGCTTTTACGCCAAACATATCGTTTTGCATTGTGGCCAAAAAGTTCAATTTTGGTTTCATCTGACCAGAGCACCTTCTTCCACATGTTTGGTGTGTCTCCCAGGTGGCTTGTGGCAAACTTTAAACGAGACTTTTTATGGATATCTTTGAGAAATGGCTTTCTTCTTGCCACTCTTCCATAAAGGCCAGATTTGTGCAGTGTACGACTGATTGTTGTCCTATGGACAGACTCTCCCACCTCAGCTGTAGATCTCTGCAGTTCATCCAGAGTGATCATGGGCCTCTTGGCTGCATCTCTGATCAGTTTTCTCCTTGTTTGAGAAGAAAGTTTGGAAGGACGGCCGGGTCTTGGTAGATTTGCAGTGGTCTGATGCTCCTTCCATTTCAATATGATGGCTTGCACAGTGCTCCTTGAGATGTTTAAAGCTTGGGAAATCTTTTTGTATCCAAATCCGGCTTTAAACTTCTCCACAACAGTATCTCGGACCTGCCTGGTGTGTTCCTTGGTTTTCATAATGCTCTCTGCACTTTAAACAGAACCCTGAGATTATCACAGAGCAGGTGCATTTATACGGAGACTTGATTACACACAGGTGGATTCTATTTATCATCATCGGTCATTTAGGACAACATTGGATCATTCAGAGATCCTCACTGAACTTCTGGAGTGAGTTTGCTGCACTGAAAGTAAAGGGGCCGAATAATATTGCACGCCCCACTTTTCAGTTTTTTATTTGTTAAAAAAGTTTAAATTATCCAATAAATGTTGTTCCACTTCACGATTGTGTCCCACTTGTTGTTGATTCTTGACAAAAAATTTTAAATTTCATATCTTTATATTTGAAGCCTGAAATGTGGCGAAAGGTTGCAAGATTCAATCAGGACTAATTTTGGGCCAGTCTTCTCCACAAAAATGTTGTAGTTCAGTCAGATTCCTGGGATGTCTGGCATGAATCAGTTTCTTTAGGTCATGCCACAGCATCTCAACGGGGTTCAAGTCTGGAGTTTGACTGGGCCACTATATTATGTGTATTTTGTTTTTCTGGAACCATTCTTTAGTTGATTTACTTCTGTGTTTTGGATCATTGTCCTGTTGCAGCATCCATCCTCATTTTTAGCATCAACTGTCTGACAGACGGCCTCAGGTTTTCCTGCAAAACTTTTGCATTCATTCTTTCATTAATGATTGCAAGTTGTCCAGGCCCCGAGGTAGCAAAACAGCCCCAAATCATGATGCTCCCTCCACCATGCTTCACAGGGGGGATGAGGTGTTGATGTTGGTGAGCTGTTCCATTTTTCCTCCACACATGACATTGTTTCTCCCCAAAAATTCAATTTTGGTTTCATCAGTCCACAAAATATTTTGCCAAAACTTCTGTGACGTGTCTGAGTGCCTTTTTGCAAACATTAAACGAGCAACAATGTTTTTTTTTTTTTTTTAGACAGAAGTGGCTTCCTCTGTGGAGTCCTCCCATGAACACCATTCTGGGCCATAGTTTTACATATAGACCCTACCCACCGACGTCACAAAATCACGTGCTCGCTGTATGGTTCCGCCCCCTTGTCCGTCATTTTGTGTCTGTATTATCAATGGTCTCAATTGATCGAGCAATTTATAATGCATTTCATGGAAGACCCGGTGCTTTCAGATGCCGTAAACTCACTTGATGCGTTGCATAAAAGGCGTTATGTGGAAAAGCTTCAGTTTAACCATTCGCCAGATCCATATTTGATGCCTAAATCGATGTTTTTCGACCCGCTGTCTCTGCCGTATTTGCCTGACATCTGCTAGCTACCCTGATATGTACAACTATCTTGTCCACACAAAATCAGCCTATTCTCACGAAAGTTTGAAAAACTTTAAGAGCTTGGAGGCTTATAAATACTTCGTTGCTGGTTGGGTGAAACAGGTCCTCGTCCACGAAAATTCGGCAGGAATCTATCTTGTGCTTGGAAAGGTGAGTTACGAAATTTTCAATTCAAAATCTTTTGTTATTGCTAACATCCACTGTCAAGTCTAATGTATTTCATGTCGTTTGTCAATGGAGTTAGGGCTTTTAATGTTGATATGGTTTAGCGACAGCACTCTCACTACATACATATGTGTATGTTGTCGGCGATTAGCCTAGCAATGATCTTAATTGTGGTTGTCAGACCAAAACCCTCTAATATTAAATGCATCTTACCAGATATAAAATGACTACTACATAATCTGTGGTAATCGTTTGGAGCCCAGTTTTCTCGTTGAATTGCAGCAGCCCATCTCGCTCTCTTCCTACCGGGTCTCTCGGAATCCGGTAGAACTTCAAGTCTCTCCGTCTATCTTCTCTGTTATTGCAACCGACCGCCACACACGCCTTCACCATTTTGATTATTAATGTTAACGAGCAGAAAAACACGTCGTAAATAGGAGGAATGTACGTAGCCGTAACAGGTAAACATGATGTGTTGACGGACAATTGGGCGGCACCAGTCAGGAGGAAGGAGTTGTGACGTCACGTGGGTAGGGTCTATAGTTGATGTGTGCACATAGATATGGAGTGTGCCAGTGATTTCTGTAAATCTTTAGCAGACACTCTAAGGTTCGTTTTTTATCTCTCTGAGTATTCTGCTCTGAAGTCTTGGCGTCATCTTTGGTGGAGGGCCACTCCTCGGGAGAGAAGCAACAGTGCCAAACTCTCTCCATTTGTAGACAACTTCTATGACTGTCGATTGATGAACATCCAGGCTTTTACAAATTGTTTTGTATCCTTTCCCAGCTCTATACAAATCAACAATCCTTAATCGCAGGTCTTCGGACAGCTCTTTTGACTGAGCCATGATGCACATCAGACAATGCTTCTCATCAAGACAATTCTTATCAGGTGTGTTTTATAGTGGGCAGGGCAGCTTTAAACCACTCATCAGTGATTGGGAACACACCTGACTTAAATTGTTTGGTAACAATAGGTTTCAATTGCTCTTTAAGGCCATGTCCACACGTAGCAGGGTATTTGGCAAAAAGAAGAAATTTTTCTATGGTTTGGCCTATCATCCACACGCACACCTAAACCGGAGTTCTTAAGAACGACGAGGAAAGTGAATCAGTGCGAATTCTGCGTTTGTGGCACCATCATGTGGACAGTAATAACCGAAGATTTAACTGTGAAAACGTCACTGGCTGCGACAAACTTTGTCCTCACGTCACACGACACCAATGTTTACATTTGGTGTCAACATGGATACCGTTGCTGTGTGTTTAGATCTAATTATTTGACAGGTGGTGTTGGCATCCATTTATTTACAAATTCTTGAATTGCTCCATATTGAGGAACACAAGCGGAGGACGAGATTACTGACAATTATTTGTCGGTCCACACGTACGAGACTGGCGCCATGTTTTCCAATTTGAAGAAGTGAAGTCGCGAGAAGGGAAGCTTACTCGGGTTGGATGGGATTTGGGGAACTGCTGCCATCTTGAGGCCTGGCATTGTTATGAATGTACTTAAAACGTATAAATGCGGTTGGCTGTGGATGCTTTTTTTCTACAAACGTGCAGGTGTGGACGTCATTATTTTTTCCTGACGTATTAAGCCAGAATGATCGTTTTTTTTAAAAAACTACTTGGTGTAGACATGGCCTAAGTCTACCTAGGCAGAGGGTTCACTTACCTATTTTTCCCCCTTCTGTCATTGTTTGCATACTATTCATATTGAAATATGAAAACCTATAAATGTTTGGGCGGTTTAAGTTAAAGCAGACACTGTTTTTTTCATATGTTTGACCTTGACTAAGATCAGATCACATTTGATGATTTTATGCAGAAATGTGAGAAATTCCAGAAGGTTCAGATCCTTTTTATACCACTGCCCAGTAGAAATTTAAAAACACTGCACAAAAACATTGTAATTTTTGCCTCACTGTCTGCAGTCAAATCACTTAGCATCAACAAAATTATTGTTTTAGCAGGATTATTATAAATTATTTCATAGCAGGAAGTGATGAGCCGGGCACTCCCGTCCCATGCATGAATGCCTAATTTTTATTGTTGCACAAGAAAGCCACAACTTCTCTCAATTTAAAGAGGAAGAGCAGATTATAGCACCGGTTTTGAAATCGCTACACTGGCTTCCAGTGAGTCAAAGGATAGACTATAAAATACTACTGCTCGTCTACAAAACACTTAATGGCCTTGGACCAAAATGCATGCTTGATTTGTTAGATTCCTATGAGACATCTAGACCCGGTCTCCTGCATGTTCCAAGAACAATAACCAAGCAGGGTGAGGCAGCATTTAGCTATTATGCTCCTCACCTCTGGAACAAGTTACCTGAACGTCTGAAGTATGCTTAAATTGTTAGCTCCTTTAAATCAGGGCTAAAAACGCTTTTGTTTAGCACTGCATATCCATAACTGGCTATATATTTCAATCTACTTGCTTTCTATTCCTCTTGTGCTTATCTTCATTGCTCATTTCAATTATTAGTAGTAGTAGTAGTTTTTGTTTAATTTTTTTAAATTTAGTTTCATTCTATTTGTGATTAAATGCGATTTTTATGTATAATTTTATTTCCTATTTTGACTGTCTTGGTTTTTACGGTGTATTAATTTAAATGTGATTTTTATGATCTTCATGTGATGTAAAGCACTTTGAATTGCCTTGTGTTGAATTGTGCTATATAAATAAATTTGCCTTGCCTTGACCATGAAACCATGAAACGGGCTCTACTAGTGGAGGCCAGAAAGTGGTGATTTTAATGTCGTTTGTAAACTACAGTTGTGGTCAAAAGTTTACATACACTTGTGAAGAACATAATGTCATGGCTCTCTTGAGTTTCCAGTTATTTCTACAACTCTTGATTTTTCTCTGATAGAGTGATTGGAACGGATACTTCTTTGTCACAAAAAACATTCACGAAGTCTGGTTCTTTTATGACTTTATTATGGGTGAACAGAAAAAAGTGATCACATCTGCTGGGTCAAAAATATACATACAGCAGGGCTAATATTTGGTAACATGTCCCTTGGCCATTTTCACTTCAATTAGGCGCTTTTGGTAGCCATCCACAAGCTTTTGTTTGAATCTTTGACCACTCCTCTTGACAGAATTGGTGCAATTCAGTTAAACTTGATGGCTTTCTGACATGGACTTGTTTCTTCAGCATTGTCCACAAGTTCTCAATGGGGTTTAAGTCAGGACTTTGGGAAGGCCATTCAAAAACCTTAATTCTAGCCTGATTTAGCCATTCTATTACCACTTTTGATGTGTGTTTGGGGTCATTGTCCTGTTGGAACACCCAACTGCGCCCAAGACCCAATCTTCGGGCTGATAACGTTAGGTTATCTTGAAGAATTTGAAGGTAATCCTCCGTCTTCATGATCCCATTTACTCTTTGTAAAGCACCAGTTCCATTGGCAGCAAAACAGCCCCACAGCATAATACTACCACCACCATGCTTGACGGTAGGCATGGTGTACTTGGGGTTAAAGGCCTCACCTTTTCTCCTCCAAACATATTGCTGGGCATTGTGGCCAAACAGCTCGATTTTTGTTTCGTCTGACCACAGAACTTTCCTCCAGAAGGTCTTATCTTTGTCCATGTGATCAGCAGCAAACTTCAGTCGAGCCTTAAGGTGCCGCTTTTGGAGCAAGGGCTTCCTTCTTGCACGGCAGCCTCTCAGTCCATGGAGATGCAAAACACGCTTGAGTGTGGACACTGACACCTGTGTTCCAGCAGCTTCTAATTCTTGGCAGATCTGCTTTTTGGTGATTCTCGGTTGAATCTTCACCCTCCTGACCAATTTTCTCTCAGCAGCAGGTGATAGCTTGTGTTTTCTTCCTGATCGTGGCAGTGACAAAACAGTGCCATGCACTTTATACTTACAAACAATTGTTTGCACTGTTGCTCTTGGGACCTGCAGCTGCTTTGAAATGGCTCCAAGTGACTTTCCTGACTTGTTCAAGTCAATGATTGTTCAAGTCAATAATCACTCACAAGAAATTGCTAATTCGTGTTGCTGTATGTATATTTTTGACCCAGTAGATTTGATCACTTTTTCTGTTAACCCATAATAAAGTCATAAAAGAACCAAACTTCATGAATGTGTTTTGTGACAAAGAAGTATCTGTTCCAATCACTCTATCGGAGAAAAATTAGAGTTGTAGAAATAATTGAAAACTCAAGAGAGCCATGACATTATGTTCTTCACAAGTGTATGTAAACTTTTGACCACAACTGTACATTCCAGTCCCAGCCCCGCCTGATTATTTTTCTTCATGGCAGCTTCTCATTCTATAAGTTTAGATCATGGCATTTCCTTTCGTTTGAATGGGAAATCATTTGAGAAAAAATTATACGGCCGACATGTTTTGTATCGAAACTGACCGTTAGCCATAAGGAACTTAGGGATGAGGTCCACATTCCAGTCGCGTCCTCGGCCCATGGATTCCGGCGGGCTGTTAGGAAGACTGAAACGCTTGTAAAGCTGAAAGCGAACACAAAACTGACGTCAACAGATCAGGCGCATCTAAAAGTTATTGGCAACCGGCTACCGTTACCTCCTCTAAGGGGGTGATGGATGAACTCTCGCCGCCGTAATACGGGTTTCTGTCCATGTGCAGAACCTTCTTGCCATTCACAGACATGATCCCGGACAGGATGCATTCCTGAGTAAAACAAATGAGGTTTGTTAATTAAACGATCCTGAGTTGAAGTTTAAAGGACTAAAAATTTGAAAACTGTGCTGAAACCACGCCCTGCCTGACTGTCAATCAAATAGCACTTTGACAACCTGGAAAAATAGAAAGTGATTCATCTAGCGTTCTTATTTTTTATCATTAATACTAGAGATGTCCCCGATCTGATCACGGGATCAAATTTCGGGCCTATCAACCATTTTTGTCGAAAACGGGTGAAAAGGATTGGGTTTTTAATACGAAAAAAAAAAAAGTGCTGGCTGGAGTCTCCAATGTTAAGAGCCAGTTGACAATTTACAGGACGTTATTGCCACCTTGTGGTCATTATGATTCATTGCATCCATCATGTGACACAGTCATGATGCAGTTGAGTGCTTTATGTTATCTTGCTGCCTTGGAAACTACTGCTGGCCCAAAGTATTCGCACCCCTATTGGGTTGCATCTATCGATTATTTTAGTCGTCGATTAATCGATGAACTAGTTAGTTCAAATAATCGAGTAATCAAATAAGGAACACGAAAAATTAAAATACCTGAGCTGAGCCACAAACGGTATAAAAAAAAAAAATTTAATGAGGATTTATGTACAACAAAAGAGCAACTGGCTAACTTGCATAGCAAAAGTCAGCTATCTTAAATGCTAACGTTGTAATTTTTTTACAATGCTCTTGACAAACTGTTCAGACACATATTCCCACAAAAAATGGCTAAATATACCTACAAACTAAATTACGAAAAAACATTAGTTCAAACAAAAACTTGGCTTATGTTGGTGTTAACAGGGAGCACCTGGATTCAGCCATGTGAAATGAGGCAGACTAAAGGGCAGTATAGCCACCCAAATCAATAAAACTAAATGCAAACACTTTCAAAACAAACCATTACACGATTACTCGAAGCAGCAAAATTTAATCAGAATCTTTTTTTCTAATCGAATACTCGAGTTAATCGATTAATCGTTGCAGCACTATCAGTCTTGAAAAGGATGAAGTTTCTTTCCACAGGAGTGCACTTTCACAAAAATGTTTTTTTTTTAAAAGCTCACGGAGAAAACATTTACTCATATTGCTTTGCCTATAAAGATCTATGTAAAACAAAAGAACAATTGGCTAAATTACATAGCAAAATTCCGCTAGCTTAAATGCTATAAAATGCAAACGTTTTTTTACAACGCTCCTAACAAATGGTTCAGACACATATTCCCACAAAAAACAGCTAAATATACCTATAAACTAAATTACGAATGCATTAAAAAACATGAGCTCAAGCAAAAACTTAGCTTACGTTGTTCTGAATAGGAAACAGGTGGATTAAGCCATATGAAATGAGGCAGAGCAGCGGGTAGTGTATCCACCCTAATCAATAAAACGAAATGCAAACACTTTCAAAATAAACCATTACAATGCCACTTTAATTAAACGAATAAACAAAGCAAAAAACAAAATTTAATTCAAATATTTTTTTCTAATCAAATACTCGAGTTCATCGATTAATCGTTGAAGCACTACACCCCTACAATTCTATCAGATAATGCTCAATTTCTCCCAGAAAATAATTGCAATTACAAATGTTTTGGTAGTAATATTTTCATTTATTTTGCTTGCAATGAAAAAACACAAAAGAGAATGAAAAAAAAATTAAATCATTATCATTTCACACAGAACTCCAAAAATGGGCCAGACAAAAGTATTGGCACCCTCAGCCTAATACTTGGTAGCACAACCTTTAGACAAAATAACTGCGAACAACCGCATCCGGTATCCATGAATGAGTTTCTTACAATGCTCAACTGGAATTTTAGACCGTTCTTCTTTGGCCAACTGTTCCAGGTCTCTGAGATTTTCAGATCTCTCCACGGGTGTTCTATGCGATCCAGCTCTGGCCACTTTAGAAGTCTCCAGTGCTTTCTCTCAAACCATTTTCGAGTGCTTTTTGAAGTGTGTTTTGGGTCATTCTCCTGCTGGAAGACCTATGACCTCTGAGGGACACCCAGCTTTCTCACACTGGGCCCTACGTGATAATGCAAAATTTGTTGTTAGTCTTCAGACCTTATAATGCCATGCACACGGTCAAGCAGTCCAGTGCCAGAGGCAGCAAAGCAACCCGAAAACATCAGGGAACCTCTGTCATGTTTGGCTGTGGGGACTAGACGCGTACGAAATTTCCGATTATTCGCGATTTGGCCGTGGAAGATTCGAGAACGATTCACAAACATTCAAATTCCGATTATCGAATTATACCAGATAAAGCGGAAATAAAACACAGTCAGCGCGGTCTTCGGGACGCAATGAGGAACGGATCGAGAGTAAATATCATGTTCAACTCATGCCGCTAGATATATAAAAAATAAAAAAATACCTGACTGCGGCCATCAGCCGCTACAAACAGCGCCCAGTTGCTAGTTGCTACAAACATACGGCAACACGGTATGGTAGATATTACATATATCTAGAACTAGATGTGAAATGACAGACGACGGCTGTGTTAGATTATATACCAAGAACTAGATGCAAAATGACAGACTTTCCCGCGCCAGTAAATAGGCGCCATCTTAAAGCAGTAGACTTCTCTAGAAGGCTCTGTTGTAGCGAACCTAATTACTTTTTATCCCCCCCCAAAAAAATCGCCAAAATCTTGACTTGAATCTATCTTTAAATGATGAAACAGTTTTAAACTTTCATGTCGAAAGTAGACAGAAGGGAAATTATGGAATAACGGGAGCAATTTTAACAACTTTAACGGTTGATTCACAACATTAAATTAATTGAAAGTAGTTTAAAGCTGCCGATACAGAATGGGGACTTGCGTATTTTATTTACTACTTTTAACGGTTAACTTGATACTGAAATAGTAGTTTGTTCAGCCTGAGAGGATTTTTAATTTTTTTTTTTTTTTGGGGGGGGGGGGGGTTGTGGTGTATCAATAATCGATTTCTAATCGAATTGGAGGCTCTGAAACATAATCGAATCGTTAGGTGCCCAAAGATTCCCACCTCTAGTAGGGACCATGTTCTTATCTATGAAGGCCTTTTTTTTCCTGGCTTTTTTATGTCTCTGGGTCAGAAGTGGGGTCTTCCTGAGTATCATACCGTAGAGTCCCTTTTCATTCGGACGCTGACAGATACGGTACGGGTTGACACTGTTGTACCCTCGGAATGTGGGACAGCTTAAACTTGTTTGGACGTTCGTCGAGATTCTTTATACACCATCCGCACAATCTTTCGTTGAAATCGCTCCTCAATTTTTCGTTTCCGTTCACATCTAGGGAGGTTAGCCACAGTGCCGTGGGCTTTACACTTATTGATGACACTGCGCACGGTACGCACAGGAACATTCAGGTCTTTGGAGATGGACTTGTACCCTTGAGATTGTTCATGCTTCCTCACAATTTTGTTTCTCAAGTCTTGAGACAGTTCTTTGGTCTTCTTTCTTTTCTCCGTGCTCAATGTGGTACACACACGACAGAGGTTGGGTCAACTTTAATCCATTTTAACTGGTTGCACGTGTGATTTAGTTATTGCCACCACCTGTAAGTAACAGGTGCTGTTAATTACACAAATTAGAGAAGCATCACATGATTTTTCAAAGTGTGCCAATACTGGCCCGTTTTTGGAGTTTTGTGTAAAATGATAATGATTTAATGTTTTTTTCCATTCTCTTTTGTGTTTTTTAATTGAAAGCAAAATAAATGAAGATATTACTACCAAAGCATTTGTAATAGCAATCAATTTCTGGGAGAAACTGAGCATTATGTGAAAGAATTGCAGGTGTGCCAATAATTTTGGCCAGCAGTCTACCTATAAATAAGATATATATGTATATATACAGTGGGGAGAACAAGTATTTGATACACTGCTAATGGGTTTTCCCATTGGCAATGTATCAAATACTTGTTCTCCCCACTGTATATGGCGCTGTATTTTAGGCCAAAAGAACTGTTGTGTTTGATAGAACAATATGTCTATAGACCCTACCCACCGACGTCACAAAACCACGTGCTTGCTGTATGGTTCCGCCCTCTTGTCCGTCATTTTGTCTCTGTATTAGCATTGGTTTCAATTGATCGAGGAATTTAAAATGCATTTCATGGAAGACCCGGTGCTTTCTGATGCTGTAAACTCACTGGATGTGTTGCATAAAAGGCGTTATGTGGAAAAGCTTGGTTCTATACAGTCGCCAGATCCATATTTGATGCCCAAATCGATGTTTTTCGACCCACTGTCTTCGCCCTGTCTGCCTGACATCTGCTACGCTGATATTTACAATTATCTTGTCCACACAAAATCAGCCTATTCTCACGAAAATTTGAAAAACTTCAAGAGCTTGGAGGCTTATAAATACTTCGTTGCTGGTTGGGTGAAACAGGTCCCTCTAAGTATATCTTAAATGCATCTTACCGGATATAAAATGACTACTACATAGTCTGTGGTGATTTTTTGGTGCCCAGTTTTCACGTCGAATTGCAGCCGTTCATTTCGCTCTCCTCTTTGGATCCCTCGGAATACGGTAAAACTTCAAGTCTCTCCTTCCATCTTCTCTGTTAGTGCAACCAACAGCCACACACGCCTTCACTATTTTGATTATTAATGTTAAGGAGCAGAAAAACACGCCGTAAATAGGAGGAATGTACGTAGCCGTAACAGGTTAACACTATGTTTTGACGGACAATTGGGCGGTACCATTCAGGAGAGCGGAGTTGTGACGTCACGTGGGTAGGGTCTATAGACCCTACCCACCGACGTCACAGAATCATGTGCTCGCTGTATGGTTCCGCCCCGTTGTCCGTCATTTTGTGTCTGTATTATCAATGGTCTCAATTGATCGAGCAATTTATAATGCATTTCATGGAAGACCCGGTGCTTTCGGATGCCGTAAACTCACTTGATGCGTTGCATAAAAGGCGTTATGTGGAAAAGCTTCAGTTTATCCATTCGCCAGATCCATATTTGATGCCTAAATCGATGTTTTTCGACCCGCTGTCTCCGCCGTATTTGCCTGACATCTGCTAGCTAGCCTGATATGTACAACTATCTTGTCCACACAAAATCAGCCTATTCTCACGAAAGTTTGAAAAACTTTAAGAGCTTGGAGGCTTATAAATACTTCGTTGCTGGTTGCGTGAAACAGGTCCTCGTCCACGAAAACTCGGCAGGAATCTATCTTGTGCTTGGAAAGGTGAGTTACGAAATTTTCAATTCAAAATCTTTTGTTATTGCTAACATCCACTGTCAAGTCTAATGTATTTCATGTCGTTTGTCAATGGAGTTAGGGCTTTTAATGTTTATATGGTTTAGCGATAGCACTCTTACTACATACATACGTGTATGTTGTCGGCGATTAGCCTAGCAATGATCTTAATTGTGGTTGTCAGCCCAAAACCCTAAATATATATTAAATGCATCTTACCAGATATAAAATGACTACCACATAATCTGTGGTAATTGTTTGGAGCCCAGTTTTCTCGTCGAATTGCAGCAGCCCAGCTCGCTCTCTTCTCTCCGGGTCTCTCGGAATCCGGTAGAACTTCAAGTCTCTCCGTCTTCTCCGTCTATCTTCTCTGTTATTGCAACCGACCGCCACACACGCCTTCACCATTTTGATTATTAATGTTAACGAGCAGAAAAACACGTCGTAAATAGGAGGAATGTACGTAGCCGTAACAGGTAAACATGATGTGTTGACGGACAATTGGGCGGCACCAGTCAGGAGGAAGGAGTTGTGACGTCACGTGGGTAGGGTCTATTGACCCTACTTACATGACGTCACAACCACGCCTCCGCGCCATATTGTCCGTCAACTCGTCGTGTTGACGCATTACCGCTATGTAAATTCCTCCTATTATGGCGTGTTTTTCTGCTCGTTAACATTAATAATCAAAATGGTGAAGGCGTGTGTGGCGGTTGGTTGCAATAACAGAGAAGATATACGAAGAGACTTGAAGTTCTACCATATTCCGAGAGACCCGGAGAGGAGAGAGAGATGGACTGCTGCAATTCGACGAGAAAACTGGGCTCCAAACGATTACCACGGATTATGTAATAGTCATTTTATATCTGGTAAGATGCATTTAATATATATTTAGGGTTTTGGGCTGACAACCACAATTAAGATCATTGCTAGGCTAATCGCCGACAACATACACGTATGTATGTAGTAAGAGTGCTATCGCTAAACCATATAAACATTAAAAGCCCTAACTCCATTGACAAACGACATGAAATACATTAGACTTGACAGTGGATGTTAGCAATAAGCAGTTTCAAATTCAAGATGCTTATTTCTTCCACCATCATTACATTTTGAATAATATTTAGCTGGTACCAAGTGAAAGAAGCTGGCCTCGTCTACGGATCATCAGTTAAACAGGTGTGTCCAAACCTTTTGCAAAGGGGGCCAGATTTGGTGTGATAAAAATGCGGGGGGCTACCTTGGCTGATTTACATAGAACAATATATTTAAAGAAATTTTAGCAAGCCCTTCTGTGTGTCACATTTGCTTTATTATTTTTTTAATTCATAATTTCAACAGTCTTGTCTTTGTGGCGTTCTCTTTCGACACTTGGGCTCTTGTGAAATACTGCTGCTGTGAAATGAAACTAGCTTCAAGTTGCTATAATTTCTCGCTGCGTATCTTCCCTGTAATTTTGTCGTACATATCAGCGTGTCTTGTTCGGTAATATCATTATCGCGTCACATCGAACTCTTTGAAAACAGCGACTGTCTCTTTGCAAATGAGGCAGACACAACTGTTGCGTGTTTTGTCGAAGAAATAGTCCAATATCCACCTATCCTTGAAGCGTCGGCAGTCGCAGTCAACTTTTTTTTTTTTTATTGATTGTCGCCATTTTAGAAAATTGGAAGGGTCACACGGGGTAATGTTGCTTAGAGTGCTGCTCTTAAAGTTTTTCAAACTTTCGTGAGAATAGGCTGATTTTGTGTGGACAAGATAGTTGTAGATATCAGGGTAGCAGATGTCAGGCAGAGAGGGCGAAGACAGCGGGTCGAAAAATATCGATTTAGGCATCAAATATGGATCTGGCGAATGGATAGACTGAAGCTTTTCCACATAACGCCTTTTATGCAACGCATCCAATGAGTTTACAGCGTCTGAAAGCACCGGGGCTTCCATGAATTGCACTATAAATTGCACGACAAATTGAAACCATTGAGAATACGGATAAACAATGACGGACAATATGTCGGCCGGATACAGCGACACGTCATTCTGTGACGTTGGTGAGTAGGGTCTATATGCTGCCATAGCAGATTCCTGGCGCAATAAGCCCCGAACTATTTTTATTTGTCCATTTTACCCTGGAAAACTCGTGTTTACAGACGTCGCGCAACCGCTTTTGTTTCAACCTAGCCATAAAAAGAAGTTAAGTAATTGTATTTATAATTCGAAATGTCTGTCATTTTTAGCTTAGAATCATTAGTTGGTGTCTAATATTTATTTAGTATTATTAATATTTAGTTGTTGTTTTTTAAAAAAAACAAAACGACTTTAAAAATGTATTTACTCAAATATTTTAAACTTTTAAACAAATTACGTCACAATAAAAAATTGGCGTCTGTAAAAAAAGTCACGGATATCTACCTCACAACAATCGCATAGTTGTATTTTTTTAGTTACTGTCGCATTTTCTCCGATATTTTAGGTGATAAATAATCGATCCAAACAAAGAAAAATTGAAAAAAAAAAAAAAACGTTTAAAAGGGTAAATATATCAAAAAGAAAATCTCGACCACTCCTTGATTACTGCGATTTCTGCATCGCGACCCCTGTTATATTACCATGTTTCACCCCTAAAATTCCCCCCAAATCTGGCTCTGGCCCTTTACAGCTGTGTCTTGACACTCGGTGATACATGTTACATGTAGTTTTTGGATCAAAAAGAGGTAAGTAAGCAATAATATCTCATTAAAATCGTGGCGTCTTCAATTCTGCTGTCTCATGCTCTGACCTCCAGATAGTTTTTTTAAAATTAATTAATTAATTAATTTTTTTAAAATGCCCTCCTGTTCAAAAATTTTCTTCCCCCAGAGAATTAAGATTTTAAGCTTTCCAATGATGTATCACACATGTATATAGGGCAATTTTGAAATTTGGCCAAATTGGGGGTCTCAGAGCGGAACTTAAGTCACCTGAGTGTTTTCCGCCATATACATACAGTATATAGGTAACTATTTCCAATAAACTTCATTAGATGCCTTTCCTCGAAATGTGCAAAACAGCCCATAAAACGAAAACTATATACATCTTTTAGTCTTTGATTCCTCAGAGGCCTTGGTGAAATTGCCGGGAAACACAGGCCCACATTGTGTGTCTCACACATCCAGACAGTGCTCCTTTCACCATTCATCCTCTGCTTTATACAGTACAGTTGTCCTGTCCCCTTTGCCAAAAAGCAGCCCCAAAGCATGAGTTTTCCTCCCCCACACTTCACAGTGGGGATGGTGTTCTTGGAATTGTATTCTTCCTTCTTTTTCCTCCACACACGACAGTTTGGTACAACAAACTGTAGACAGTTTGCACCAAAAATTTTCTACTTTGGTCTCATCTGACCACATGACTTTCTCCCATGACTCCTCTCCATCATTCAGATGGTCCCTGGCAAACGTCAGACGGGCCTTCACATGTACTGGCTTCAACAGGGGAACCTTCTGAGCAATGCATGATTTTAAATCATCTACTGACAGTAGCCTTTGAAACTGTGCATCCAGCTCTCTTCAGGTCATTGATCAGCTCCTAACGTGTACTTCTTGGCTGAGCCCTCACTTTTCTCATCATGAGTGATGCCCCACGAGGAGAGATTTTACATGGAGCCCCAGTCCGAGGTAGATTATCAGTCATGTTGAGCCTATTCCATTTTCTAAAAATTGCTGCAACTGTTGATTTAGTCTCACTAAGCTGCTTTGCAATTGTCCCCACAGCCTTTTCCAGCTTTGTGGAGCTCAACATTTTTTTCTCTGGTGTCTTTCGACAGCTCTCTGGTCTTGCCCATGGTAAAAGTTGGATTATGACTGAATGTGGAACACAGGTGACAATTATGAGCTCAAACGGGTGGTTGGTTACTGAAGGAATCTGACCTTTTAGCCAAATTGCCGGAATCATGCCAGTCAAACTGCCGGACCCGCGCTGGCGCAGATCCAACGATCTGGGCCGGCAAGATTCCCACGACCCGCCCAAAAGGCCAAACTCTCCGCGTTCACCTTAGTCTAAACCACAGGTGTAAAACCGATTCCAGAAAGGGCCTAGTGGGTGCAGGTTTGCTTTCCAACCAATGAAGAGGACAACTTTTCACCAATTAGATCTTTTACATGTGTAATCAGGTAAACTTTGTCAGGTGCTGCTTGTTTCAGCAGGAAGTTCATTGGTTAAACTCTCTGCGCGTTATCGGTTGGAACAAAATCCACCACCCACTAGGCCCTCTCTGGAATCGGTTTGACACCTGTGGTCTAAACCCCTTGTACTGACTCCATTTTGAAAGCTGGAAAAAGGCTTCGAAGCACAAGTTGACAATTTATTCAGGTCGTCAGCGATCGTACAGCACAGAGGGACCCAGGCGAAGATTCATGGTCAACATATCACAAGTCAACAAAAAAGGTTCCCGGAAAAAATGACAACGATTAGTTAAACATTCAGTCTTTTGAAGGCTCTCGCGGGGCGGGCTGTGGGCAGGAAAAAGGGTGTATTTAGGATCATCTTCTATCTAAGTTTGAGCCGTTTAGTTCATTCGTCACAGTTGCTGAGTCACCGTTACTGGGGCAACCGCAGTCAGAGATTTTGCCGTGTTACGTGTTTTCAGTTGGATATCGGGCGTTCTCCGGTGTTCCTTGTGTTGGGACAGGGCGTCCCGCCATCTGTTCTTGACTGTCCGGGAGAACTAATTGCGAGAGTTGGTGGTGCAGACAAGGGCTTGTCAGCGGGAATCTTGCTCAGTCAGTTGCATGACGCACACGTTGGGCTTCCGTGATAAGAAGGTGTCATGTATCTCTTATGCCCTATATTCTGCTTGTTTTCCTTAAACTATGGTATCGGTGCTATTTATTTTATATTGGGTGTGTTAGAGTAATACAAACAGTCGATCAGCAAATAAGAGAAAATATACTATTCCCTGATTGATTACATTAAGTGTGTTAGAATAATGCAAACACTTGGACTGTACCTATGAGAAAAGGTACTATCTCCTTCATTATTCATGGGGTAAAAGTGGACTTTTTTTAAGGTAGACTGACAACTCTTTTAAGTGTCATAATTATTGCTGATTCTCAGGGGTACAAACACTTATGAACCCCAGTAAATTACAATTAAAATATTTTTTAAAATCATACAATGTGATATCTGGATTTTATTTTAGATTATGTCTCTATGAGTGGAAATGCATGTATAATTCAAATTTCAGACTTCTACTTATTTTCTAAGTGAGTGAACTTGCAAAATCACAAAGGATGCAAATGCTTCTGTTCCTTACTATATACTAGTATATGGCGAAAAATACACAGACAAGACTGAAAAAGCAGTTTATGCTCTTGCAACCCTCTTTAAAATAAACTGCTGTATTTTAAGCCAAAAGAACTGTTGTGTTTGATAGAATAATCTGTCTATATGCTGGCATAGCAGAGTCATGGCACATTAATAAGCCCCCGAACTATTTTTATCTATTTTACCCTGGAAAACCGCGTTTACAGACGTCGTGCAACCGCTTTTGTTTCAACCTAGCCATAAAAAGGAGGTAATATATTTATTATTCAAAATATTTTTCATTTTTAGCTTAGAATCATCAATTTATGTCTAATATTTCATTTGAAAAAAAAAAACAACTTTAAAAAACTATTCACTCGCATATTCTAAACTTTTAAACAAATTACGTCACAGTAAAAAAATGGTGTCTGTAAATAAGTCACAGATAAGCTACCTCCTAACTATCGCTTAATTGTATTTTTTTTTGTTACTTTTGCATTTTCCCCAATATTTTAGATGATTGATAATCGATCCAAAAAAAAAAAAACGTTTAAAAGGGTAAATATATGAAAATGAAAATCTCGACCACTCCTTGATGTCTGCGATTTCTGCATCACAACCCATGTTATATTACCATATTTCACCCCTAAAATTCCCCCCAAATCTGGCTCTGGCCATTTACAGCTATGTCTTGACACTCGGTGATACATGTTACATGTAGTTTTTGGATCGAAAAGAGGTAAGTAAGCAATAATATCTCATTAAAATCGTGGCGTCTTCAATTCTGCTTTCTCATGCTCTGACCTCCAGATTGGGTTTTTTTTTTTTTTTTAAATGCTCTCCTGTTCAAAATTTTTCTTCCCCCAGAAAATTGAGATTTTTAGCTTTCCAATGATGTATCCCATGTGCATATAGGACAATTTTGACATTCGGCCAAACTGGGGTTCTCAGAGAGGAACTTTAAGTCACCTGATTGTTTTCCGCCATAGACATACAGTGGGGCAAATAAGTATTTAGTCAACCACTAATTGTGCAAGTTCTACCACTTGAAAATATTAGAGAGGCCTGTAATTGTCAACATGGGTAAACCTCAACCATGAGAGACAGAATGTGGAAAAAAAAACACAGAAAATCACATTGTTTGGTTTTTAAAGAATTTATTTGCAAATCATGGTGAAAAATAAGTATTTGGCCAATACCAAAAGTTCACCTCAATACTTTGTTATGTACCCTTTGTTGGCAGTAACTCTTTTTCACACACTGTTTCTGGTATTTTGGCCCATTCCTCCATCCAGATCTCCTCTAGAGCAGTGATGTTTTGGGGCTGTCATTGGGCAACACGGACTTTCAACTCCCTCCACAGATTTTCTATGGGGTTGAGATCTGGAGACTGGCTAGGCCACTCCAGGACCTTGAAATGCTTCTTACGAAGCCACTCCTTTGTTGCCCTGGCTGTGTGTTTGGGATCATTGTCATGCTGAAAGACCCAGCCACGTCTCTTCAATGACCTTGCTGATGGAAGGAGATTTTCATTCAAAATCTCTCGATACATGGCCCCATTCATCCTTTCCTTTACACAGATCAGTTGTCCTGGTCCCTTTGCAGAAAAACAGCCCCAAAGCATGATGTTTCCACCCCCATGGTTCACAGTGGGTATGATGTTCTTCAGATGCAATTCAGTATTCTTTCTCCTCCAAACATGAGAACCTGAGTTTCTACCAAAAAGTTCTATTTTGGTTTCATCTGACCATAATACATTCTCCCAGTCCTCTTCTGGATCATCCAAATGCTCTCTAGCGAACCGCAGACGGGCCTGGACGTGTACTTTCTTCAGCAGGGGGACACGTCTGGCAGTGCAGGATTTGAGTCCCTGGTGGCGCATTGTGTTACTGATAGTAGCCTTTGTTACTGTGGTCCCAGCTCTCTGTAGGTCATTCACTAGGTCCGCCTGTGTGACTCTGGGATTTTTGCTCACCGTTCTTGTTATCATTTTGACGCCACGGGGTGAGATCTTCCATGGAGCCCCAGATCGAGGGAGATTATCAGTGGTCTTGTATGTTTTCAATTTTCTAATAATTGCTCCCACAGGTGATTTCTTTACACCAAGCGTTTTACCTGTTGCAGATTCAGTCTTCCCAGCCTGGTGCAGGTCTACAATTTTGTCTCTGGTGTCTTTCGACAGCTCTTTGGTCTTGGCCATTGTGGAGTTTGGAGTGTGACTGACTGAGGTTGTGGACAGGTGTCTTTTATACTAATCATGAGTTAAAACAGGTGCCGGTAATACAGGTGAGTGGAGCCTCGTAGACCTCTTTGACAGTCAGAAATCTTGCTTGTTTGTAGGTGACCAAATACTTATTTTTCCCTCTAATTTGGAAATAAATTCTTTAAAAATCATAAAATGTGATTTTCTGGGTTTTTTTCCACACTCTGTCACTCATGGTTGAGGTTTACCCATGTTGACAATTACAGGCCTCTCTAATCTTTTCAAGTAGGAGAACTTGCTCAATTGGTGGTTGACTAAATACTTATTTGCCCCATTGTATATATAAATACATCCATTGTAATACTGTGAGGAAAAAAAACTGCAATATTGGAGAAAAAGGTCGTAATATTACGAGAATAAAGTCGTTATATTACGTATCTTTACATCACGTATTATGCATGGATGCAATGTGGCTAAATGAGCTAAATTAGCTGCTACGTACTTAACGTAGCGCTAACTACCTGTTTTAAAATGAACAAATGGATTCTTAGCTATAACTTAGTATCGATATCAATCCTCATGTTGATTATAATTTGACATACATGTGCCAAAAGATAAAGGACTGTAAAATTCATCTTAGTGGGGCTGGCAAAGTGCTACGTAAAGTACGTCCTACTAGCTAATTTAGCTCAATTAGCCACTATGCAGCCATGAAAATGCCACAAAATGATTTTTATTCTCATAATATTACGTTTGTCTTGTAATACTACGATCCTTTTTATCCCGTAGTATACAACGTTTGACTTTATTCTTGTGATTTTATGACTTTAATCTCTTATTAATTCTTTTTTTCTGTGTTTATCCACTTAATACTCAATACCAAGTCGTACCATTTTTTCTTTAAAGTATTAAACTCATGCCATGCCATTGACGGTAATAGCTGTCCAATTCACTTAAACCGGGAAGACTGGCTGTGAATGCTCTTGTTTCAGCACCACTGACGGCGCTAGACGTCCAATCTTTTTTGAATGGGGGGCTGTCAACCCTCCCAGTCTAAAGGGATTTGACGTCTAGCGCCGTCAATGGCACCCAATGACTTCAATTATTAGAAAAACAACCATAATTCGTGCATGAAATTGATTTTACATCTTAATCTTTTTTCAAGTGATGCTCATGGCTCAGACAATGCAGGCCGGACAGACTACACTGCGCATGCGCCAATTGCTCGGACAAAAAATCCATCAACCCCGATGTGCCCGTCACGATGACGTGTTTGCACGGTGACAGCCGATTTGCAAACCGATCCCACAACGATCTCGCCATCTGAAATGGCGTCTCGAACCGGACGACCCATACAAATAAAAACCCAAATGGCATAAAGTTGTGGCGTGACGTGAGGCGTGATTCAGCCTTGCTAAGCATTACGGGCGTCGAGCAGCGGTAGCCGCGGCGGGGTGACGCCTAAAAGATGCTGCAGACTGCGGCCATCAAACGCCCCTCCCCAGCCCTCCTCCAGGACCTCCTCGGCCCGTGACACGCAAACCTAGCACCGTTTCTCCCCCAATATTACCACTTCGCCAATGAAACGAGATGTTGTTGGAGCTCCATGCCCGAAAAAAATTCAAATGATTCAAAAAAGACGTCTTACCGTCAGTCCCGTGCCCAAAACGATCACATCATATTCCTCATCCATGTTGTCTCCCCGCCTTGCCTTCTTCTTTCTCTTTCTTTTTCTCCTCTCTTTTTTTCGTGAGAAAACGCAGTGAAGAGTTTCGCGAGGTAAAGAAAGCCGTAAACCTCTTCGGACGCCTGCTTGACACTTTAAATAAGTTTGTAAATCATGAGAAAGCGATGAAAAGAGCGAAGGTTTTCACGCTGGATGTCACCGGAGAGGACGAGCAAAGATGGCCCGGATCCTGAAGCGGTAGGGAATAGTCCCTGCCTGCCTGCGCGTCGGAAAATAGTGCGCCCCCTGCCTGCTTTACACATTGCATCCACACAATAGAGTCCGAGCAGGAAATGTTCCGCGGACGCCGCCCTTGTTCATTCAAAGCCAGGCTTAGTATTTGAACTACGAGAGCTTCCCTTAAACAAAAATTTATGATCTTTTTGAGCCTTCTTTTGCAGTTGTGGGCGCAGGGTTACGTGGACGCACGATGAGTATCCCTCCGCCATCCCAGCTGTGAATACGGGCATGGAAAATGGCGAGAAATGTCTGTAAACACGCACTTGCCTTATGTTTCTAAATGTAAATAAGATGCTGTACTACGCCCGGTTTTTGTCTTTTGGTTTTGTAATTTGGGAGTTGCAATTCAAAGCTTTACGCGGACTGTAACGCAGCACCATGGACAGTCGCCAGGTGAACCTGTCACACATAAAAACACACATTTTCATGTGGAAAAACTTCACTCTACTCAAAAGTTAGCATTAGCTTAACTTTTTCACTTTCATCCCCGCTAACGGAGTGTGTGTTTTGTTACTTAGTAAGAGGGGGAAAATAATATTGACAACACTTACCCAGCCCCTCCCAGTTGAAATGGATTGGACGTCTATTGCCGTCAATGGCAGCCAAAGGTCACAGAGGTCACAAGAGATTTTTTTTTTTAAAAAACAAATACACAATTCCCAGATCAAAATAGCTACACTCTAGCCACGCATACCTGTATTTGAATTTATGTCTGTATTCTTTTTTGTCAATTCATTAAAATTTGTTTTGATAAGATTTTTAAAGTTGAATTTTTTTGGGTATTTTATTTACAGTTATTTATTTACATTTTAAAGTACTCTTGGCTCTTGTCATTTTGTGTTTTTTTTCCAATTCCATTTTTGATATATACTGCTTAGGGCTGTCAAACGATTAAAATTTTTAATCGAGTTAATTACAGCTTAAAAATTAATTAATCGTAATTAATCGCAATTAATCGCAATTCAAACCATCTATAAAATATGCCATATTTTTCTGTAAATTATTGTTGGAATGGAAAGATAGGGCACAACATGGACATATACATTCAACATACGGTACATAAGGACTGTATTTGTTTATTATAACAATAAATCAACAAGATGGCATTAACATTATTAACATTCTGTTAAAGCAATCCATGGATAGAAAGACTCGTAGTTCTTAAAAGAAAAATGTTAGTACAAGTTATAGAAATTTTATATTAAAACCCCTCTTACTGTTTTTGTCGTTTTAATAAAATTTGTAAAATGTTCAATCAAAAATTAAACTTGTAGCCCGCCATTGTTGATGTCAATAATTACTTACCCAATGCTCATTGGAACTATAGCCCATAAAATCAGTCGCACCCAAGCGCCAGCAGAGGGCGGCAAAACTCCATAGACACAACAAGTGAGCATTTCACTGCACTGTCATTTAAATCTGTCTGAGCGGGCCATCTGCGTTAACTGCGTCAAATATTTTAACGTGATTAGTTAAAAAAACTTAATTAACGCCCGTTAACGCGATAATTTTGACAGCCCTAAAAAATAAGGCAAGGTTCATACCGCAGGCAGGTCTTAGTCTTACAGTCTTATACTCAAAGTTTATATGGATTGATAGAACACTTGCACTCACTGTGCGTGCATGACGCACACAGACATAAGGTCAAGTTTGCCCCGACTCTCGGTGATATTGAAATAGTTCCGCTCATTTGGCGCACAGAAAGAAAACCAAGCCATAGACTTTGTAATGATATTGATGGGGCGTGGGGCCAATTAATATGGGGCCATCATTGTTGGCGTGGCCGTCATAGCTGACCGAGTGGAATCACCGACAAGAGCTTTTTTCGTTGAAAATTCTTGTGAATGAATGCTTAAATCCCTGAATTCTTTGTATACACTACCGTTCAAAAGTTTGGGGTCGCTTTGACCCCAAACTTTTGAACCGTAGTGTATCATATGGAATTTTTCATTATGTACAATCAAACTTTTGAACGGTAGTGTATATGGACGTAAAACAGTCTCAATTCTTGGTTAAAAGCAAAAAAAAAAAAAAAAAAGTGCAGTAAGCATTTATTTTACATAAATATGTCAAAGTATGATGCTTGTCAGTCAGTCAGTGTGGCGGCCGCTATATGTAAACAGAGCTTTTCCGGTGAAAATTATTGTGAATAAATGCTTAAATCCCTGAATTCTTTATAGATTTGGACATAGAACAGTCTCGATTCTTGGTTAAAAGCCAAAAAACGTGCTGTTAGCATTTATTTTATTTCAATATGTCGAAGAACGATGATCGTCTGTTAGGTAATGTGGCGGCCCCCATACAGTGGGGCAAATAAGTATTTAGTCAACCACCAAGTGTGCAAGTTCTCCTACTTGGAAAAATTAGAGAGGCCTGTAATTGTCAATATGGGTGAACCTCAACCATGAGACACAGAATGTGGAAAAAAACAGAAAATCACATTGTTTGATTTTTAAAGAATTTATTTCCAAATTAGAGTGGAAAATAAGTATTTGGTCACCTACAAACAAGAAAGATTTCTGGATGTCAAAGAGGCCTAACTTCTTCCAACGAGGTCAAACGAGGCTCCACTTGTTACCTGTATTAATGGCACCTGTTTTAACTCATTAAAAGTATAAAAGACACCTGTTCACAACCTCAGTCAGTCACACTCCAAACTCCACTATGGGCAAGACCAAAGAGCTGTCGAAGGACACCAGAGACAAAATTGTAGACCTGCACCAGGCTGGGAAGACTGAATCTGCAATAGGTAAAACGCTTGGTGTAAAGAAATCAACAGTGGGAGCAATTATTAGAAAATGGAAGACATACAGTGGGGAGAACAAGTATTTGATACACTGCCGATTTTCCTGTAGCCCATCTCAGCCTTGTGCAGGTCTGTTATTTTATCCCTGATGTCCTTACACAGCTCTTTGGTCTTGGCCATTGTGGAGAGGTTGGAGTTTGTTTGTTTGAGCACTACTATTACTTCCGGTAGTGAGTGGAGAACAGGAGGGGTTCTTAAAAAAGAAGTAAGAGCCGAAATATTTACTAGTTGGTAATGTATCAAATACTTATTTCATGCAATTAAATGCAAATTTATTATTTAAAAATCATACACCGTGATTTTCTGTTTTTTTATTAGATTCCGTCCCTCACAGTTGAAGAGAACTTATGATACAAATTACAGACCTCTACATGCTTTGCAAGTGGGAAAACCAGCAAAATCGGCAGTGTATCAAATACTTGTTCTCCCCACTGTACAAGACCACTGATAATCTCCCTCGATCTGGGGCTCCATGCAAGATCTCACCCCGTGGCGTCAAAATGATAAGAACGGTGAGCAAAAATCCTAGAACCACACGTGGGGACTTAGTGAATGACCTACAGAGAGCTGGGACCACAGTAACAAAGGCTACTATCAGTAACACAATGCGCCGCCAGGGACTCAACTCTTGCACTGCCAGACGTGTCCCCCTGCTGAAGAAAGTACACGTCCAGGACCGTCTGCGATTCGCCAGGGAGCATTTGGATGATCCAGACAAGGACTGGAAGAATGTGTTATGGTCAGATGAAACCAAAATACAACTTTTTGGTAGAAACACATTTTCTCGTGTTTGGAGGAGAAAGAATACTTAATTGCATCCGAAAAACACCATACCCACTGTGAAGCATGGGGGTGGAAACATCATGCTTTGGGGTCATTTTTCTACAAAGGGACCAGGACGATTGATCTGTGTAAAGGAAAGAATGAATAGGGCCATGTATCGAAAGATTTTGAGTGAAAATCTCCTTCCATCAGCAAGGTCATTGAAGATGAGACGTGGCTGGGTCTTTCAGCATGACAATGAGCCCAAACACACAGCCAGGGCAACAAAGGAGTGGCTTCGTAAAAAAAGCATTTCAAGGTCCTGGAGTGGCCTGGCCAGTCTCCAGATCTCAACCCCATAGAAAATCTGTGGAGGGAGTTGAAAGTCCGTGTTGCCCAACGAGAGCCCCAAAACATCACTGCGCTAGAGGAGATCTGCACTAAAGGAGATAACAAAGTATTGAGATGAACTTTTGATATTGAGCAAATACTAATTTTCCACCATGATTTGCAAATAAATTCTTTAAAAATCAAACAATGTGATTTTCTGTTTTTTTCCCCCACATTCTGTCTCTTATGGTTGAGGTTTACCCATGTTGACAATTACAGGCCTCTCTAATATTTTCAAGTGGGAGAACTTGCACAAGTAGTGGTTGACTAAATACTTATGGGCCCCACTGTATGTAAACAGAGCTTTTCCTTTGAAAATTATTGCGAATAAATGCTTGAATCCCTGAAATCTTCATAGATATGGACGTAAAACAGTCTTGATTCTGGGTTAAAAGCAAAAAAACAAAAAGTGCAGTTGGCATTTCTTTTACGTAAATGTTTTACGTTGAAAATTCTTGTGAAAAAAACGAAAAATATAGTAAATTACCTTCAATCCTCATATGCGATACAGCTTTCATACTTTTGCAACATAAATCGGGCGTTGTGTCGCTGAAACCGACTGCGAATAAGTGAAGCGGATTGTGGGATGGCGTGGCGCAGTGAAGGTCGAATCTGACCTGTCAGTATCATTATGAACTCTATGACCGAGCATTCCCAGGCTTGCCCCCCCTCATTTAATTTTTATGACTGTTGTCCTGCCCACCTCTTTCCAATAAGCTGAGTTCAAGCTAGGCGCTAACGCTAATGTACAGCTCCATCACTGTTGTCCTCCTTCCTTATCGTTCTTTGCTGACATACCGTATTAGCCCGAATATAAGTCGGTGCTTTTTGCATTGAAATAAGACTGAAAAAGAGGGGGTCGTTTTATTTTCGCGGTCTAGATATTATACCCATTCAAGACGCTAGATGGCGCCAGATATCATTGAAGCGATGTTCTGTCATGACAGACCTCAGCTACTCTCCCCATTCACAACGCTAGATGGCGCCAGATATCATTGAAGCGATGTTCTGCCGTCACAGATCTCAGCTACTCTCAAGTTAACCTTTTTGCATTATTTAATCGTAATGTTTTTCCTTATTCAGATTTGTGTCAAGGCTACAGTTACACTTCACTTTGATGATTAATGCAGTTATTGCACTTTTGTTGTTTTATCACAATAGATTGGTTTATTAACATTTCAAAAACCAGAAGCTATTCATTTACGAATGTGATTGCACTTTAGTTTACATATTTAAATGTTCAGGTATTATGATTTGAATGAGGCAAAATAACATGCTTTTTCTCTCAAATATATTTTTATAATCGTTTGTTTTGATGTACTGTAACTATTTTCTGTATAAAAATGAATTTGGTGTTCAAAAAATCCTTTTTCAAACTTGAGTCTTGAAAAAGAGGGGGCCGTCTTATAATCAGGCCAATACGATAATTGCTGCATGAATTCCGATTTAGTAGACTTGACAGTTCAGACCGCTGCCACATTCTGGAAAAATGTGGCCCAGATCGTTTTTTAACCACATACGAAAGTGACCTACATGGGATTTGAAATAATCCACTTTTATGCGATCGGTCCCATTCAGACCGTCAAGTTATTGCCTCACTCAAGTCGGAAAAACACGAAAAAAAAATGAGATTTGTGCATTAAGACCTGCGGTAAGAACCTAACCTAAGTGATTTTCCCTCCCAAAAATGAATACTTCAATTATTTACCGTATTTTCTGGACTATAAATCACACTTTTTTTCATAGTTTGGCTGGGCCTGCAACTTATTCTAAGGTCACATTACTTATGTAATGTTAAAATATAGTTGTCATGTTTGTGTGCGTTCTCAGTTCCTTTTTTTTCATTCAGCACTTGATTGAGCCGGGTGGGCGGGGCAATGCGACACACCTGTGCAGCATTAGGAACGCTCAGTATTTAGGGATGCCTGTCACCATCTGCAAGTGTCGGACTATTACTTGCTTACTGACCGCTGTGTGCGCCATCTCGAGATCTCTTGCTTACTTACAGTTGTATTCTTTGTTATGTTGTTGTTGTGTTTTTGTTGGACTTTGCTATTATTTGTTTTTGCCGTTTCTGGCCATTGTAGCCTTCCCCTTGGTTCTCTCGCCGACTAGGTTCGTGCCATTTTTATTTTTCTCGCATATTCTGGTGTGCTCCCTTAGTTCTCGTTTTGTAGTAACAAATACTACAAACTTCCACGTCTTTGGTTGGATCCATATTTAACGGCTCGCTGTTTCATAACAATAGTATTTTACATAAATATACATATCTTTTGAATTTTTTTTCTTAATTGCGTTTATTTTTTTATTACTGTTCAAATTATTGACCCCCCCTCCCAGAATGGATCCTTCATTTTGCTGATTAATTTTATTTAAGATTATAGATTCTTTTACTGCCCATCGCTAAACAAGTGCGGACAGCACTGATACAAATGGAGGTCAAAAAAATATTGTCCTGTTTGACACCCTAGTCATATTTTATGTAGCGGTCATATTTTCGATAAATGTACATGTTAAACGGTAATACCAGCCAGGATTTGAAGTTTCATGAACACCAACATTGACATGAGCGTTTGTAATGATTTTTAGCTTTGTTAGAAGGAGGGAAAAACAATAAAAGCAGGCTAGCAAACTTGTGTCCTGTGCTAGCATAAGTCATGAGCTAAGCTAATGCACTTATAAATAATGGCACAGACTGCGGACTTAATTGAGGGTCAGGCTTTTTACCAAATTTAACAAACATTTTTTAAAAAACAATATTTTGGCCTTTGAGAGCAAATCTAGTCAAATTTTAGAGGAGTTCTTTTTTTTTTTTTTTTGGGCAGCCGTAGCAAGTAGGCACAAAGGTTGTTAAGCAGCGTCTGACTAAGCCATGATAGGATTCAAACATGGTATCGGTGCAATACAAATTATTAAACGTTAATAATAAGAAGGCCGTTAAAAGAAATCACTGTCAAAATACAACTTTCAAAATATTTTCTGGGGCCGAATCAAAGTGCATTCTGGGAAAAATATTTCTATTGAGCTCGCTGCCAAAAGCAGAAGCAAATCCACCTGTCAAAAGGAAGTGATTCGAAACAAACCAAAACATGTAAAAAAATTCATTTTTAAATAATTATTATTTTTAAATTTGACCATGGCCTACAAATCAGAAATTACAAACAGTTCAGAGCTCACATGTTGAGAAACGCTAAAATGCCCATTCAGTACTAGCAACGCAGCTTCAAGCTATAGACATTCAAGTTTAACTTTTAAAATTAATAAAAATATTTAAATTCCGAAATCGCCAAATCTTGTCAAGAGCCCAAATTTTATCAAACCGCCTGATATATTTCTTCTCCGCTAAATCTGGCAGTCTGCTGCTGCTGCAAGATGGCTGCTAGCTACAGACGCGGTCGACTCACCCGTAATGTAATCTAGCCTGATATATACGATATGTAGCCACCACATGACAGTCAGCTGGTGCAGGTCACGTGCTCGTGCCTTCCCAGCGTTTACAGTCATTGATTTGAAGATGGCGGCAGGATCTCCGTGTTCCTGGTCCCCACTAGCGCGATTTATACTACTTTTTTTCTGCTTGTTAGCCCATTTCGGGACGGCGAGCTCCACCGCGCAAGTGCCACTTGTCATTTGGTCCAACCGCAGGTAAATATGTCACTTTGTTGCCTGGCCTGTTGCTTGCCGTGCTAATGCTAATTGACCGATGCAAACTTCTGTTTCGTTTGAGGAAACGCGAGAAAACGCATATTCCGTAGGATTTGAGCATAAAAGTGATTAACAAGTTCTATCCAAGTGGACTTATTTATTAAATTTGTGTTTGTAATAAGCAAAACATAGAAAAAATGTGCATAAACCAAATTTTTATTGCAGCCAGTGAGCCGAGGTATTCTAATGGAAGATTTAGGTAACAATCTATTGGTTCCTGTTTTTTTTTTTTTAAACAGTGACGCCTTCTTAAAACTATATATTTATTATTTGCTGAAGTATATCGATAACCTTTTGAGCTACAAATATATATCACCCTTTCAATATATTGACCCACTTCTGCTTCGGAGATGCTTATTTAGGACACGTCCGTCATTCGGACTGAATGAATTGCCTCCTAGGATTTCTACCTATTGACAGCCTAGTATCATTCAGTGTCTCGATTACAATGTTTCTCCTCTGCTGCCCTGCAGTTTGCCCGCTGCTGCGCCGTCTTCAGCGGGCCACATCATGTCCAGCGAGCAGTTGGCTTCTTACCTGGCCTCTGCCTTTGGCTCAGGCGCCCACACCGTGCTGTTATTTTTGCAAGACAAGGTCAGTGAGGACCTGTTAACTCGTTCATTCCAAGCCATTTTTCATAAGAGATTCCTTCTGTAGTACCATGGGTTAAAGTTCTGTCGTTGTGACGGAAATCCGTTAGCAGGGGGCGCTGTTGGGTGCTGATGCATGAGAATAGGGGCCTTTGATTCATTAGACAAGCATTAGTGATTGTTACTAGAGATGTCCCGATCCGATATTTGGATCAGATCGGACGCCGATATGGGCAAAAAAATGCGCATCGGTATCGGATTGGAACACGGGAAAAATTCCGATCCAGACTTCCGATAGTTTTTTTTTTTTTTTTTAAAGTCCGGTCCGGGTTTTCCAGCGCACCGATTTATATAATCCATTCCATTTTTTGCTTCGGTTTCCCGAAAATCCGGTCCGCATTTTACGGCACACCTTCAACACACTACATTTACATTACCGTCTCCCAATTTACCGATGGACTTTATCGGTAAAAATGTCAGCTGTGTGGGATCATTTCACCTTAAAGGACGACAAAGACGAAGAGGCAGAGAGCAACATATGCCACAATTAAGTCAAGCGTAGTGGTAAAGCTGTAAGAAGTTTTAATGCAACCAACCTAATCAAGCATTTAGCGAAATACCACCACAAACAATATGAGGAGTATGTTAAGAAAACCGAAGACAAAAAGAAAGGTCCTACGCAACTAACACTGGCAGAAACTTTTGCTATGCGTGACAAACTGGCACTCTACAGTCCCAAAGCCCAGGGAATAACAAGAGTTATTGCCGAAGAATTCATTCTGGATGACGAGCCATTATCTCACATGAGTAAAGACGCACCATCCAATGCGCGATTCGGCCGCTGAAGATTCGAGAACGGTTCACAAACATCTAAATTCCGATTATTGAAATATGTCAAGTAAAGCGGAACTAATACACAGCGCGGTCTTCGGGACGCAATGAGAAACTGACCGCATTGCTTCCCGAAAGTAAACATAACTTGTCTTAGACCCGGGTAATGCCAATGCTCAACTCACGGCTTTAGCTCAACTCATGCCGCTGGATAAAAAACACAAGAATACCTGACTGCTGCTGACAGCCGCAACAAACTACATCAACGTCGTTTTACTGGAGATAATAGATATCATATGTATATAGAACCAGATGCTACACGACTGCGTTAGCAACATTGAAGTAATGAAAACCAGATGCGTTAGTAAACAGCCGCCATCTTAAAGCAGAAGACTTCCCTAGTAGGCTGTTGTGAATCTTCCAAGCGAACCTAATTAACTTTTTATCTAAAATACTCCTAAATCGGCAAAATCTTGACTTGAATCTATCTTCAAAACAGTTTTAAAACTTTCACGTCGAAAGTAGACAGAAGGGAAATTATGGAATAACGGGAGCAATTTTAACAACGTTAACAGTTGATTCACAAAATTAAATGAATTGAATGTAGATTAAAGCTGCTGATACAGAATGGGGACTTGAGTATTTTATTTACTGTTTTAAAATGTTAACTTGATACTGAAATAGTCGTTTATTTAAACCTGAGAGGCTTTTTATACAATTTTTGTAACTAATGCACGAAACATTAAAAGCATCTAATAGCTTGGGGGATTTGTGGGATTTTCCACTGAGGTTGTTGGTGTGTTTTGCTTTTTTAAGACAGTTAACAATATTATTTGCGCGTTTTACTGACTGACTATGCCACTTCTGTTTGTTATTTACAATGTTTTGTGTTTGTCACTGAATAAACAGGTCAGTTTCTTGTTACCAACCGTTGTATGTTATTCAAACTCCTAATTCAGCTGCTAGTTGTTATCAAGGGTACTAAAACCTCTTTCAACATGAGTCTGACAACTAAGTAAGGAGGCTAAATAACTTTAAACTTTAACACATGCTCAGATAGGTCGGTATCGGTATCGGCCAGTATCAGTATCGGATCGGAAGTGTAAAACAATATCGGTATTGGATCGGAAGTGCAAAAACCTGGATCGGGACATCCCTAATGTTTTTTTGCTCCCAATCCGATCGTTTTAGTTTGAGTATCCCGATATTTCCTGATCCGATTGCTTTTTTTTTTTTGCTCCCGATTCAATTCCAATCATTCCCGATCATTTTTCCCGATCATATACATTTTGGCAATGCATTAAGAAAAAAAATGAATAAAACTCGGACGAATATATACATTCAACATACAGTACATAAGTACTGTATTTGTTTATCATGACAATAAATCCTCAAGATGGCATTTACATTATTAACATTCTTTCTGTGAGAGGGATCCACGGATAGAAAGACTTGTAATTCTTAAAGGATAACTGTGACTTTGTATATTATGACTATATATTGCCATCTAGTGTATTTGTTGAGCTTTCCGTAAATGATACTGTAGCCCCCTGTTCTGCCCAAATGCGTGATGGGAAGTGCACCCATGACTGTGCGTAGTGGTACCAATTGATATATCTTCTCTGCGTTGGGAAATAACATAGGGTGTTAAGAAAAAGATCAGTTACTACCTTTCTTCCCCACATTGCTTCCCAGAATGTTTCTAAACGTAGGGAGAGGGATTGTAAGGCTCTAGCCAATTAAATAAAGGCTCCAAAGCCTGCCAAAATTCACTCTACTCATTTTACGCTGCCTTTTAGCTCTATATATAGGTAAAACGGCGCCATTACAGTTTGAACGCGACAATGCGTGAGTGGGCCGTTCAGCGCATGCATTAATTGAGTTAAATATTTTAACGTGATAAATTAAAAAAAAAAATTTAGTTACCGCCGTTAACGGGATAAATTTGATACCCTACCTTAAGCCTAAATTAAAGACTCTGGAGGAGTGTAACATATTATGTCTGTAATGTTAAATACAATTAGAAAAACGATTTATTTCAAAAATATATATATATTAAAAAAAGGCATGTCCGATATTTTTTTGCAGATTCCGATACTTTGAAAATGACGTGATCGGACCCGATCGATCGGGACAGAATAAACACACTGAAAGAATATCAGACCCGCTGTTAAAACGTGCAACTTACAGTTTTTTTTTTTTATCAAGGGTTCCCAACAATGTGTAGCACAGAGGTGTGTAGTGTCTGTACACCTGAAGGATTCTTTTCCAAGTGTTCTTTTTGCCTGCTGCTTCCAGTATGTCACAACTAGAAGAAGCCAAGTACACATAGCAAAACCAAAGAAAAACTGTAGAGTCCGGAGTTACAATAGTGACATCTTGTGGACGGATGAATAATATATCAGTTTAGAAAAAAATCACACTAAAAAGTAGTCGACTTTAGATCAAGGGACAGAACACTCAACCGCCTGACATCTGGAAGATGTTAGCCCTTAACTAACTTGTAGAACTGCCACCTAAAACAAAAGATGTAATACAGTAAATGCCTCCGGCATATGACACTCTAAAACCTAGGCAAAATAATATGAGTAAATGTTTTCTCTGTGAGCTTTTGAAAAAAACATCTTTGTGAAAGTGCACTCCTGTGGAAAAAACCATCATTTTCAAGACTGATATTTACATACAAGTTAAAAATAGTCCTGTGAGAAATTCATAGCAAAGTTAATTGAACGTTCATTTAAATTAAAAAAATAATGGAGAAGAAATTAATATAAACTATGCATTTTTTCTTCACTCTGCCTATCAAAAGAATTGGAATTGTTTGGAACCGGAATTGAAACAAGGAATCGGAACTAGGAGTGGGAACTTCAGGGCACCTCACGATACGATACGATTCGCGATACAAGGCTCACGATAACGATTATCTCCCGATATCACGATACAGCGATTATCGATACATTGGTCAGAAATTTGATACAGGATATTCTACGATACAACTGTTGAAATGAAGAAAAAAAAAAAGATATTTCAAAATTGAAAAAATACTGTTTAAGTCATTTATTAAACAGTGACACCTTTTCAGTGCAACATTGCTGTAAAATATAAATCTACTGCAAATTGTGTACCTGCACATATAGAGGAAAGAAACCACAACCACTGATATTTCTTTGAGAGATCATGATGAATGGCACCCTTAATTTCTTTGAAGTTTTAAATGTTTTCAAAAAAATTAACAGTGCTGGAGGTGTCAGTCATCAGTTGAGCTTGGAATGGGGGAATGATAAAATTGGTGGGTCTTTTATTCGTATATGACCTTTGTTGCCAAAAGCATTGGTTTGTCAATATCATTCCACCACCAGTATCATTCTTTCTCACCTTAAAAACAACAACAACAACAACAACAAAATATTAGTTACTTAATAGCTTTTGAGTTGAAATCCTGATTTTTTTTTTGTGTTGGATGTATTGAGTGAATTAAAAAAAGTATGAATTGAATGTATAGAAATTAAAAATGCAATAATTACCTATTTTTAATATGTAGGCTATATTAATTATCATGCACATCACCTTATATATCTTGAAAACTATTCAAGCCATTTTTATGGCTTATTGTATCAAAATGGCAGTAATAACAGTTTGTGTTGTAAACTAGATGGAAAGTGGTTCTCAAATTTATATCAAATCAGTAAATTCATGTAGGGTTGTTTGATATTCATTTTCATCCAGTTTTGGGTGCTGGTTTATTTTATATCATTCAACACCAAATGTCATCAAAATAATTTATGTAAATTAAAAAATCTATTACAAGTACATTGCAAAACTTTCTTACCTCAAGTGATGAAAGTAAAGCAGTGAAGAAATCCATGTCCACTTCGTCACCAGCTGACAGTGAACCTTATTTTTGTTAGACAATTCTTGCATACAGCAAAGTCATTGTTCACCTTACTTCCTTTCTTGTTAGTGTAAAATGTGTCCTTGTTCAACTTACTTCCTTTCTTGTTAGTGTAAAATGTAAAGTGTGTCCATATCTGTGATTTGTAGCAATATTTTTCTCACTTTTCCTCCACCATTGTCACGCAGCTTTTTTATTTTTTTCAACCCACTTGGAGCTTCCTCTCTTCTTGTCCAGGCGACTTGTGCGCACTTTACCTTCGCCGCCACTCTCGAGCGCCCCTAGTGGACCGCCAAGGAATTGCTCAACACACATTGAGCAGTTTACAGCATCCAATGACCAATATGTCAAATAAAAGTATCGCTACTTGGCGGGAGCATATCGATAATCGATCGGGTTGCAAAATATCGCGATATATCGCTGTATCGAGATATTGTCACACTCTTAATCGGAACCGTTCAAATTCAAACGATACCCAACCCTAAAGGTTACTGTTGGTAATACACTAAGACGTCATGGTTTAAAATAATGCATGGCATGGAAGGTTCCCCGTTTTGGGTGTTCATTGGAGACTGTCATGTGGCCATATGTGATCAAAATGGAACTTTTCGGTCTTAACTCCACTCATAGTGTTTGGCGGAAGAAGGATAATGAACACCATCTCTACTGTGAAGCATTGGGGTGGTAGCATAATGCTTTGGAGGTGTTTTTCTGCACATGGGACTGGATGACTGCACTGTTTTAAGGAGAGGATTACCAGGGTCATGTAATGTGAGATTTGTGGAAACAACCTCCTTCCTTCAGTCAGAGCATTGAAAATGGGTCGTGATTGGGTCTTCCAACATGACAATGGTCCGAATATTATGAGACAGCCAGAATAACCAAGGAGTGGCTTTGTAAAAAACATATCAAGGTTCTAGAGGGGCCTAGCCAGCCTCCAGAACTGAAAGTGATCCTCTAACTTAAATACATGTAAGCTCTAATAAACCACAATTGTTCTCTTGTACTAAAATATGTTGTTAGAAACACATAAAATGTTAAATCAATGGCAATATTTTATAATATTTAGTCCATATTTTGACCGTTAGTTGGTGCCATGGTTTGCGGGCTCGCAGTGATGACGTCATTGCTATCTTTCGTGTTCAACAATTGCTTATTGCTGCCTAAACTCGCGAAGTAAAATGCCACCATGTGCTGCTTTTGGATGCAATTTCCAGTCAAATGGAAACAAGGGGAGTAAAGTGAGTGGTCAAGGTGGAATTATTATTTTTAGTGAATAAATGTGCGTAAGTGGAAGCTTCTCCCCCTTTTTGGTCCCTGTATGCACGTATCTTACCCACCACGCGTTACAACTAGCGCCCGAACATTTTTCCTGGATCCTCAGTCAAGTAAGGGATCCGTCTATTTTCTGGATCCGACGGTCCCACCGCGTCTGCAATATTGGTTTCGAATTAGGGCTGGGCGATATGGCCTTAAGTACGTATCACGATAAATTGAGCAGATTTACCTCGATAACGATAAATGACGATAAATTCGCCCAAGCAAACTGTTATATACTTTGAAAATTTGAATCAATGCATGGAATACAAATGAACAGTTTCACGTTAAATTTATTTACCAGCTTTCAATTTAACAATTGCACATGCAGTCTAAACATTAAGTATTAAAATAAATCTTGTAAACAATAAGAATTCTTGTGTGAACATTTATAACAGCTTGTATGACTTGAAAAATATCATCACTTGAATTTAATTAAATTCATTCCGCATTGTTATATGCTAGATAGTGGCATACGTTTAGATATTTAGAATAGATACAAATACGACACATCCACCCGCCCCCCAGAAATTATACTTAATTAAAAAATAAAATGTTTCACAAACCTTTCCTTTCTTTTATTCGGCTCAAATATTTACATCTTATGATTTTGGAAATCCTTACAGTATGCAATAAATAATATTCCTGTTCACAAGCACTGTGCTTACTGTACTGTAATTTTTACAAAAAAATAAACAATACATAGTTACTCCCCGTCATCTAGGACGAGCCACTTACAAGACTAGCACTGTCGTGTATTACAAATACTGCTTTGAACACATCTTCACGGACAAAAGCAATGACACAGGCTTAAAGAGGTCAACTTTAATTGTGTAAATCACACTTAATGACGACACGATCTCCTGGTTGAAATAGACGACATCCACTTAATTCTATTAAAGATATGTAATGCTGAGGCAATTTGTCAACTTTACTTTTAAAAAGAAACGTGCACTGTTTATCCAGTAGATGGGGCTCTTGCAGTGTGTCAAACAGTGATTCAATTTAGGGCAATTGTCTTAAAAGTGGTTCATTGTTTCAGAAAGCCTCGGTTTTTCCATCCCTATCTGGAACCCGTCAAGAGTTTACTTAATGTCGGGTGAAAGTTTGGCGATGCTAACTTAAGCCCGACTTCATCCCGTTTACTTGTAGCGTTAGCCGCTACCGTTAGCTGCTAGCGTTAGCCTACCGGGCTTCTGTTTGATTGGCTTCCTGAAAACCATGTGACTCCAAACGTAAGCACACAGTCTGCTTTCTTAAAGGGGAATGAACATAGCCGAACGACACAGTCAAAGCGGGATGAAAAGACTATATTTTCTTCTTTTATTAAATTACCGAATTTACCGACATGGTCAAAATTACGTCGGTCATCGTGAAGAATTTCGGTAACGGTAAATTTTCGGTTTACCGCCCTGCTCTATTTCGAATCTGTCCATTTTTTGGATTTGTCGGTCCCACAGTGGCTTTTCGGATCGGTCTATTTTGTAGAATCGACGGCCTAATCGCGGCTGCGACTTTGCCATTGTATCGTCTAATTCCTGGATCTTGGAGTGAGTAAAAAACGCGGATTTGGATTACTATTGCTATCTTTTTTGTTGACGCGTTCCCTCGTCAGGGAACGGTGTTTGCATACTGCTGAGCTCCCGAGTGAAGAGTGGTCAAGGTGGAAATATTATTTTTGTTAATAAATGTGCATAAGTGGAAGCTTCTCCCCTTTTTGGTACTTTTATACACGTATCCTAGCTACCACGCGTTATAATGTACAGGATGTGGATTACACAAGGTGTGCTCTTTGGCCTGTACTGTAAGCACACGACAGCTCTGGATGCTAACAATCTACATAATTATATTGGGATAAGTTTGAAAACGCAATATGCTTACCTTGAATATCTGCTAATAAAACCGGACAGCATACACTCTCGCTCCCAACCGGACTTCCCAACGACTCTCGCATCACCAGTTTTGCCCAACTTTTGTCTTATCAGGTATTTGCTGCATGCATTTTTCCCTGAAGCTCGTCTTGTGAACGACCGACAGTGCTGTCCCGCTCTTCACTTTCAGATCTGGTTCAAATAGGAAGGGTAGAACTGACGACATGTTGGGAAAGCTAACGAGTGACACGCTGGAATTTCGGCAACGGGACCGGTGACGTCACGCACTGCGACGTAACAAGAATAGCGACCTATCACTTAAAATAATTTTACAAACTTTATTAAAACAAAAACATTAAGAGGGGTTTTAATATCAAATTATTATAACTCATACTAACATTTATCTTTTAAGAATTACTTGTCTTAAAAACAGAGGATCCCTTTAAACCCAATACAAAGTCTTTGGAGGAAGCTCAAACTCTGTGTTTCTCAGCGACAGTCCAGAAACCTGATTGATCTAGAGAAGATCTGTATGGAGCAGTGGTGCAAAATCTCAAACCTGGTAAAAAGTCACAGGAAAAGTTTGTAAACAAAGGCTACTGTACCAAATATTTACATTGTTTTTCTCAGGTGTTCAAATACAGCAGTATAATACAAATACATTGTTAAAAACATCATACACTTTGATTTCTGGATTATTTAGATTGTCTCTCACAGTGGACAAGCACCTACCATGAAAATTTCAAACCAGCCCATCATCTCCAAGTGAGCGAACTCGCAGTGTTCAAATACTTATTTTCCTCACTGTAAATATGTTTTTGGTAGCGTATGAGTAAATGAGGGAAGCTGACCGGGGGGAGTCATGTGACATGGCGCTGTGATTGTCACCCTAGTGTGACAGTGAGCTGGTGGCTGACTTCCCATCTGGAAGTTCCTCTGTGTTCTCTAGGGGAAGGCTTCTTGTATTTGTTTTAAATCGGCGTGTCACAACTTTTAAATGTACTTGCATAATTGTTACTCAGACATAAGAATAATGTAGAATTTTATTGTTTGTACTCAGCTCAGCAAAGAAGACTTCACCGTCTTTGGAGGTGTGTTCGGAAATGAGCGGGACAGCGTCTTCACAAACGTGCAGGTAAGTTTTGTACGCACGGCAATTTTTCGAAGGCACTTCTTAATTGCCGCGCGGCGTCCAGGCGCAGCTGCGGTCGTCATCCTCGGTGACGTTCCCCGCTGTAGCGTGCTCGCCCTCCTCCACGCTGGGGCTGTTGGAAAAGCAGCTAGGCGCCTCGCCCGTGCCGGTGGACACCGACGCTTTGTCACAAATTCGCGTGGAGTCGTCGGTCAGCAACTTACTCGTCGTCAAGCTGCCTTATTGCGAGAGGTAATGTAGACCGAAAATCACTCCGGTGGCTTGTTCACCGGGTTAACACGAGTTTATTTTTGCCTTCTAGCTCGCCGAAGTCTTGCAAGGAAGTGCTACGTGACAATGGTAAGAGTCAGTTGTGATCAACTGGCAGTTGTGAAAGAAAGATTGTGTCAGATTTTTAGATTTAATTTAAAGCAGTAATGTGAAGTAATTTCATAACATGCCAAATAGGGTCACAATTAAAGTAATTAAACATTGTCCAACAAATAAAGCATGAAAAAATAATTTATATGTAGTATATTTGACAAAATAGTCGCGTTTCCGAAGTTCGAGCCTGAAAGGGGACGAACCCGGAAGTGATACGTCACACCGGGAACAGCGATGGCAGCTCCATACATACAGCCGCCATACAAAGCCCTTCAAACAATGATTCAAACAGCGATATAAGGGATGAGATCCAAGTCTTTGAAGAGTTGGAGGAAGAAGAGGATGGAATTTTATGTTGGACCTAACATGTATTAGCCAGACGCTAATCAGGATGCAAACAATGTGCCTAGACTACCTGACATGGAATGGATACAAGACCCATCGAGATTATAAGATTATCAGTGTGAGGCAATAATACCAAACAAGACACGCTGACATGTACGATAAGATTATAGGGAAGATGCGCAGCGAGAAATTGAAGCAACTTGAAGCTAGTTTAATTTCACAGCAGCAGTATTTCGCAAAAGCACGAGAGTCAAAAGAGAACGCCACAAAGGCTAGTTGTGAGATTGTTGAAATTATCAATGAAAAAAAATAATAAAGAAAATGGGACACACAGAATGGCTTGCTAAAATTTGCTTAAATATATCGTTCTACGTAAAGGACGTCATCCAAGGTCGGCCCGCCACATTTATACCACGCCAAACCTGGCCCCCTTTGCAAAAAGTTTGGACACCCCTGTTTTAGAGCAATCGCCACTGATACATGATCTTTCCAACATGGCAACCCTGCTCCCTTCTTCTTCAGTGTCTCTTATTTTGGCAGTTTGCAAAACAGTGACTTTTCCTTTTTTAACAGATGCTATCATGGCCAGGGTAATGAGTGCCATGGAAGACAAAAACGTGCCTTACACAGCCATGTACACGGGTGTCCGACCGTCACGAGTGAGCTATGACCGACAATCGACAAACTTCCAAAATGGACACCGTTAACAGCTAAACTCTTTGACGTCGGCAGGTGATTTCCGAGCCGGCGCACTGGACCGCTGCCGGCTCTCGTTCGCTACTCCAAGCCGTCGTCCCTGAAGTCAAACCGCCTATCATTTTCAACGGGAGCGGCGGCCCTTGCATCATGCTGTGGGCGCGGAATCTCAGCGTCAGCTTGTCGCAGCCTGGCCAGTGGACGGACCTCGCCGCCGAAACGCCCTCGTTGGCGGGTTCGCAGTGCAGCGCTGACAGTGCCTTGTGAGCCATTGTTTTTTTTGGATAGCTGTAACGTGGCGGCCATTTTGTGAGGTTTACTAATGTTTGCATTTTGTCTTTTCCAGGCTTGTGCTCCAGTATGCATCAGGCATTAGCCTCAGGTATACACTTTCAAGCACAAATATAGATTTTTTTTTTTCCCATTTAACTCATTGGCTGACATTGACGCCGCTTGACGCCCAATCAATTTTAACTGGGACTTCTGTTGTCATAACAAGACGTGGCAGCTTCCACAGCATTCAGTCACCGTAAAGGTTTTTCTCGCGTCGGATTTTACAGCTTCGCCATGAGTCAGCGTTTTTATCCTGTTTCGGCTCGAAACTGGTTCACGCTGGACTCAGTGCAGCTGCGGTCCAACGGCGCCACGGCGACGTTCGTCGGGAGCCGCGTTATCTCGGCACCTGCCGAGTATTCTTTCCACTGCCAGACCCTCAAAAGCTTCCAGGACGCTCTGCTCGTGCCCAATTCCACAGATCCAAGCGTTGCTAATTGGGGGCTCAATTTCAGTGATTTCCAGGTACGTGCTCTGAAAAAAATCTAGCCAAATCATTCTGATAAAGTACGACACACGGTCTAACAAAGAGATAAGAAATAGTACTACGAGAAGAAAGTCGTATTAGGAGATTATAAAGTCGTAATCAGTGTTGTTTTCGTCAATAATGAAAGAAATGAAAATATTTTGTCGACGAACAATCATGACGAGCGGAAAAACGTGTCTCGGGAGACTAAAACATAACGAGACGAATGCCAGTTTTCGCCTGACGAGACGAAAATGCGACATTGTTTCTGTCATATTTTCAAAACAAGGGGGTGTAGCTATCGGTTATTTTAGTAGTTGATTAATCGATTAACTACAGTGCTGGCCAAAAGTATTGGCGTTAGGGTTGTTCCGATCATGTTTTTTTGCTCCCGATCCGATCCCGATCGTTTTAGTTTGAGTATCTGCCGATCCCGATATTTCCGATCCGATTGCTTTTTTTTGCTCCCGATTCAATTCCAATTATTCCCGATAATTTTTCCCGATCATATACATTTTGGCAATGTATTAAGAAAAAAATGAATAAAACTCGGACAAATATATACATTCAACATACAGTACATAAGTACTGTATTTGTTTATTATGACAATAAATCCTCAAGATGGCATTTACATTATTAGCATTCTTTCTGTGAGAGGGATCCATGGATAGAAAGACTTGTGACGTTGTATATTGTGACTAAATATTGGCATCTAGTGTATTTGTTGAGCTTTCAGTAAATGATACTGTAGCCATTTAACTGTTGTGCCCAAATGCATGATGGGAAGTGCACCCATGACTGTGTGTAGTGCTACCAAATGATATATCTTCTCTGCGTTGGGAAATAACATAGGGTGTTAAGAAAAAGATCAATTACTGCCATGCTTCACCTTGTTTGCCACGATATTTCTAATCGTAGTGAGAGGGATTGTAAGGCTTTAGTCAATTAATAAAAAGGCTCCAAAGGCAGCTAAAATTCACTCTACTCATTTTACGCTGCCTTATAGTTTTCTATACAGGTAAAATGGCGCCATTATAGATTGAGCGCGAGTGGATCGTGCAGCGCATTCATTAATTGCATTAAATATTTCAACGTGATGCATTTTTTAAAAATTAATTACCGCCGTTATTAGGATAAACTTGATAACCCTACCTTAAGCCTAAAGACTCTGGATGAGTGAAACATATTATGTCTGTAACGTTAAATACAATTAGAAAACGACTTAATAAAAAAAATATATATATATATATTAAAAAAGGCATGTCCGATTCAGATACTTTGAAAATGACGTGATCGGGTCCGATCATGTCATTTCTAATTAGCACCCATGCAATTCTGTCAGATAATGCTAAATTTCTCCCAGAAAATAATTAGAAAATGCTTTGGTAGTAATGTCTTCTTTTGCTTGCAATGAAAAAACACAAAAGAGAATGAAAAAAAAATTAAATCATTATCCTTTTACACCAAATTCTAAAAATGGGCCGGACAAAAGTATTGGCACCCTTTGAGAAATCATGTGATGCTTCTCTAATTTGTGTAGTTAACAGCACCTGTTACTTACCAATAGCACATAACAGGCGGTGGCAATAACTAAATCACACTTGCAGCCAGTTAAAATGGATTAAAGTTGAAGTACCACATTGCGCATGGAGAAAATAAAGAAGACCAAAGAACTGTCTGAGGACTTCAGAAGCAAAATAAGTATAAAGCCCATGGCACTGTGGCTAACCTCCCGAGATGTGGGTCGAAAAGAAAAATTGACGAGAGATTTCAACGAAAGCGATTGTGCGGATGGTGGATAAAGAACCTCGACTAACATCCGAACAAGTTCAAGCTGTCCCGCAGTCCGAGGGTACAACAGTGTCAATCCATACTATCCGTCGGCATCTGAATGAAAAGGGACTTTATGGAAGACCCCACTTCTGACCCAGAAACATAAAAAAGCCAGGCTGGAGTTTGCCAAAATTACCTGAAAAAGCCAAAAACGTTTTGGAAGAATGTTCTCTGGTCAGATGAGATAAAAGTAGAGCTTTTTGGGAAAAGGCATCAACATAGAGTTTACAGGGAAAAAAACAAGGCCTTCAAAGAAAAGAACACGGTCCTCACAGTCAAACATGGCGGAGGTTCACTGATGTTTTGGGATTGCTTTGCTACCTCTGGCACTGGACTGTTTGACCGCGAGCGTGGCATTATGAAGTGTTAAGACTACCAAGAAATTTTGCAGCATAATGTTGAAAGCTGGGTCTCCCTCAGAGGTCATGGGTCTTCCAGCAGGACAATGGCCCAAAACACACTTAAAAAGCACTAGAAAATGGTTTGAGAGAAAGCTCTGGAGACTTCTAAAGTGGCCATCAATGAGTCCAGACCTGAATCCCATAGATCAACTGTGGAGAGATCTAAAAATTGGAGAAGGCAACCTTCAAATCTAAGAGACCTGGCGCAGTTTGCAGTTATTTTGTCTAAAAGTTGTGCTATCAAGTATTAGGCTGAGGGTGCCAATACTTTTGTCAGGCCCATATTTTGAAGTTTTGTATAAAATGCTAATCATTTTTTCCCATTTTCTTTTGTGTTTTTCATTGCAAGCAAAATATATGAATGAATTACTACCAAAGCATTTGTAATTGCAATCATTTTCTGGGGGAAATTGAGCATTATCTGACAGCATTGCAGGGGTGCCAAACCTTTTGGCCAGCACTGTAGTTATTCAAATAATCAAGTAATCGGATAAGGAACATAAAAAATTTAAATACGTGAGCTGAGCCTCAAACGGTATAAAATAAATAAATAAATAAGAATCTAAGTCATTGGTTCTTAACCTGGGTTCGGTGAGTAAGTCGAAGGGCTTCGGTGAAAATAAAGAAATGCAGAACTCAATTTTCGTATGATAATTAAATCTAGGCAAAGTGGTTTATTAGACTAGCTTTTGGACTGGTTTGCTCCCAATTTACTGGCTTAATCCGTTTCTTTTAACTGCTAGTCCTCGATCTGATGGGAGGAGGAACTGGTTTGCCCAGTGGAAGGTTGACTCTCACTTGGTATGAGGGAATACAACAGACCAATGGGCAGTGTGGTGACAAATTTTGACCTGTTTATAAAACATGCTGTCAAAATGAGAAAAAAATTGAACAGGAGTCTGCTAAATTATTAGCTTGCTAGCTTAGATATATTGGTTTTGAATTACAAAAAATTGCTTTATTATCTAATTCCGAAGAGTTTGGTGAATCCACATGTGAAACTTGTGGGGTTCGGTACCTTTCGCAAGGTTAAGAACCACTGATCTAAGTACAACACAAGAACAATTGGCTAACTAACATAGCACAAGTCCGCTAGCTTAAATGCTATAAAAGGCTAACTTTTTTTTTTTTACATTGCACTTAACAATTGGTTCAAACACATATTCCCAGAAGAAAACTGTTAAATATACCTATAAATTAAATTAGGACTGCATTAAAAAAACATTAGCTCAAAAAAAAACTTGGCTTATGTTCGTCTTGAGAGGGAGCAGCTGGATTCAGCCATGTGAAAAGTTGTCATATTCACTGTTGCCACTAGATGGCAGTGTATCCACCCAAATCATTGAAACTAAATGCAAACACTTTCAAAAAAAAAAATTACAGTGCCACTTTAATTAAACCAATACTCGTAGCAACAAAATTTAATGATAATCTTTTTTCTAATCAAATTTACTTGAGTTAATCGATTAATAGTTGCAGCAGTAATTTCGACTTTTAAATTTGAAATGCTATTCACTTTACTCTCGTAGTGCTATTTTTTTTTTCTTGTTTTGTTTAGCACTAATACTCTATCATAAAATCAGGTTTTTCTTTCACGGCATTGTACTATTCCCTCCCGCTTTACAGATTCAAGGCTTCGGCTTGGCAAATGGAACAAATTTCTCCTACGCCAGCGACTGCGCGGGCTTTTTCACACCGGGAATTTGGATGGGGTTGCTGACGTCGCTCCTCATGCTAACCATCTTGGTCTACGGGCTCCACATGATCATGCAGCTGAACACCATGGACCGATTTGACGACCCTAAAGGGCCGTCTATTTCTGTGCCTCAGTCGGAGTGAGGGTTGCAAACCGTTGTGAAGACGCGTTCATTCCCAAGTGCCAAAACCATCAGGTTGAATCTATTTGATTTGCACGTTTTTAGCGGTGTCACTGTTTCTAGAGCGGGTGGGTCTCCAAAGCATTCCACATAGGGCCGCAGTGGGTGCGGGATCTCATTCCAACAAACAAGATGGTACCTTTTACCCAATCTGGTGTCTTGCGAGTTAGTGTAATCAGTTGATTGCAGCTTGTTTTAGTACAAACCTCATTGGTTGAACTGTCTGTGCTCGATTGGTAGGAACAATAAGCAAAGACCTACAGCAGCCCTTGAGGACCGCTTTGGAGACCTCTGCTCTAGAGGATGCTTTTATTGTTGTTTTTCTTCCTTCTTGACGAATGTGTGGTTGAGAGTGTTTTACAGACCTCTGAATTAAACAAAATATACATTTCTACAGCTTTTGTATTTTTAACTCATTCACTCCCAGCCATTTTCACCAGTGGAAGGCCCTTCACTCCCGGTCGTTTTACTGGATTTTGACTGATTTTGCAAGGCCCACAGAAAATTCTGTTCTATTGCTATATAGCATGGAACCCACCAAAAGAAAGACTCTCTTCTTTCAGCAGGAAAAAAGTAAGTTTATATCTTTTTCCATTCTTTAGAAATCAGCATTAGAAAATAGCTTAGTTTGAGCAATTTTCCAATTTCTGATGAAAAAAGAGAAATTGAGCTTTTTGTGAGAGCATACGTTTCAAACATAACTTTGACTTTAACAGCTATTTTTTGCTTTTGTGACATCCCAAATATCTGAATAATGTTTTCCTTTTACAAAATACCATAAACAACAAGACAAATAGAGCTTTTGAAAGCAAAGTAACAATTTATTTACACATAACCGAGATGACGCTGTTTTGGCCGCGACAGCTAGCCAAAGTTAGCTGACAGTTAGCTTTTCCCTCATCGCCCCGTCTCATAAAGTGTTGTCACAGATTACTTGAAAAAGTAATTTAATTACTGATTACGCCTGATTACTTCATTAACAAAGTAACTAAGTTACTTTAAAAGTAATCCATCAGTTACTTTTTACCCATTTTTCTCCCTTTGCCGCCTCAAAATAAGAATGACAACAGAAAAGTGTCATCACATGTAATTGACTTTCCGGTGATTGAATTTAAGGGGGAATATCAGAATTTCGCGCTAGCTTAGCCACTCCGGAGCCCTGAAACTAACAAATATCTGACAAACTGCTTGGAATTTGTTGAAATCAACTCCACCGACCAATTAAACCCCGCTAACTCTTAAGCCTAATGTCAAAACTTCTGAATTTCGGGTTATGGTTAACAGCATATCAGTGCCAATGTAAAACAATGCAAATTGACGGCACAATAATCAACAACACACAAGTGGATTGTACAGTGCAATAAACACAAAGGTGGTGGCGGGCGCGGATGCGCGTGCAGCCGTGCATATTAACAACCCGGAAGTACTCCTCTCACCACACACGCGGTCAATTTGGCCACAAAACGTGGCGGCAACTAGCACTTTACACTCAGTCGGACTTAAAACACATCCCACAGATGCTAAACGAACACATCACCTAACGGCATGAATGTGCAACAGGCATATGATGTAAACAAATCTTACCAACTTGGAGCGATGACTGCCTGTCGTTGCTACGGCAAAGCTACGAAACGGCTGCGCATGTAGGGGGTCCAAACTTTTGCTGATACCCTCCAGAATGAAGGAAAAATACTCACCTTCATTCATGGATATCCACAGATCAACATTCCCTCGCAGCGTCTCAGTACTCGGTGTGAATGTCCATCCGCCTCAGTCCCGTGACGCGAGACCAAAACAGGAAATCCCTAAGAGGTTGTCATAGAAACACGTACCGGGAACCTTTTATTTGAGCATTTTCTATTCAAAATGCTCTTCGTACTTGACGACAATATTCTTCATTCTACATACGTTATGAGGCAATGAAAAAATAGTAACGCAGAGACACTAAGGAAACTAACTTTAATCAGATTACTGGTGTAGAAAAATGAACGCGTTAGATTACTCGTTACTGAAAAAAGTAATCAGATTACAGTAGACAACACTGCTCATAAAGATGGATTTTTTTGAGTCTCTGCGTGGTCTGCTCGGCGAGCAGCACAGACTCAACAACATCGTCTGCTGCACTGGTGGTCCCGGTCGTTCTGCTCGTTCGTCCAGCACCTGGCATCCCGGGTGTCCTCGCGGTTGTTCTGCTCGGTCATCCAACACCTGGCATCCTTCCGCTGGTGCCCCAGCCGTGCTGCCCGGCCGATCGTTTCCATTGAATCGGGTTGCGGGTCTTACCAAATGTGCTACTGCCCTCCAGTGGCCAGTTTTATTGCTTTAAAATGGATTTTCAGGTTTGTGCTTTGGAGCTCAGTTGAATCAGAACCCAGAGATGTCTCTTATGAAAAAAACATGAGACTTGTAAATACGCATTTGGAACATTGAAACAATTAAAAATAGAACGTATTTAAAAATTTTTGGGGAACAAATGAGTTGAAATATCTGATGAGACCGTGCTCTGTTACTACGCAGGGTTATTGAAGATTTAGTTGTCTTTTTTTTTTTAAAGCATGTTGGAATTTGACCTTTTGGCCAGACTGCTGGGATCTCACCAGCCAGGCCACCGGAATAGTATAGTGCAATAGCGTACCGCACGAATGCTATTTTTAGACCGTTTTGTTGCCATCGTAACCCAGAAGTGGGTCAATATAAACACACCCTCGCGTACAACTCACGTTATTACTCCTTTTTTTTTTTTTGCCAGTAATCTTTCAAAAAACGAACATGCTGGGTAATCACTGCTTCTATGGAACTTGTAGAAACGACTAGACATGACATCATATGAAGGATGTTTTCTTCATACGTTTCCCAAAGCCAAAAATTAGGAGGAATAAAATGTGAAGAATGGATCAACTTGTGAGGATGTCAAAAGACCAGTTTAACAACAGCAAGTTGAAGCCATTCACCTTCATATGCAGTAAACATTTTGTTCGGGGCCGTGGTCCTACAGTGGACGAAAAGGTAAGCCATTTTTATATTTTTACCTATTTTTATAGCGTGGCGTTTAGCCTTGCTGCTTCTGTCTGAAAATGAATGACCTGAAAAAATTAAAATGGTATCTGACTGCCACTGTTGTTAGTTTCTAAAAAAAACCTTTAGTAAGGGGGAGTATAAATAAATAAAGATTTATTATTCATGAAAAAATTTAAAGTGTTCGTTGGCTGTCACTGAGTAGCATTTGCGAATGTTACACAAAAATGGCAATGTAAATTACCCCCGAGAACAGTCAGAGACGTGAGACAACCAGAGGATATAATAAAGACGGGCATATGTTGGTAAGATTGCTGAAACAGGAGAATGTCATTGTCAGTGGCGTAAGGCAATGCGCACAAGAAAAAGGTGTCGATTAAAAAAAAGCTACCTCTGGATCAGGTCGGCTCTTTTTCCCGTCTTTCTCAGTAAACATCTCGTTCGTACACTATTTACATTTATTTAGCATTGGGACAAACGTGAGCTTGACCCGCCTAGCAACAATTGCTAACGTCATGAATATTAATGCGCAAAAGTGACGTGTTGCGTGCGATACGCCATTCCAACGACCCGGCCAAAAGGCCAAACTCCGTGTGGTCACCTTAGTTTTAACTCCTTGTACTGACTCCATTTAAAAGCTGGAAAAAGGCTTTGAAACTCAAGTTGACAATTGATTCCAAGTCGACTGCAATCAGACAGCGAGGCTAAAAAGGGCAACAAACCCAGATGAAGAGGAAGGCTGGATCCAGGGTCACCATATCATCAGTCAACAAAAGATTTCTGAGAAAAATGGAAATGATTAGTTAAACATTCAGTCTTTTAAAGGCTCTGGTGAGATGGGCTGTGGTCCAGAAGAAGTGTTTGTTTGACTGTTTAGGGTAATTGTCTGTTGCAGATTGGGCAGAGCTGTTTGTGTGTCATTGTTGCCAAGGCAACCAGAGTTGGCTGAGTGTTCAACTTCTTAGCTGTGGCGTCTTCCTTATATCAGACAGTAACAACAGTGAGAGAAGTTGTCTACTAATGGAGTTTGGCACTGGTGCTTCTTTCCCAAGGAGTGGCCATCCACCAAAGACTCCAAGAGTTCAGCGCAGAATACTCAGAGGCGTATAAAAGAACCCTAGTGTCAGCTAAAGACTTGGAGAAATCACTGGCACAGTCCAATATCTCTGCACACATCAACTAAATGTAAAACTATTGCCAAGAATGGTGTTCATGGAAGGACTGAACGGAGGAAGCCTGTCTTTAAAAAACAAAACAAAAACAATTGTTGCTTGTTAAATGTTCACAAAAAGGCATTTGGACACTCCACAGAAGTTTTGGCAAAATATTTTGTGGACTGATGAAACCAAATTTGAATTGTTTGGAAGTAACACACAAAGTTATGTGTGGAGGAAAAATAGGACAGCTCACAAACATCAACACCTCATCCCCACCGTGAAGCATCGTGTAGGGTGCATGATGATTTGGGGCTGTTTTGCTGCTTCAGGGCCTGGACAACTTGCAATCATTAATGGAAGAATGAATTCAAAAGTTTTGCAGGAAAACCTGAGGCCATATTTCAGACAGTTGAAGCTAAAAAGAGGATGTATGCTGCAACAAGACGATGATCCAAAACGCGGAATTCAGTTAGAGAAGAATGGGTCAAGCTTAGTCCTGATTGATGTGCCAGACTGATCTGCAGCTACAGGAAGCGACTGGTTAAAATTACTGCTGCCAAAGGGGGTGCCACAAATATTAAATGTGATGGTTATTTTTCCCCCTTCTGCCATTGTTTGCCACTATCCTCATTTAAATATGAAAACTTATTAATGTTTGGGTGGTTTTAAAGCAGCTTTTTCATCTGTGTGATTTTGACAAAGATCAGATCACATTTGATGGTAATTTAATGCAGAAATGTGAGAAATTCCAAAAGGTTCAGATACTTTTTTATACCACTGTACATAAAATTGTACATATTTCACAATTTCTTATGCACAAGCTAAGATTTTAAAATCTTTTTCAATTTTGTCATCAACAAGGAAGACTGGCTGTGAACGCTCATGCTTCTTCTGTGCTATTGACGGTGCTAGATTTTAATGGCAACCAATGAGTTCAACCATCCCAAAAAAAAATCTTTTATTCACAAAACATGTTTTTGACACCAAATTTAAAAAATAACACTTATGAACGAGTGCTTCTAGAAAGAAAGTACAAACAAATCCAACCAAATTGCTCTTCAGTAGAAGAATCCTGGTAACCATGACAACTAGCCATGTTGATTCTAAACAGAGGAAGTGGGGGAAAAAATAAAGTCTATAAAAATTTCCCGGCTCATTTCTTCCTCCTCACTTTGGGTTTCTTTACAGGCCGCAAGTACGGGTTGTCAATCACGTTATCCTCGCAGACTTTTGTGGGCGGAATAGCGCCCCCCGGAGGAAGCATGGCGTTCTCTTTGTCCACCGACAACTCGTCCTGGAAAAGAAAAATCGGCGTGTTACCGGTCGAATTTGGAAATCATGCGAAGAAATAAAAGCTGTAACATTTACTACTTTTTTTTTCCCCCATTATGTGTGTACTTACGCTCATGATGTTGCCAGCGGCGTTGTCGCCGTCCGTCTGGTCGTCCTGCTCCAACGAATCCGCGTCCTCCAGCGTTTGTAGCTCCAGCTCGGACGGCAAGAGGGCGCTGAGATAAGGGATGGCGCTCGGCTGTGCGGCGATCACTGAGGATGACAGCAAATACCACAAGATCCATTCATCGAAATTGATGTTTTTTACTGTGTCGGATGATGGAGGATTTACACTAGATGAAAACACACCCATGAGTATTTTTGTTTTATGTAGTACTCGTAAAGGAGCAATGTGTAAGATTGGTGGCGAAAAATGGTATTGCAACCAGATAAGTGCTACGCAATGGAAAATCAAGCTAGGTTATCATACCAATGTTGCAGTTCAAGAAATTGCATTGGTCACTCGCTGTGCTGGTCTGTATACTTGCAATACAAGTACTCGCCAGTGCACGTGCTTGTATTGCAAATACACGCCAGTGCACGAGCTTGTGGTACAAGTACACGCTACTGCACGTGCATGTATTACAAGTAAAGATGTCTCGATCGATCGGGCCCGATCAAGTCATTTTCATGTATCGGAATCGGCAAAAAAATATGGGACATGCCTTTTTTAAAATAAATATATATATAATTTTTAATTAAATCATTTTCTAATTGTATTTAACGTTACAGACAAAATGTCTAACACTCATCCAGAGTCTTTAGTTTTGAATTTGAATTTATTGTCATTTGTCATCATCATCAACATCATCATCATCAGCATTAAAATCAACGTAAAACAAAAAAGAAGGAAAGAGGAAGAAAAGAAAGGGGAATATTTGTTTATCCAAGAAGATGAAAAGAGACATGACAAAGGGAACGGAAAAAAGCCAAAGCTTATCGGGTCCCGTCCCCCTTCCACCAAAGTCGCACAAGCAACAGCTCATGATCAGTCCAATGACAGTCTAGCGCCTACTGTTCAAAAAGTCATTAATTTCCATGGAGATTTCACAAAGAAGAAAGAAAGAGACTTGGCTTAAAGTAGGGCTATCAAATTTATCGTGTAAACGGCGGTAACTAATTTTAAAAAAATTAATTACGTTAAAATATTTTACGCAATTAACGGATGCGCTGCACTACCCACTCACGCATTGTCGCGTTCAATTTATATTGGCGCCGTTTTACCTATATATAGAGCTAATAGGCAGCGTAAAATGAGTAGAGTGAATATTGGCAGTCTTTGGAGCCCTTTTTTAATTGACTTAAGCCTTACAATCCCTCTCTCAACAAATAGAAATATCGTGGGAAGCAATGTGGGGAAGTAAGGTAGTAGTTGATCTTTTTCTTCACACCGTATGTTATTTCCCAACGCAGAGAAGATATATCAATTGGTGCCACTACGCACAGTCATGGTTGCACTTCCCACCATGCATTTGGGCATGGCTACAGTATCATTTACTGAAAGCTCAACAAATACACTAGATGGCAATATTTAGTCACAATATACAAAGTCACATTTATCCTTTAAGAATTACAAGTCTTTCTATCCATGCATTCCTCTCACAGAAAGAATGTTAATAATGTAAATGCCATCTTGAGGATTTATTCTCATAATAAACAAATACAGTACTTATGTACTGTATGTTGAATGTTTATATTCGTCCGAGTTTTATTCATTTTCTTCTTAATGCATTGTCAAAATTATATGATCGGGAAAAATTGATTGGAATTGAATCGGTAGCAAAAAAAAAAAGCAATCTGAGCGGGAAATATCGGGATCAGCAGATACTCAAACTAAAACGATCGGATCGGGAGCAAAAAAACATGATCGGAACAACCCTAATTACAAGTACACGCTATTGCATGTGCATGTATTACAAGTACACGCTATTGCACGTGCTTGTAGTCCAAGTACATGCAAGTGCACGTGTGTGTAGCGCAAATGGACACAAGTACACATACAGTGCCCTCCATAATTATTGGATTTATAATAATTATGTGTTTTTTAGCTAAAAGATTTACAAACAGTCTGTACCCTCAGGCGATAAGACTGCTGAATTCACAGGTACACTGAAATTGCTGTTATGGTTGTTATGGTTATTCTGTCATTAGTACGCACTTGACAGTGTGGGGGGGCATAAATGGTTATGTAAATTTATCAATATTTATTATTATTTATGATGGGATTGTGGGGGCACTGGGTACACTTTACCTTTATATTGTTCTGCACCAAGTACTTTAATGGAAACTAACCCATAGTTTTGTTGGAACTCCAATCTGAATTTTGTTGTTATCTTGACAATGACAAATAAACTCTGAATCAGATTTTTTTTTTCTTCTAAATAATATGGTACCTTAATGGAAAAAAAGAGAAAAATCCAACCTTCAATACAAGTGCATTTATCCAGTGGGGAAAAAATCCCACATAAAGAAATAATTATTTGACATCAAATAATGTGTGTCACAATTATTAGTACCCCTGGTGTTAATACTTTGTACAACGCCCTTTTGCCAACAAAACAGCACCTAATCTTCAATAATGTTTCACAAGATGGGAAAAGACAGAAACAAACACTCTAAGTGGGTCTGGCGTGCCACGAAAGATGCGCATGCTAAAAAAAGCACCTCATACCCACTGTGAAGTATGGGGGTGGGTCAGTGATGCTGTGGGGCTGTTTCACTTCCAAAGGCCCTGGAAACCTTGTTAGGGTGCATTGCATCATGAATGCTTTGGAATACCAGGATATCTTAAATCAAAATCTGTTGCCCTCTGCTCGAAAGCTGAAGACGGGTCGTCACTGGGTCTTTCAGCAAGACAATGACCCTAAACATATGGCCAAATCTACACAGAAATGGTTCACCAGACACAAAATCAAGCTCCTCCCATGGCCATCTCGGTCCCCAGACCTTGTTTTGTTGGCAAAAGGGGGTTGTACAAAGTATTAACACCAGGAGTGCTAATAATTGTGACACACATTATTTGATGTCAAATAATTATTTCTTTATGTGGGATTTTTTTTGTATTGAAGGTTGGATTTTTCTCTTTTTTTCCATTAAGGTCCCATATTATTTAGGGAAAAAAAATTATTAGAAGCTAAAAAACACATAATTATTATAAATCCAATAATTATGGAGGGCACTGTACTTGTGGTTTAAGTGCACCCAAGCACTTGTAGTACAAGTAACCAGAGTTGATTACAACTTAGTACTCGTTCTTGACGACGGGTGTCTGCCATTTGGACATCTATCGGCTTTAATGTCAGCCAATTCAAAAATAAAATCAAAATACATTTTAAAAACCCACCACCAGATTCCAAACTTCTGAAAATGACATCATCAGATTGGGGTCATTTTCCTGGTTGCGGCCACGTGACTTACGCGGGAAGGCAGTGATGTCATCTTTGAAGAGGCTCTGCGTTTTGCTGGTCTTGGCCATGAAGCGCGTGAGCGCTCGCTCCACGTCCCGCCTCTGAGTCGCCGCTTTCTCGCGCACCACCTGATAGTCCGATACGGGTTCCCGGAATGTCTGCAAAGGGTAGAATGTGGGTCGCCCGTATAAACGGAAGTTCAGTACTCAGGACTCAATGTTATATCTAGAGATGTCCCAATAAATTCAGTGGCTGGAAAATTTTGACTGAGATGTGATTAAAAATTTGGTTTCGGTTTCAATCCATAACCCTTTTTTAAACTGAAATAATATTACCGAAACCAGAAATTGCTTTGCCAGACAAGCAAAAAGCTCGGTAGAATGCACTACTAGTGGCAACATGTCGGCTGAATGAGGGAGTATTAGCTCTGTGAAATTATTCACATTTAAGCTAACCAAGTTCACACCGTTGCGTGACAACACCTTGCTAGTGCCATGCTAACCTGTCACCAAAAGCAGTTTTGCCGAGTGGCCTTGCCTTTGACACGGTAAGAAGACGCTCGGTCGGCAACGATTAATCGACTAACTCGAGTAATTCGATTAGGAAAAAAGATTCGAATTAAATTTTGCTTTGAGTATTCGTTTAATTAAAGTGGCGCTGTCATAATTTGTTTTGAAAGTGTTGGCTTTTAGTTTATTGATTTGGGTGGTTACACTGCCCTCTAGTGGCGAAAGTGAATATAGACTGAATTAAGACCAACATAAGCTACCGTAATTTTCGGACTATAAGCCGCTACTTTTTTCCTTCATTTTGATACCTGTGGCTTATAGTCCAGTGCGGCTTATTTGTTGATATTTTTAGGTAACACTTTATTTGACAGCGGTGTCATAAGACTGTCATAAGATCATCAAAATTATGAAATGACACTATCATGGACATTACTGAATGCTTATGTCATTAAGTGTCATTTGGCAAATTATGTCACTAACTAAATTTTTGTCCATCTTGGATCTTTTGCATCCATTCAAAAGTGAGATCATTTGCCGGATAACACTTAATGACATCTGTTATACGCATTCATGAATGCTCAGGACAGAGACATCTCATAATTATGATTGTGTAATGACAGTCTTATGGCACCACTGTCAAATAAAGTGTTAGTAAATACCATAACTAGCAATTGATGAAACAATTGGAACATTAACTGAAGAAATATTTAGCACAGAACATGATTTTTGATTGTTATTTACATCTGGAGCGCTGCAATGCATGCTAAGAGGCATGTTGGATGACAACAGTCAGCAGCAGGTGGCGCAAAGGTTGACTGTCTCCCCCAAGGGAGCAGTGATGGCCAGATGAAGCTTGTTGAAGCAATAAAGCTTTGCAGTAATTGCTTCAAAGTTTAATGATGGTTCATTTGGTCTTATGACAGTCGGTCGTATGATGCCGCTGTCAAAAAGGGTTGTTCCGGTTAATATCTCTTGGTGTAAATTAAAGATGTCCTGATTGATCGGCATCCCGATCGATCGGGTCCGATCACATCATTTTCAAAGTATCGGAATCGGCAAAAAAATATCGGACATGCCTTTTTTTAATATATATATATATATTTACTAATTAAATCGTTTTCTAATTGTATTTAACATTACAGACAAAATGTCTTACACTCATCCAGAGTCTTTAGTTTTGGTTTAAAGTAAGGCTATCAAATTTATCCCGTTAACGGCGGTAACTCATTTTTTAAAAAAATTATCACGTTAAAATATTTAATGCAATTAACGCATGCGTTGCACGGCCCACTCACGCATTGTCGCGTTCAATCTGTAATGGCACCGTTTTATCTGTATATAGAGCTAAAACGCAGCGTAAAATGAGTAGAGTGAATTTTGGCAGCCTTTGGAGCCTTTTTTTAATTGGCTAAAGCCTTACAATCCCTCTCCCTATGATTAGAAATATTGTGGGAAGCAATGTGGGGAAGAAGGGTAATAATTGATCTTTTTCTTAACACCTTAAGCTCAACACATACACTAGATGGCAATATTTAGTCACAATATACAAAGTCGCAAGTCTTTCTATCCGCGGATCCCTCTCACAGAAAGAATGTTAATAATGTAAATGCCATCTTGAGGATTTATTGTCATAATTAACAAATACAGTACTTATGTACTGTATGTTGAATGTATATATTCATCCGAGTTTTATTCATTTTTTTCTTAATGCATTGCCAAAAATGTATATTTGGACTGATACACAACATGCTGCTTGTGCGACCCGGGTGGATGGGGGACGGGTTTCCGATAAGCTTCTGCTTTTCCCGTCTTCCTTGTCTGTCTTTATCTGTCCTTCGGGTAAACAAATTCACACTCCGATAATGTCCACACTCTGAAACTGTTAATGATTTCTTTTTTGATGATTTTTTGTTTATGATGATCTGATGATGATGATGACAATGACAATAAATTCATTAAATTCATTAAATATGATCGTGAAAAATTATCGGGAATGATTGGAACTGAATCGGGAGCAAAAAAAAAAGCAATCGGATCGGGAAATATCGGGATCAGCAGATACTCAAACTAAAACGATCGGATCGGGAGGAAAAAAAAACATGATCGGAACAACCCTATAAGTTTTTTTTTAGCTAATGTTTTTAATGCATTCGTAATTTAGTTTTAAGGTATATTTAGACTTTTTTTTGTTGGAATATGTGTTTGAACCATTTGTGAAGCACGCTGTAAAAAAAAAAAAAAAAAAAAAAAAAAAAAAAAAGCATTTTAGTGGCCTGAGAGTCGCAGTGAACTCTCTCTCTCTCTCTTGCTTTAATCACTGGCACGCGTGCTGCTTCACATTACACACAAAGAAGACCCAAACGGGACGACTCATAGCTGCTAGCAAAAATCTATTATCAAATTTGTTGGCAACTAATTTATTAATCATTTTAGTTGCTGCAGCCTCAGAAGATGCAAAAGTGTATTGACTCACGGGGGTTTTGATGTAGGTGTGCGGGTCCGGGAATTCCGGGTAGTGGCTAGGAATGTGAGGCGGGTGCGTGCGCTTCTGTCCGGCTGACAAAGCTTTGGGGGTCATTGGGTGGTTGGTGATCGGAGCTGAAACATATATGCGGAACACATTCATTTTAAGTCCATGTGTCGCGTGGAACATGAGGGAGGAGCTTCTCACGTGCGGTGATGACCATCCTCTGGGAGCGCTTGGCGTATACGGGCAGCGTCTCCACGTTGAAGCCTGCGCACAATCACAATACTCAATCGCCTGCTGCTAAAAGATTCATTTTTCGCACCTCTGTGAAGTTGGCCCCCAGCAGATGCAAATTTATATTAGAATAATGCGAGTAACTCGATTTTAAAAAGTGCTTTCTTTCTTTTTTTTGTGTGCTGCATTGGGGATGCATACTACAGCGGCAATTTTGAGGTTTCATGCACTTTTGCGCTTCGGTGTTTGCACAGTTTCCCCTACACATATAGTTCTTGTAAACATGAAATTTAACGGCAAAACACCACTTTTGCGTTAGTGCCTCAGTTCGTCGTCGTGTAAACATAGCCTCACTTTCACCAATGAGACGCGACAACAGTAACCACATGACTCCCATTATATCATTCCGAGGTAACAAGAGGGCAATCAAGCGCTTTGGACGGGTGATGTTCCATAGTGTTGTTCTGGTTTGAATTAGATGACACAAAAATCCTCTTTTTGGCCTAATATGGTCATGTAATAAGTTACAGTGGTATGAAAAAGTATCTGAACCTTTTGGAATTTCTCACATTTCTGCATAAAATCCCCATCAAATGTGATCTGAAATTTGTCAAAATCACATAGATGTAATAACAGTGTCTGCTTTAACCAAAACCACCCAAACATTTATAGGTTTTCATAATTTAATGAGGATAGCATGCAAACAATGAAAGAAAGGAGAAAAATAAATCAGTGTACTCTCTGCCTAAGGCAAGGGTGGGCAAACTATTCCACAAAGGGCCGCAGTGGGTGCGGGTTTTTGTTCATACCCATCATGAGGACAGCCTTTCACTAATCCGGTTTCTTACAAGTGCAATCAGTAAATTTCAGTCAGGTGCTTCTTGTTTCCACTGATACCTCATTGGCTAAACTGTCCGTGCTGAATAAGTTTGAACAAAGACCAGGACCCACTGCGGCCCTCGAGGACCGGTTTGCCCACCCCTGGCCTAAGGAAACTTGAGGAGCAATTGAAACCAATTTTTACCAAACAATTTAAGTCAGGTGTGTGCTCAATCACTAATGAGTCGTTTAAAGCTGCCCTGCCCACTATAAAACACACACCTGGTAAGAATTGTCTTGAGAAACATTGTCTGATGTGCATCATGGCTTGGTCAATAAAGCTGTCTGAAGACCTGAGATCAATGATTGTTGATGTATATTAAGCTGGGAAAGGATACAAAACCATCTCTTAAAGTCTGGGTGTTAATCAATCTACAGTCAGAGAAGTTGTCTAAAAATGGAAAATATCTATGTGCACACATCAACTATATGTAAAACTATGGCCAAGAATGGTGTTCATGGGAGGACCCCATAGAGGAAGCCACTGCTGTCTAAAGAAAACATTGTTGCTCGTTCACAAAAAGGCACTTGGACACTCCGCAGAAGTTTTGGCAAAATATTTTGTGGACTGATGAAACCAAAGCTGAACTGTTCGGAGTAACACACAACGTCATGTGTGGAGGAAAAATGTAACAGCTCACTAACGTCAACACCTCATCCCCACCATGAAGCATGGTGGAGGGAGCATCATGATTTGGGGCTGTTTTGCTACCTCAGGGCCTGGACAACTTGCAATCATTAATGGAAGAATGGATTTAAAAGTTTATCAGGATGTTTTGCAGGAAAACTTGAGCCGTCTGCCAGATAGGTCAAGCTAAAAAGAGGATACATGTTGCAACAAGACATTGATCCAAAACACAGAATTCATAATGGTTTCAGAGGAACAAAATACACGACCAATAGTGGCCAAGTCAAAGTCCAGATTTGAACCCCATTGAGATGCTGTGGCATGACCTAAAGACAGCGATTCATGCCGGACATCCCAGGAATCTGACTGAACTACAGCAGTTTTGTAGAGAAGAATGGGCCAAGATTAGTCCTAATTGATGAGCCAGACTGATCTGCAGCTACAGGAAGCGTCTGGTTGAAGTTATTAATGCCAAAGGGGCGGGGCACAGAATATTAAATGTGATGGTTCACTAACTTATTTTTCCCTCTTCTGTCATTGTTTGCATACTATCCTTATTATAATATGAAAAGCTATACATGGTTGGGTGGCTTTAGTTAAAGCAGACTGTTTTTTCATCTGTGTGATTTTATGCAGAAACGAATGAATACTTTTTTTTACTTGTACTTAAGTATGTTTTTGGATGACTACTTTTACTTTTACTTGAGTAATATTATTTATAATCAACACTACTCTTACTTGAGTAATATTTTTGGCTACTTTACCCACCTCTGTTTATGAGGGGAAATAAAACTATAAAACTCAAATGACTTTATCTCCCGTTTTACTTTGTCGATTGACTTCAAGTAAAAACAAGCGTGGACGTCAACGGCGGCACGTGGGTGACGTCATCACAACGTTACGAGGCTTCAAAGATGATATCGTCCCACAAATTTGAAGCGTTAATGCTTTGTAAGGCCTGGCAAAATCCATTTAATGACTTTTAATGACCTGCATAAACCCTGTGTCCACTGTATTGACCACTACAATGTACGGTGCATGACTCACCCATTTCAATAAGCGTCACCACCGTATCGGAGAGCGTTGGAATACTCCTGGCCGTGTGTTCACAATATGATTTAGCACAGCGCCCAATTTCCGTTATATCTGGGGGGAAAAAAAGTGCATTATTTATTACATAAACAAAGATCAACTCTCCATTAGATTGCAACTTTTGTAGTTGTTAGTAACGTACAACTCTGCATCATTTCAGTGAGCGTCTCCACAGCGGCCTTCTCGGCGCAGTCGAAGCCACACTCTGTCAGGAGGGCGCTCACCGCTACCTGTAGGGTCCGCCGTCGAGCCAGATGGTAGTTTTCCAGAGGGCTGGTGGCTGCTTTATTACCACCCGCACGCTAGAAAGACATACAAATACATTACTTAATTCCTAATCAAGTCAACGCCATGCATGTAAATAATTTCATTCATCCCGGTTATTTCATTCCCAGGGCAGTGAATCGATTTTCAGTGTTTTCTCTAGGACCGTTTTCAGCAGCAGAGGCAGGCATTCCAGAAAACAAATGACATTTGATTGGATATTTTACTATTACAGCAAATGTATTCAATGTCCTGCCTCAAGTAAATATAAATATAAAAAACTGAATTAATCAAATAATAATTTTAAAAAAGCCATTATAGAATGTAATTTATACCATAGGTCACTATTAATTTTGAGGTATTTCCTGGTCACGTCCTTGTTAACTCATTGGCTGCCCTTGACAGCGCTTAATGTCCATTCCAAATGCTCACCTTCCAATGTTCAAAACTGATTGGATGTCTATCGCTGTCAATGGCGCTGAAACATGAGTATACAAAGCCACTGTGTCCAGTATATATTAACTGGACGTCTATCGCCGTCAATGGCATGCAAATGAAGGAAAAAAAAAAAAAAAAAAATCAATTTTAGAGTGTTACCTGATGTCGTAACCAGTGTGTACTTCTGTTCTTATTTAAATTTTGTTAATTTATTTTGATTTGACAATTTTAAATGTATTTAAGTTAAAATAATGTAAGAAAAAAAAAAAATCACAATAATTTCTCATATATAAGGTTTTTAAAATTACCAGACAAGTAACATTTCCTATAAAGATTTAAAGGTAATATTAGTTACATATATATATACATATTTATATACACATAATATTATATTATAAATCGATTATTATATCTAAAAAAAAAAAAAAAAAAAGAAATAGTCACTTGCTATAGAATAGTATAAAGGACCTTTTGTCTTGAGTGTCAACTTTTGAATAACTGTCCAGTGTAGAGACCTCCAGCCCTGAAAGGGTCAATTTAATTTTATTTGGACTTATTATTTATTAATAATTAATTAATGTATTATTAAATAGATTATTTATATTGCTTTTTTACATTTGAAAAAAAATATATATTTTATTCTCTATGACTATTTCAATAGTTGAATATTTGTCCAAAATGGTTTCCTAAATCAAGTCAGTATCTAACTTTTTTTTTTAATTGTCTATTGCAAAATACGCGCGGGCAACACCAATACCACAAGTGGATGTCAAATTTGGGCCGAAAAATAGTGACCCGCCGGCCGCAATTGGCCCCTGAGCCGCAAGTTGAGCTATACGATTGTAATAAGTATTTGAAAAGATATATATATAATAATTCGTGCATGAAAGTGTTAAACATTGTACTATAATGAATCTAATCGTAGACCACTGAGGTGGGAAAAAAAAAAAAACTAAACAAAGAAAAATCATTTCAACAATTACTTGACCAATCAACGAGTCACGTCAAAAGCTCAATTACGTCAGCACAACTTTCCGGCAAGTCAATAAAGCGCCCGTGCATATGTTTCCCTATCAAAATACAGGTATTTATTTCATGAACATGGAGAACGTTAAAAGCTAGCTTAGGTCGCTAGCTCCACTGCAGAACGAAGGAAATTCTCACCCCTCCGGTCGCCAGCGAAGCTCCCGTCGCCACCGCCGGGTCCATCCTCGCACGTTTTTCCAAGCAGACGTCCTTAGTTTTCGCCGTTTCACCCGTAGAACTCGAGTTTTAGGACGTGAGCTAAACCCATGTAGCCGCCATTCGTAAACACCGTGTCAGTAACGTCACTTCCGGGATTGCCAGCACAATCATTCCGTCAAATCAGCCCAGTTCAATTAAAACAAGCGCAAATACCAAAACTTCCGTGCAAGATAAGATGTTTACCCCTTTTATAACTCTATGTATATTTTCGTATTATCACCAGGGAAAAAAATCGAAGTGTAATCATTGCGGTTTCGCCGATAAGCATCATGGGAGATGTAGTTCTCAAAGTATGGTAAGAATTTAGTTTCGATAAACACGATTATTACGGAGGCACCGTACATATTCATGATTAAACGTTAGTAATAAATGTTTTTAAATACACATCGCAGTGCAGGTGCATTCTGGGTAGAATATTTCTATCGAGATTGGTGTCAAAAGCAGAAGCAAATCCACCTGTCATGAGAAATAGATGAATAAACACACCAGAATGCAGGACAACAACAAAAAAAGCACAGCGCGTTTGCATGAATGTTCTGTCATTTTTGGAATTTTAGGGCTGCAGCTATCGATTATTTTAGTACTCGATTAATCGATGAACTAGTTAGTTCGAATAATCGAGTAATCGGATCAGGAACACAAAAAATTAAAATACCTGAGCCTCCAACGGTGTAAAAAATAAATGAGGATCTAAGTACAACAAAAGAACAATTGGCTAACTAACATAGCAAAAGTCCGCTAGCTTAAATGCTATGAAATGCTAACGTTTTTTTTTTCTTACAATGCTCTCAACAAATGGTTCAAACACATATTCCCACAAAAAACAGCTAAATATACCTATAAACTAAATTACAAATGCATTACAAAAAAAAACAGCTCAAACAAAAACTTAGCTTATGTTGGTCTTAACAGGGAGCAGCTGGATTCAGCCATGAGAAATGAGTCATGTCATATTCACTGTTGCCCCTAGAGGGCAGTGTATCCATCAAAATCAATAAAACTAAATGCAAACACTTATAAAAAAAACAAAAACAAAAAAAACATTACAACGCCACTTTAATTAAACCAATACTCGAAGCAGCAGAATTTAATTCAAATATTTTTGCTAATCGAATTACTCCAGTTAATCTATTAATTTTTGCAGCACTAAATTATTTTGTTGAATTTGACTGACATATCAGAAATGACATGCAGTTCACGGCTCTACGCACTGTGAGGCGCTAAAATGCCAGAAAGTAAAAGAAGCTACAACGGTTCTTTCTAAAACCGGCAAATTTTTGTCAAAAGTAGCTAAAATTTGATCAATTTGCTCAGTGCATTTTTCTCCCGCCTCGAGTCTTTGAAAATAGCCCAATTGAAAAAGGGTTGCCAGATTTGGAAGAGATTCCAGCTCAACCACAACCTAAAACCCGCCCAGTTCAATTAAAAAACAAACAAACAAAAAATCACCCCAAATGTTTGTTTCTCTTATAAGAAATGAATCAATATTTTGATATTATTCAACAGTGGGAGACACACTGTAGACGAATCATTGCTGTTTCACCGATGAGCGTCATGGGAGTTGTAGTTCTTCTAAGAAAATGTTCAAACCATTGTATTATTTTCATTTCAATAAACACAATCAATCATGGTATATGGTGTAAAACAGACAAGACTGAAAAAGCAGTTTCTGCTCTTGCACTCCTCTTTAAAAGAAACTGCTGTATTTTAAGCCAAAACAACTGTTGTGTGTGATAAAACAATATGTCTATATGCTGCCATAGCAGATTCATGGCGCATTAAGCCCCCGAACTATTTTTAATTTGTCCGTTTTACCCTGAAAACCCCCGTTTACAGACGTCGCGCAACCGCTTTTGTATCAACCCAGCCATAAAACGAAGGTAATTAATTATATTTATTATTCAAAATGTCTGTCATTTTTAGCTTAGAATTATTAATTGATGTGTAATATTTGGTTAAAAAAAAAAAAAAAAAACGTAAAAAAATTATTCACTGGCATATTTTAAACTTTTAAATAAATTACGTCACAATGAAAAAAATGGCATCCGTAAAAAAGTCATGGATAACTACCTCATAACTATCGCTTCATTGTATTTTATTGTTACTGTCGCATTTTCTCCGATATGTTGGACGATAAGTAATTGATCCAAACAAAGAAAAAAAAAACGTTTAAAAGGGTTAATATATGTAAACGAAAATCTCGACCACTCCTTGATGTCTGCGATTTCTGCATCGCAACCCTTGTTATATTACCATGTTTCACCCATAAAATCCCCCCAAAATCCAGCTTTGGCCGTTCACAGCTGTGTCTTGGCACTCAGTGATACATGCGACATGGAGTTTTTGGACCTCTTGATTTTGGCCTCCCTGTTTTCCGGGACTTATTTGGGCCGATCTGGCACCTCTCGTGTGTAGAAAATAATAATAATATAAAAAATGTATTTTAATAGCCCCGAATGGGGGGAAAGAAGAAGAGAAGTCATTGATTGCTTTCTCCACTTTCTTGTGGCAACAATAAGAAAACAATAAACAAAATAACAGCGGACTCATTCGGCCACATTCGACCGCTAACTTTTGCTTCTCGCCCGTCTCCCCCTCGCATCCTACTACCTTACAGCTCTCCCGTCCCAGCGTCTCTTAAAGGGACCGTGCATAGTTACGGACATTACAATATAAAATAAAATAATAATATGCATAAATTCATTTACAGAACAAATCCCAAGACTTAGTTGTTTATAAAAATTTAACGTCATTTGAAAAAGTCGGCGTTTTGGAAATTTGAAGCATCTGGGGAGCAAGCAGACAGGATCAAACAATATTTCAACATGCCAAAAAGACAGTTGCATTTCCTGTCTTTTTTTGAAAAAGAAGGAAGATGGTTCAAAACGAGTCGGAAAAGCAACAACCGGCGATGAGGGCAGCTGCAGCAAGCATGCTAACGGGCAGGAAAAGGTGCAGCAGGAGGCTAGTGTCGCAGCAGCTAGCCAGGTTCACGGACAGCCAGCCAAGCCGGGGCAGGAGGCTGCTACCGTGGCAGCAGCTGGTGAGGTTCAGCGCCAACCGGACTGGGGGCCAGCTACAACGCCAGCAATCAGCTAGGTGGGCCAACAACAGCCGGAGCAACAGGCCAGTACCCTTATGGGAAATTCGGATTTGGGCTGCACAATTTGTAGGGCGGTGGGAATTTTGGGGCTAGAGAAGACAGGTGGGATGAAACTCGCAAAAGAATGGGTTTGTGTAATTTACTGTAATCTCAGATTTTTTTTTTCTTCATGTCTTACAAATTAGACTGTACGTTACTGTAAGACAAACCTGTGGTTATGTGGGCAACGGCCCGTGCTGTGCAGAGTATAGCCTAAATAATTGTATATTGTTGTCATAACATTTATACTATGGATATTATCTGAAACTGAGTCTTGTAAATCCCACAGCATGGCAAGTCGGCATTTGCGTGTTGTTTTCAGCACCATTTTCTGCGTATGTTCCAGGACCTGTGCCCGTCTCGTCATCCCTGCGCTGTCATATGTACTTTGCGTTCCGGCACCTTATGATTTACAAATTAAGCACTGTTTGTAGCTGTAACTAATTACTTTTTAAAAGTGAGATGAACAACCAGGGGCGTAGGTTTGGTCTCAATATTGGTAGCTATACCAGCATAACCTGCATGTACACTTTTTGCTGGGGACAGGACATTAGTAAGACCAATCAGATTGGGTACATTTCTCAAAAATAGCTGGTTAGTACATAAAAATGGAAAAAGTTAAAATTATTTTCATAGGGTGAAAGTAATTTTTCAAAATGCTTGTTTCATATAAAGGAAATTTACAGTGGTTGTGTTTTTTTTTGGGGGGGGGGGGGTAAAAACTGTGCATAGGCTGCAAATATACTTTTTTAAAAATTATGTAGAAAATAAATACATTTTAATTAATGAATAAAAACACAAAATGCACAGTTGAATTAAAGTTGACAGTAGAAAACATACAGGAAGACACCGCTCTAAGCAGCTTTCTAATCGAGTTCTACAGTTTAGCAAGTTCACACAGTTTAATGTTATGCTAACTCTGATGCAGGTCGGACTTTCAGTAGCAATATTAGTGGCATGTTCCCCACCTCCACAACATTTGACATCTATTTACATTATTTACAGTGGCTGCTGCTGCTGCTGGCCGAAAAAAAACAACAACCTTCTAATATCCCTCCTCTTCAAAGGGGGCAGAGGAGGCGGCATTTTGACATGTATTTCTGTCGGGATTGTGTGAATGTGGGGGTTCTAGTCATCAGCCAATCAAATGTGCATTTGAGGGGGAAAAAAATGGACCGGCACATTCAGCGAGTGAATAGGGGTAAATATAAGTCTGAATATAATAAAAGTTATTCACTTAATAATGGTAGGGTCAATTCTATCCTACAACACAATGGAAGACAATCTAAACTAGCCCTACGAGCAGGCCTCAACGGGCCCTCGGGGAACGTGATGATTTCTCCAATTTCTTTTCGGTGATTTTTTTGGGGATGCTAAATACATTTGGCTTATTCTTCGAAGTAATGTCAAAAAAGCAAGGAAATAATAGATTATATGTGTATGCTAAATGTCTGCAAAATATGTTTATTATGCTTTTCATATAAATATTTTCTGTTACCACGTGTAAACATATCTATTTGGATTGAAGTTTTTTTAATCCAATTGAATCATTCAATGCTTCGTTATCGATTCCTCCAATTTCTTTTCGTTTTTTTTTTTTTTTAAATATGGTAAGACCTTCAAATTGGTCATTTTATTTGTCATGAAAAAGTGATAACAACCACCTAATTATATTAATTAATTTGCCATGAAGAAGTCCTAACCCTAACTCTAAACCCTAACCCTAACTTCAAATTGGCCATTTTCATTTTAACTAATTGGTTAAACGGGATTTGACCCACTTCCCGGGCGTAGTTTTGTATTTGTGGATCTATGTCATACTCAGACGTTCCTGGAGCGGGACGCGCGAGGGTCTGACGCCTTGCCTTTCACGTCCCTTAACCTGTCAGTCACACACAAAAATACACACGGTCCCAGGCTTCAATTGGGACCGTGTGCTTTGGTCAGATGAGACCAAGATTGAGCTTTTTGGCAACAAACACTCTAAGTGTCTTTGTACAACGCCCTTTTGCCAACAAAACAGCACCTAATCTTCAATAATGTTTCACAAGATGGGAAAAGACAGAAACAAACACTCTAAGTGGGTCTGGCGTGCCACGAAAGATGCGCATGCTGAAAAGCACCTCATACCCACTGTGAAGTATGGGGGTGGGTCAGTGATGCTGTGGGGCTGTTTCGCTTCCAAAGGCCCTGGGAACCTTGTTAGGGTGCATGGCATCATGAATGCTTTGAAATACCAGGACATTTTCAATGAAAATCTGTTGCCCTGTGCCCGAAAGCTGAAGATGGGTCGTCACTGGGTCTTTCAGCAAGACAATGACCCTAAACATATGGCCAAATCTACACAGAAATGGTTCACTAGACACAAAATCAAGCCATGGCCATCTCAGTCCCCAGACCTTGTTTTGTTGGCAAAAGGGGGTTGTGCAAAGTATTAACACCAGGGGTGCTAATAATTGTAACACACATTATTTGATGTCAAATAATTATTTGCTACTACTAAATACTAAAAAACACATCTTTTTCAGGAGTGCCAATAATTATGGAGGGCACTGTATGTCCCTACGGTCCCTATACAAACCTACGCCCTTGTTAACAACCCTGATGGTATCGTGACACTGGCATATTGAGATGCATCGTATCATTAGTTTAAGTGTATCGGTTCAGCCCTGATGTGAACCTAGAATTTTTCAGCACTCTTATTTGCCCTCCATTTCCTGGACTTCTTTTCCCCTCACTGACCACCTCTGTTTCTGATTTTCCCATCCTCCCCGCCCCCTCATGTCACTCCCTCCCGGTTTCCTTCCTTCCTTCCCTTTCTCTTTCGCTCACTCTAGTGAGCTCAGCACCAATACTTCTCAAAGCTCTCACATCTGGAGCTGGCGATCGCGGCCAACACGCCAGGGAACCGCCGACTGCTCTCCAGACTCTCTCAGGTTTTGCCTTCTTATTCGGCTAAATGTTTGTTTTCTTTCCAACTTTTTAGCCTCATCTAGCACAGCTTCATCTGAATGGCTCTTTGTCTTTTCTGAGCAGTTGTTTCCTGTCTCCGCTGTCCTTTCGCTCCCCTCTGTCTTCCCTGTTACTCACTCGAAAGTTGTGTTGAAACTGCCCACAGTTTCTCTTCATGGCTTCATTGTCAGGACTTTTAGAAGGTGTGTGTTTAAATGGTGAGTCATCATATCCAAGTTTTGTTAGTCTATAGTTTATACAGTCCCTGACAAAAGACTTGTCGCTTATCCATTTTGTAGAAACAATTGCTAATAACCTGACTTTTACTTATTCAATTGGTTTCAGAAATGGCTCATATGAAAGCTAAGACCCTCCCAAATGAGGTCAAATTTTGGCAAGACAAAAGTTTTGTCGCCTACAGAAAGAAGTGTGAAAATTGAACAAAAAATGTACTTCAAATTAAAGATGAGTGGGTCGTGCAGTCTGTAACGTTAAATACAATTAGAAAACGATTTAATTAAAAAAATATATATATATATAAAAAAAAAAAGGCATGGCCGATTTTTTTTTTTTTTATATTGTGACAAAATATTGCCATCTAGTGTATTTGTTGAGCTTGCAGTAAATGATACTGTGGCCAAGCCCAAATGCATGATGGGAAGTGGAACCATGACTGTGCGTAGTGATCCCAATTGATATATCTTCTCTGCGTTGGGAAATAACATAAGGTGGTAAGAAAAAGATCAATTGCTACCTTGCTTCCCCACATTGCTTTCCATAATATTTCTAATCGTAGGGAGAGGGATTGTTAGGCTTTAGCCAATTAAAAAAAAGGCTCCAAAGGCTGCCATTATTCACTCTACTCATTTTACGCTGCCTTTTCTCTCTCTATATAGGTAAAACGGCGCCATTACAGATTGAGCGCGACAATGCGTGAGTGGGTCGTGCAGCGCATGCATTAATTGCGTTAAATATTTTAACGTGATACATTTTTTAAAAAATTAATTACCACCATTATTGGGATAAATCTGATAACCCTACCTTAAGCCTAAACTAAAAACTCTGGATGAGTGTAACATATTATGTCTGTAACGTTAAATACAATTAGTAAACGATTTAATTAAAAAACATATGAATATTAAAAAAATATCGGGTCCGATCACGTCATTTTCAAAGTATCGGAATCGGCAAAAAAATATCTGACATGCCTTTTTAAAAAAATATATATTAGGGGTGTCAAACGATTAAAATTTTTCATCGAGTTAATTACAGCAAAAAAATTAATTAATCGTAATTAATCGCAATTAATCGCAATTCAAACCATCTATAAATTATGCCATATTTTTCTGTAAATTATTGTTGGAATGGAAAGATAAGACACAAGATGGATATATATACATTCAACATACGGTACATAAGTACTGTATTTCTTTATTATTACAATAAATCAACAAGATGGCATTACCAATATTAACATTCTGTTAAAGCGATCCATGGATAGAAAGACTTGTAGTTCTTAAAAGATAACTGTTAGTTAGTTAGTTAATGTTAGTTATAGAAATTTTATATTAAAACCCCTCTTCATGTTTTCGTTTTAATAAAATTTGTAAAATTTTCAATCAAAAAATAAACTAGTAGCCTGCCATTGTTGATGTCAATAATTACTCACACAATGCTCATGGGTGCTGAAGCCTATAAAATCAGTCGCACCCAAGCGGAGCCAAAACTCCGAAAAACACAAGTACACATTTCACTGTGCTGTCATTGTAATCTGTTTGAGCGGGGCATTTGTGCGTTCATTGCGTCAAATATTTTAACGTGATTCATTTTAAAAATTAATTAACGCCCGTTAACGCGATAATTTTGACAGCCCTAATATATATATATATATATATATTTTTTTTTTATTTAAATCGTTTTCTAATCGTATTTAACGTTACAGACAAAATGCACTTACACTCATCCAGAGTAGTTTTAGCCTAAAGTAGGACTATCAAATTTATTGAGATAACGGTGGTAATTAATTTTTAAAAATTAATCACGTTAAATAATTAACGCGTGCGCTGCACGACCCACTCACGCATTGTCGTGTTCAATCTTAAAAGACGCCGTTTTACCTATAGATAGCGCTAAAAGGCAGCGTATAATGAGTAGAGAGAATTATGACAGCCTTTGGAGCCATTTTCTATGTACCTAAAGCCTTACAATACCTCTCTCAGCAATTAAAAATAACGTGGGAGGCAACGTGGGGAAGAAGGGTAGTAATTGATCATTTTCTTAACACCCTATGTTCTTTCCCAACGCAGAGAAGATATATCAATTGGTGCCCCTACGCACAGTCATAGTTGCACTTCCCATCATGCATTTGGGCAGAAGTTAAATGGCTGCAGTATCATTTACTGAAAGCTAAAAAAATACACTAGTTGGCAATATTTAGTCACAAAATACGAAGTCACATTTATCCTTTAAGAATTACAAGTCTATCCGTGGATCCCTCTCACAGAAAGAATGTTAATAATGTAAATGCCATCTTGAGGATTTATTGTCATAATAAACAAATACAGTACTTACAGTACAGAGTTTTATTCATTTTTTCTTAATGTATTGCCAAAATGTACGTACATGATCAGGAAAAATTATCGGGATCTGCAGATACTCAAACTAAAAGGATCGAGATCGGATCGGGAGCAAAAAAACATGATCGGAACAACCCTACTTCAAATACAAAAATATGTTACATAACATAAGCGAATGAAGTAGTGGTGCTGTGAGATCCAAATTTAATATTTTGTATGACTTCCATGGATTCATACAATTTATTGATGAAATCTTCAGGAACATCAAAGAACGCAGTCTTGCATGCCTCCCAGAGTTCATCAACATTCTTGGGTTTCGTCTTCCATGCTTCCTCTTTCATCCTACGCATGTCTGGTGACTGGGCTGGCCAGTCCTGGAGGATCGTGATCTTCTTTGCCTTGAGGAACTTTGAGGTAGAGATTGAAGTATGCGGTGGAGCGCCATCCTGCTGCAGAATGTGTCCCTTTTTATGGTTAGGAATGTAAGAGGCAGCTAAGATTTATTAATATTTCAAACTATATATGTTTCCTTCGACCCTGCAGATCTCTCGCACACCCCCATACTGGATGTAACCCCAGACCATGATTTTGCCATCACCAAACTTCACTGTTTTCTGAGTGAATCTCGTATCCATGCGGGCTTCAGTAGGTCTCCTGCAATATTTGCGGCGACTGTGGCGTAATTCAATGGAAGATTCATTTGAAAATCCACCTTTTGCCACTTTTCCATCCTTTTGACAGGCTGTGGGCCTTGGCAATGCCACGCGTTTTTTTAATTGTCTGCACCCTGAGAGAAAAATAGTCTGAATATCAACAAATCTTAGCTGCCTCTTACATTCCTAACCATGAAAAGGGACAAATTCTTCAGCAGGATGGTGCTCCATCGCATACTTCAATCTGTACCTCAAAGTTCCTCAAGGCAAAGAAGATCAAGATCCTCCAGGACTGGCCAGCCCAGTCACCAGACATGAACAGGATGAAAGAGGAAGCATGGAAGATGAAACCCAAGAATGTTGATGAACTCTGGGAGGTATGCAAGACTGCTTTCTTTGATGTTCCCGATGACTTGTATGAATCCTTGCCGAACCACATGGATGCAGTCCTTCAAGCCCATGGAAGTCATACAAAATATTAAATTTGGATCTCACAGCACCGCTACTTAATTCGCGTATTTTATATAACATATTTTTGTATTTGAAGTACATTTATTTGCTCAAATTTCACACTACTTTCTGTAGGCGACAACACTTTTGTCTTGCCAAAATATGACCTTTATGTCTTCATTAAATGATAAATCTTTTTCAGTGAAACAAAGATATTTTTGTCCATTTATCATCATTTGGGAGGGTCTTAGCTTTCATATGAGCCATTTCTGAAACCAATTGAATCATTAAAAGTCAGGTTATTTGGGCCCGAGCACCAACATGGTGCGAAGGCCCTATTTTTATGCTAAGGATTATTAGGGCCCGAGCACTAACCGTGCGAAGGCCCTATTGTTTTGCAAAGGATTATTATTTTTTTTTCCAGGGCAAATGAAAACGGCCAATTCGGAGGCCTGAACATGCACGAAAAGTCACCAAAATTTGCACATACGTGCGGAAAATTGTAAATTCCGATAATTTTGCAACGTTGCAAAAAAATCTAACAAAATGGCTCAGTGGCGCCCCCTTGAAATTTTAAAATTGACCTATAACATTAGGGTCTGTCAGCGTCGAGCAATGAAATTTGGGGAGTCTATACCTTGTCCAAAACCGCATCCAAAAAAGCATTGGCACCCATATTCCAAACCCAACAGGAAATCAGTTATTTTGGATCGAATATGAAATTTTTATCGATTTATAGTGTGCACATTTGAGACCTTTTCGCCAAGGGAGTTAGTTGGATCATCTTCAAAATTGGTGAGGCTGTTCAAGAGACATATGAGATCTTAAGTTTTGAAAATGGTGCGTTTTAATTCACGGGTCTGACCTGGGCGTGGGGCCAAAGTCGGCCATTTTTTCGGCAAAATGACAAATTCAGTAAAAGACTAATAGCTCCTTGACACAACGTTCAATCTTTTTCATATCTGGCATGTATGTGCGGGATCCCTCCCTTAACACGAGTGCATTGAAACATTACCCATTAGGCCTAGCGCCCCCTAGTGGGAACAGGAAATGCCTTTTTTTACTAAACAGACTCCTCCTCCAAGGAAAAAAATATATTCACCTGAAACCTGCATCAGGGGAGCCATAAGACATGTGTTCAGGTGCCTGATGAAAAATACTGAGGTTTGGTTGAAGCAGAAGGGTCCAACAGGAGAAGTGAACATGACTGAAGCCATTTCGTCTCACCACAAGTTTTGAACAGTCATAACTTCTGAAGATCTACAGATCGGAGATCGGAAGCTCTACAACATATCTGCGCCAAACATCTCGTGCTTGTTGAGTCATGCTCTGAAGGGTCCTGTACGGGTCATTTGCATCAACCCTACATTGCCAACTAGTGGCAATAGAAAGTCACTCGTTTTTCCAATACATGTCCAGTTCTTTTCAGGTTATCATTGTAGTTTCAAGACGTTTTGAAATACCTATTTTACGGCCCATGTCCACATGTCTCTGTCTGTTGCCGTGACGACCCTTTGTTCATCATTAAAAGGAAATATTTTTTTTCAGAGACTCAGGCAGCTTATAGAGCCACAGAATTTGGAGCACTCGGTCGAATTGGCCCAGTTAGAAGATTCATTTTGGTTTTGAATAAGGGCTTGGCTGCACAGCTCAGTAGTGGCTCCTTTTTTGTAGTACTCTCTCCAATAGGGGTTTTTATCTCTTAGGTGTGTGAATGTAAAGAGGCGACTTTCGAGCATGTTAGGTTCTAATGAGAGGATTAGAGAGGAGGATCTGCCACCACCCTGACCTGCACACTGTCCGAGTTGCATGACGTCCGAGTTGCGCTAGTTTGCGAGGGCCCGTTCAGTCCTGCTTGCAGGCCTAGTTATTATTCTTTTTTCATGGCAAATGAAAAAAAAAAAGCAATCGGATCGGGAAATATCGGGATCGGCAGATACTCTAACTAAAACTATCGGGATCGGATCGGGAGCAAAAAAACATGATCGGAACAACCCTAATTTTTAATGCTTCTTTTTTTCCCCAAAAATACAAACGTATCTTTGCGTGGCCTTGCTGATAATTACAACATTCAAAAATGTAAATTCAATATAAAAGGTGCATAAAACTAAAAAAAGTGCTTTAATTGAATCATTAAAGAGCATACGACAGGAGAAAAAAAGTCTTAAATAGCATTATTATGTGAATTAGAATCGTATTTTGAGACGATTCGACTATACACAACAATTTAGCAAAGCGCAGATGACGAGAAATTAGTCTTTTAATCTGCCGGTTAGCCACGCCTACCATTATAGGGCTCTAGTGTCCCCAACAGGTGGATGACATCAGCGGGTGACTGGGCTCCTCGGTTTTACTATTCAGCCCACTGAGGGGGAATTATTCAGAACGAGGAAAACGCCATGAAGAGAGCCGCAAAATGTCATTGTTTCAGTCTCTTTACTTCAATATTTTTACATGATATTCTTTTTATCCAAGTATTTTCCCCAATTGCTAAATAAATGGCATGGTCATGACAAATAACAGTCTTGGAATATGAAATAATAAAAATGCACTTATTTAGGACGACATGGCGAAATTACTCCATAATGGTCAAAACTGTCGACTTCACCTTTACTGTCGCACCTCCCGAACGATATTTTATGACACCTAAATCGGACATATGTCATTTCCCTTCCCCGGCTTCGGAGAATGTAAACAAACCAAGAGGAGTGACAGCTAGCCGACATGCTAACCCGAACCGAGTGATGTTTCAAAGTCTTCGAAGTGGAAAATAACACATAACTAGCCCGGGTCATTTGACATGACGACTGGGTCGTCGATTGTCTCCGCGGATCTGCAAACCGCCCGGCAGAGAGCAATTTACAGTTCGTTCCCCGGAGGAGGGCGGCTGCAGTTGTTGTGCAGCTAATGTGCACGAGGAGAGCTTTTTACATGCTTATCAATGATCAAACATAAGTAGTCCTTTATTTTAAGAAAGTTTGTAGTGTTTACTTTGTAATCGCTGTATTAATATTTGACATGATACAAAACAAGATGTTTACTCACTTCCTCGTAAGTCCAATGGTCCCACAGTAGTAGGGCTTGGCCAATATCCACGGTGAATGGGAACCTTTTGAAACTCCAAAAAGGCGCACACGCCTCTCCCTCATACAGCAAGATTTTTCTGCAGCCGTTTGGCTGGCGTGATGCGAAAAATAAACATATTAATCCAAAAAATCAGCTGAATCCTTAGTCCTTATACACAACACTAGGCTGTATAGTGAAGAGGAGTCCTTCTCACGTACACGTCACAGCGCCCTCCTCCTCAATGCAAGACCGAAGCCAGAAGTCACTCATTTTCATGGCGCGGGATTCAAAAAACTAAATAAATCTAGCGATCGCTTCCACACACATCCAAGCGGTCCATATCATTCAGGAGCATAAAATACCGCGTGTATTATGAAATAAACATGCTTTTTCGTGTCACATGCACTTTAAATAGCAACATAAGAGCATGTTCAAGACTTTTTTTTTTTTTAATTGCGGATGCTGACAGGGGGATTTGCTTTATTTTTTTGAGAGACCTCTTGTTTTTGCTTTTGATCAAGCAAAGTTTCAGCAACTGCACTCATACAATCTTTGACAATGGGTGCGTCTCTGAAAGACTTTTTGTTTTGACCCAATATCCACGCTATTCTGAGGGAGCATTCATTTGCGCGTTGCTGTGCAGTGAATAAATGAACCATGAGCCTTGAGGTGCGATCATATTGAGCCCTTAATTCAGCTATTTTTTTGAGAACGGATGGAAGAATTCATAGGGAAACTTTGCAAAAAAGCTGCGTGTCATAGTGCCTTTTCAAATTGCTGCTTTTTACAAGCGCTACCGTCTCGGAACAGATGAGGCGTAGCGGTCTTGTGCTGCCGCCAGGTAAAATGAACAAAAATGTGTTGGTCCACTCCTCCTTAAACACTCCGTTTTCTGCATCGATCTTGCTTAGTTTTGAGCACGCCATTTGCCGTACCTTTTCGCCTCTTCCTCCAACTTCATTCGGCTCAGTTTTTGGCTGTCACTCCGCGAATTCTGGAAAGCGAGTGTGAGACATGCTGTTCTAAAAATAACTTTCAAATGCTTCACTCCCATTGGCTGGCTCACGCGCGTCACCGCTAAGGTTTTTGTTTGTTGCCCACCTCCGCTCTGCAAACCCGCAGACAAAAATGATTTTTGTTGTTGCAACGTGTATTAGACCGGACAGCTTGAGATCCGGTCCAGACGGCGTGGGGGTCCGGAACCGGACCAAGGTCCGAGGTTCCGTGACCTCTGTTCTACATGATAAAATATCTGAGTTAGTGCTCGTCCGAGACATATGATTCCGTACTTTTTGCTAGGGGTTGTATTCCAACTTTTTCCTCATAATATTACAACTTTAATCTCCTAATGTTATGTTTGACTCCATGACACAATACTTTTTGCTCTTAATATTGCGACTTTTTTCTTCTTGGATGAGAACGCATGACTTTATTATCTTCATATTTCAACTAGGGCTGCAGCCATTGATTATTTGAGTGGTTGATTAATCGATGAACTAGTTAGTTTGAATAATCAGGTAATTGGATAAGGAACACAAAAAAATTAAAATACCTGAGCTGAGCCTCAAAAGGTATTAAAAAAAGATCTTAGTACAAGAAAAGAACAATTGGCTAACTTGCACTGCAAAAGTCCGCTAGCTTAAACGCTATAAAATGCTAACTTTTTTTTTTTTTTACAATGTGCTTAACAAATGGTTCAAAGTTCAAACACATATTCCCAGGAAAAAAACTGTTGAATACACCTATAAACTAAATCAAGAAAGCATTAAAAAAAAAAAAACTTAGCTGATGTTGGTCTTAACAGGGAGCAGCTGGATTCAGCCATGTGAAATAGGTTTTTTTCATATTCACTGTTGCCACTAGATGGCAGTGTATCCACCCAAATCAATAAAACTAAATGCAAACACTTTCCAAACCAAGCATTACAATGCCACTTTAGTTAAACGAATGTTCAAAGCAGCAAAATTTAATTATCTTTTTTCTAATTAAATTACTCTAGTTAATCGATTAATAGCTGCTGACCTAATTTCGACTTTTAATTTTGCAATGCTATTCACTTCACTCTCGTAGTGCTATTTTTTTCTTGTTTTGTTTGGCACTAATACTAAGTCATAAAATGCAGTTGTTCTTCTTAAAACTGAAACTTACTGAAACTGTAACAAGGATGTTCTCTAATCTGGCAAACTGTTCCAGAAATAAACAAATGTAAAGTATAAGTTTAGTAAAAGCAGAAGTGGGTAGAGTAGCCAAAAATTGTACTCAAGCATAAACTTCACCATCAGTTGACAAGACAGCTCCCACAAACGTTGCGACAAGCCTTCACGTTGGGGGCCGACCCAGACAGAGCGTTTGGCTTTAACTGTGATAAACTAAAACACACGCTGCATTCAAACTATGCTTGTGCCGGTATGAGATTCAGACGATATGATAACCAAAAAATATCAAAAATATCACAGTTTCATGGTATCACGGTATTGCAGCTTAATTACAGCTCTAAAATGTGTTAACTATCTGGGTTAAAAAAAAGAGCAACCCATGGACTTCATAATGATATTGACGGGACACGGGGCGCAGGGCCGATTAATAGGGGGCATGGCAATGGAATCACAGACAAAGAGCTTTTTTTGTTCAAAATTCTTGTCAATAAATGCTTAAATCCCTGAATTCTTCATAGATATGGATGCAAAACAGTCTCGATTCTTGGTTAAAAGCACAGAAAAAAAAGTGCATTTAGCATTTTCTACGTAAATATTATGTCGAAGTACGATGCTAGTCTGTTAGTCAATGTGGCAGCCGACATATGTAAATAGAGCTTTTCCGGTGAAATTCTTGTGAATAAATGCTGACACCCCTGAATTATTTATAGATGTGAACTTAACAGTCGCTAGTCTTTGTTAAAAGAGCATAAAAACAGGCAGTTAGCATTTATTTCATGTAAATATGTCGAAGAATTATGCTAGTCTGTTAGTAAACGTGGCGTTAGCCTTACAACAAAGAGCTTTTTCTGTTGAAAATTTTTGTGAATAAATGCTTAAATCCCAGAATTCTTTATACATATAAACATAAAACAGTCTCAATTCTTTCTTAAAAGAGAAAAAAAACTGGCAGTTTTACGTAAAAATGTTGAAGAATGATGCTAATCATTGTGGTGGGCGTCATATGCAAACAGAGCTTTTCCATTGAAAATTCTTCTGAATAAATGCTTAAATCCAGGAATTCTTTATAGACTTGGACGTAAAACAGTCTCGATTCTTAATTAAAACAAAACAAAAAAAATGTACAGTTAGCATATATTTTATGTAAATATGTCGAAGTACGATCTTAGTCAATGTGGTGGGTGCCATATGTAAACAGAGCTTTTCTGTTGAAAATTCTAGTGAATAAATGCTTAAATTCCTAAATTCTGTATAGATATGGACCTAAAACAGTCTTGATTCTTTGTTAAAAGCAAAAAAAAAAAAAAAAAATGTACGGTTAGCATTTATTTTATGTTAATACGTCGAAGTACGATGTTAGTCAATGTGGTGGGGGCCATATGTAAACAGAGCTTTTCGGTTGAAAATTCTAGTGAATAAATGTTTAAGTCCCAGAATTTTTTATAGATATGGATGTAAAACAGTCTAGATTCTGGGCTAAAGCAAAAACAAAAAACAAAAAAACGTGCTGCTAGCATTTATTTTACGTAAATATGTCAAAGTACGATGCTTGTCTGTTAGTAAATGTGGTGACAGCTTTACAACAAAGAGCTTTTTCTGTTGAAAATTCTTGTGATTAAATGCTTAAATCCCTTAATTCTTTATGGATATGAATGTAAAACAGTCTCGAGTCTTGGTTAAAAGAGCAAAAAAACAGGCAGTTAGCATTTATTTTACGTAAATATGTCGACGAATGATGCTAGTCTGTTAGTCAATGTGGCGGCCGCCTTATGTAAACAGAGCTTTTCTGGTGAAAATTCTTGTGAGTCAATGCTTAAATCCCTGAACTCTTTATAGATATGGTTGCAAAACAGTCTCGATTCTGGGTTAAAAGCAAAAAAAAAAAAACCAAAAACATGCAGTTGGCATTTATTTTACGTAAATATGTCGAAGTACGATGCTAGTCTGTTAGTAAATGTGGCGACAGCCTTACAACAAAGAGCTTTTCCTGTTGAAAATTCTTGTGATTAAACGCTTAAATCCCTGAATTCTTTATGGATATGAACGTAAAACAGTCTCGAGTCTTGGTTAAAAGAGCAAAAAACCAGGCAGTTAGCATTTATTTTACGTAAATATGTCGAAGAATGATGCTAGTCTGTTAGTCAATGTGGCGGCCGCCTTATTGTATGTAAACAGCTTTTCCGGTGAAAATTATTGTGAATAAATGCCTAAATCCCTGAATTCTTTGTAGATATGGACGTAAAACAGAATGATTTTAGTCAATGTGTTGGCCGCCATATGTAAACAGAGCTTTTCCGTTGAAAATTCTTGTGTATAAATGCTTAAATCCCTGAATTCTTTATAGATAGCGGTTTGAGAGCCTTGAAAGGTGGAAAAGCGCTATACAAGTATAACACCATTTACCATTTACCAGATATGGACGTAAAACAGTCGAAGAATGATGCTAGTCTGTTAGTCAATGTGGCGGCCGCCTTATGTAAACAGAGCTTTTCTGGTGAAAATTCTTGTGAATCAATGCTTAAATCCCTGAACTCTTTATAGATATGATTGCAAAACAGTCTCGATTCTGGGTTTAAAGCAAAAAAAAAAAAAAAAAAACGTGCGGTTAGCATTTATTTTACATAAATAATATGTCGAAGCACGATGCTAGTCTGTTAGTCAATGTGGAGGCCGCCATATGTAAACAAAGCTTTTCCGGTGAAAATTCTTTTGAATAAATGCTTAAATCCCTGAATTCTTTATAGATATGGTTGCAAGACAGTCTCGATTCTTGGTTAAAAGCAAAAAAAAAAAAAAAAAAAAAAAAAAAAACGTGCAGTTAGCATTTATTTTAGGTAAATATGTCGAAGTACGATGCTAGTCTGTTAGTAAATCTGGCGTCAGCCTTACAACAAAGAGCTTTTTCTGATGAAAATTCTTGTGAATAAATGCTTAAATCCCTGAATTCTTTATAGATATGGTTGCAACACAGTCTCGATTCTTATTTAAAAGCAAAAAAAAAAAAAAAAAGTTAGCATTTATTTTACATAAATATGTCTGACAATATGGCGGTAGCCTTACAACAAATAGTTTTATGTAGAAAATTCTTGTGAAAAACAAAAAAATCTAATAATTACCTTGAATCCTCGAACAAATCACTCCTGAGACAATCCATCCTGTTTGTAGGCGGTACAGCTTTCATACTTTTTCAACCTAAATCCGGCATTGGATTGCTGCATGTGTTGCTGCAACATCTGCAAATAAGTAAAGCGGATTGTGGAAGGAATCAGTGAAGGACGAATCTGACCCGTCAATATCATTATGAACTCTATGTTACACTCCATTCAGCGTTTTTACATTTGCTTCGTGTCAAAACCTGACAAGAAGTTGAAATCAATGTAGGAAACTGGAGGATTACACTTTTTTTTTGCATAAACAATCATATAAAAAATACTCCAATATGACAAACTGAGTGACGAATTACAACAGTATTTTCTGGACTATAAGTCACCCTTTTTTCATAGTTTGCCTTGGCTTAGCTTACTTTGCCTTGCCTAGTACTTAGCTTGGAAGTGAGGCTTTGGTTACATTGTCTCATAAATAACATTTCTCACTGTACATAGGTGTCAGCATTATGGAACAGCATGAAGGAACATCGAAGGAGGTGCCCGCTTCAGAAAGACTGAGCGTCCCCCTCAAAAACCTGAAGATGATATTTGAAAAGCGGGAATCGGACCAGGTCAGTGTCACGACTAGAATAGCGAACCCGTTTTATTCCATCATCTCACGAGCGATCCAGCTGGTCTGATCGCTCCTTATTATCAGGCCAACGATCGGTCACGCGCCGAGTCGATGAGTCTGCTTGTTGTCGAAGAGCCTCGGAGGCGTCACGCTCCCAGTCACATGGTGTGGCTTTTCCTTCAGCTGACCGCATCTCCCTTCATGCTCCAAAAAAAGAGGCTAATGTTTAAAAGCGGAGCATGACGGAAGAAGCGCTTTGCCTGGAGTCATGAGTGTCATGGAGAATGGAAAATGGGAGTATATGGTAAAAAACAAAAAGGATTGAGTTTTTAAAATGTATTGATTAGAGGTGTGCATCGGCACTGCCCTCACGATTCGATTCGATTCAGAGGGTCACGATTCGATTCGGCAATGCATCGCGATGCATTAAAGCCTGGGATGCATTAAAATTCTAAAGCAAAGCATATTTTTCGTTAATCATGAGGCAACACAATCGGTCAGATATTAAACAACTTTTTATTGGCTCTTGTGTCACTCCTGGTTGAAGTCAAATGAAAATACTTTCAGATATGTATATATATATATATATATATATATATATATATATATATATATATGTATTTGTATATATATATAAAAATTAGGGCTGTCAAACGATTACAAATTTTAATCGAGTTAATTACAGCTTAAAAATTAATTAATCATAATTAATCGCAATTAATCGCAATTCGAACCATTTATAAAATATGTCATATTTTTCTGTAAATTATACATATATTCTGTGAAATAAATTGTTGGAATGGAAAGATAAGACACAAGATGGATATATACATTCAACATACGGTACATAAGGACTGTAGTGGGCATTTCACTCTACTGTCATTTAAATCTGTCTATGCTGTCCTCACTCCGAAGCGTCTACTTTTTCCAAAGCTAGACAGCTAGTGAACGACGCCATAATAATCAGACTTCTTTCTTTTTCATCTGATTTATTAATAAAATGGCCTCAAACCATTGTCCTCTTTCGACCGTAGTGAAACTACAAAAAAAAAGTACACAAGCATTGCAACAACGTTAGCTTAGCACGCTATACAGGTTCACTAAACATAAACAAAAAGCATCTCATACAAAAAATATAACATTTCACTTACTAACATAATATGTACATTCTTTACAACAACCATACTTACGGACAAATCTTGTCCAAGGATCATATAAGCACAACATTACAACGTAGGCGTCAGCCCGAAACATCGTGCAGCCATATTGAACTGGCAAGACAACAATAAACCATGTCGCAAAGCAACCACAAGAGTTCGCTGTTAGACAGCACAAAAAGCCTTGCTGTAAAACTTACCAAAAGGCAGAATACTGTCTGAGCGGGACATGTGCGTTAATTGCGTCAAATATTTTAACGTGATTAATTAAAAAAATTAATTACCGCGCGTTAACGCGATAATTTTGACAGCCCTAATGTAAATATACAGTGGGGAGAACAAGTATTTGATACACAGTCAATGGGAAAACCCATTGGCAGTGTATCAAATACTTGTTCTCCTCACTGTGCGTGTATATATATATATATATATATATATATATATATATATATATATATATATATATATATATATTTAAAAAACAAACAGATCACAGCATTTAATTGGTGCTTTGAATGAGACCAGGGCTTTCTCTTTTTTTTTTTTTTACACACAGTAGCAGCCTTTCACACAGTGCAACATCTGAACTCCTGTGCAAAATCAGTAATAACAGTCACTGTATTTTAGTCACAACGACCCATCAATAAAAATATTCAAGTAAATACTAAAGAAAACGACAAAGAAAATATTGTAGTGCAGCAACATCTTTATCGCAATATGAATCCAGGGATCAGTTCAGTTGCAAACAAAACATCAACTTAATTGCAATGTAGAACAAAAGTGAAATGTAGGCCTAGCCCACTATATATGTGCAATAGAGGTTAGAGCGGGCCTAAAAAATCCAGCTCGACCCGACACGGCCCGCTGGTATTGAAACCCAACCCGGCCCGAGCCCGATCAATTGACTAGATTAACCCAAATTTTTGTTGTTGTTGCTGTTATTGGAGTGACACGAAAAAAACAACAACGCAGCAGCAGCAATTTATTTTCATTTTTTCGACGCAAGTTTTCTTAATGTTTAAATAGTCTACATATTTTCATGATCATTATAAAAGCATTTACACAGTGAAATAATGCTGGGAAAGTTTAATCTAAAAACAAAAACAAAAAACAACAACAACAAAAAAACGGTTTTGCAGACACACAGAGGAGAAGATTCAAAAGGATCACATTTGTGTTGCCTTTGTGTGCATAAATAAAAGTGTCCTTCGTAACGAATTCTCAGTTAGCAGAAAAAAACGAAACTTTTCTTGATGTTTAAATAGTCTACATATTTTTATGATCATTATAAAAGCATTTACACAACGAAATAATGCTGGGAAAGTTTAATCTAAAAAAAAAACAAAAAAAACGGTTAAACGGTTTTGCAGACACACAGAGGAGACGATTCAAAAGGATCACATTTGTGTTGCCTTTGTGTGCATAAATAAAAGTGTCTTTCGTAACGAATCGCAAGCGCCACAGCGGGAGGAGAAGTAGAAAAAGCGGGCGGCGCCACGCATTCTTGTGCGTGCACAAGCAAATGCACAATACAGAGAGCCTGCTCTCGGTTTTATCCCATTTTTTAAAAAATAATTTATTAGTCGGCGCGGCGGCCCGACCCGACCCGAACGTGGATGCTTAACATTTCGGGTCGGGTCGGGCCCAAAATGTTCGGGTTCGGGCACAAGATCCAACCTCTAAGAGATACGACATAACATAACAATGGCTAAAGCAGAGAAAGCGGGAGCGAGAAAGATTATTGATGCACCTAAGACATTGAAAGCAGACATCTGGAGAATTTTGGCTTTTACGAGGTTGGTGGAAAACTTGACCAGAGTTATGCGTGTGTAGAAAATGAAACATGAGAATAATAATACAAATGGGGAAACCAAATCCGTTGCATCACTGGAATTGCGCAGGGAAGATTTTTGAACGTACTTATATATTTTAAAATGCGCTGAATAGATTCGGCTTGTTGCCTGCATCGAATCGAATCGTCCATGCCCTGCATTGGGATGCATCGCCGCATCGATTATTGTTGACACCACTAGTATTGATAATACAACACATACAGTGCAATGAAAAGGGATCTGAACCTTTTGGAATTTGTCACATTTCTCCATAAAATCACCATCAAATCATAGGCGGAGTTTGCCTTTTGGGGCAGGGGGGGCACAACATGTTGATGACCCCAAAACGCGGTGTCAGCAATAAAATTAACTTATAAGAATATTTAAAATAATAAGTTGACAATTTTTTGTTTCCCATCACTCTTGAGGGGAATTCTAAATCGGGCTGCTTAGGCAATACTTTTTGCCAAGATCGTCATCCATTGAATTTGGTATGCCCGCTGGTGTCGTGCCAATGTAGTTACCCCAGTCAAAAATTGTATCCCCTGAGCAGAGCCATATGGAGGTAGATTTGTGTCTTTATTGTTCAATCAAAAAAAAGTTGCTTCAATTAAAAAAAAAAAAAAAAAGTTGCTTCAATCAAAATATATATTTTCAACCAAAAAAAGAAGTCGCATCAATCAAAAAAACATGTGTTTGAATGCAAAAAAAAAAAAAAAATTGAAACTCAAAAAACTCATGCATATGCAAAAATGCATGTGACGGCTATTTTTCTTTGATTATTATTATTATTGTTATTATTATTATTATTATTATTTTTTTTTTTCATTTAAGTAATGTTGATTTGTTTGGGCCGCATTTTGGCTAGGACATTTTTCTCTTTATTATTCAATCAAAAAACAGTAAGTTGCTTCAAAAAAATATAGATTTTGTAAAAGAAAAATCACTTCAATCAAAAAAAAGAAAAATTTCAATCATAGAAAAAAGTTTTTAATGTGAAAAAATATTTGAGGTTGAAAAATTTGCATATGAACACTTCATTTTTCATTGAAAAAGTTTTCTTTGATTGAAGCAATCCTTTTTGTGTTAGGGCCATATTATGGTTAGCACATCTGTATCTAAATCATTCAATCCCCCCAAAAAGTTGCTTCAATCAAAAAATAATATTATTTTCAATCAAAGAAAAAATAATTTTAAAAAATATTTTTTCTCCATTATATATATATATATATATTATATTTTATGCAAAGAAAATGACTGTCTAAGGTGCTCGAAAAATATTTCGACCTATTATAGAAATGTGTTTTTTGTTCATTTCATTCATTTTTGTTGCAGTTTTATTGCTTTTATTGCCATACAACTATATGAAAGTCAATTACATGCAATGACACTTTTCGGCCACCGGGGGGCTGGGGTGGCCGCCCTGCCCCCCTTAAGATCCGCTTATGCATCAAATGTCATGTGATCTGTCAAAATCACACAGATGTAAAAACAGTGTCTGCTTCAACTAAAACCACCCAAACATGTATAGGTTTTCATATTTTAATCAGAATACCATGCAAACAATGACGGAAGAGGGAAAAATAAGTGAACCCTCTGCCTAAGGATTCTTAAAGAGCATTTGAAACCTATTTTTACCAAACAATTTAAGTCAATCACTGATGAGTGGTTTAAAGCTGCCCTGCCCACTATAAAACACACACCAGGTAAGAATTGTCTTGATGAGAAGCATCGTCTGATGGGCATCATAGCTCGGTCAAAAGAGCTATTTGAAGACCTGTGATCAAGGATTGTTGATTTGTATAAAGCTGGGAAAGGATACAAAACCATCTCTAAAGGTCTGGATGTTCATTAAACAACAATTTGAACAAAAAAATGTACTTCAAATACAAAAATACGTTACATAAAATACGCGAATTAAGTAGCGGTGCAGTGAGATCCAAATTTAATATTTTGTATGACTTCCATGGGCTTCGGCAAGGATTCATGCAATTTATTGATGAAGTCATCAGGAAAATCAAAGAAAGCAGTCTTGCATGCCTCCCAGAGTTCATCAACATTCTTGGGTTTCGTCTTCCATGCTTCCTCTTTCATCCTGTTCATGTCTGGTGACTGGGCTGGCCAGTCCTGGAGGATCTTGATCTTGTTTGCCTTGAGGAACTATGAGGTAGAGATTGAAGTATGCAATGGAGCATCATCCTGCTGCAGAATTTGTCCCTTTTTATGGTTAGGAATGTAAGAAGCAGCTAATATTTGTTGATATTTCAGGCTATTTATGTTGCATTCCACCCTACAGATCTCTCGCACACCCCCATACTGGATGTAACCCCAGACCATGATTTTGCCACCACCAAACTTCACTGTTTCCTGAGTGAATCTCGACTGTGGTGTAATTCAATGGAAGATTCATCAGAAAAATCCACCTTTTGCCGACTGTGGTGTAATTCAATGGAAGATTCATCCGAAAAATCCACCTTTTGCCACAAAACAGTGAAGTTTGGTGGTGGCAAAATCATGGTCTGGGGTTACATCCAGTATGGGGGTGTGCGAGAGATCTGCAGGGTGGAAGGCAACATACAGTGGGGAGAAGAAGTATTTGATACACTGCCGATTTTGCTGGTTTTCCCACTTGCAAAGCATGTAGAGGTCTGTAATTTGTATCATAAGTTGTCTTCAACTGTGAGGGACGGAATCTAATACAAAAAATACAGAAAATCACGTTGTATGATTTTTAAATAATAAAATTGCATTTAATTGCATGAAATAAGTATTTGATACATCACAAAAATCGAACTTAATATGTGGTACAGAAACCTTCGTTTGCTATTACAGATACCAAACGTTTCCTGTAGTCCTTGACAAGGTTTGCACACACTGCAGCAGGGATTTTGGCCCATTTCTCCATGCAGATCTTCTCCAGAGCCTTCAGGTTTCGGGGCTGCTGCCGGGCAACACGGACTTTCAGCTCCCTCCATAAATTTTCTATCGGGTTCAGATCTGGTGACTGGCTAGGCCACTTCGGGACCTTAAGATGCTTCTTATGGAGCCACTCTTTAGTTGCTTGGCTGTGTGCTTTGGGTCGTTGTCATGCTGGAAGACCTAGCCACGACCCAGCTTCAGGGCTCTCACTGAAGGAGGGAGGTTGTCACCAAAGATCTGGCGATACATAACCCCATCCATCCTCCCCTCAATACGGTGCAGTCGTCCTGTACCCTTGGCAGAGGAGCAGCCCCAAAAAATGATGTTTCCTCCTCCATATTTCAGGGTTGGGATGGTGTTCTTGGGGTTTTACTCATCCTTCTTTTTCCTTCAAACACGATGAGCCGAGTTTAGACCAAAAAGTTCCATTTTGGTCTCATGACCTTCTCCCATTGCTCCTCTGGATCATCCAGATGGTCAGTGGCAAACTTCAGACGTGTCTGGACATGCACTGGCTTCAGCAGCGGGACTTTGCGTGCGCTGTAGGATTTGAATCCATGACGGCGTAATGTGTTTCCGATGGTTTTCTTCGAGACTGTGGTTCCAGCTCTCTTCAGGTCATTGACCAGGTCCTGCCGTGTAGTTCTGGGCTGATCCCTCACCTTCCTCATGATCAGTGATGCCCCACGAGGTGAGATCTTGCATGGAGCCCCAGAACGAGGCAGATTGACCGTCAACTTGAACTTCTTCCATTTTCTAATCATCGCTCCAACAGTTGTTACTAGGGTTGTTCCGATCATGTTTTTTTGCTCCCGATCCGATCGTTTTAGTTTGAGTATCTGTCGAGCCCGATATTTCCCGATCCGATTGCTTTTTTTTGCTCCCGATTGAATTCCGATCATTCCCGATAATTTTTCCCGATCATATACATTTTGGCAATGCATTAAGAAAAAAATGAATAAAACTCGGGAGAATATATACATTCAACATACAGTACATAAGTACTGTATTTGTTTATTATGACAATAAATCCTCAAGATGGCATGTACATTATTAACATTCTTTCTGTGAGAGGGATCCACGGATAGAAAGACTTGTGACTTTGTATATTGTGACTAAATATTGCCATCGAGTGTATTTGTTGAGCTTTCAGTAAATGATACTGTAGCCATGCCCAAATGCATGATGGGAAGTGGAACCATGACTGTGCGTAGTGCTACCAATTGATATATCTTCTCTGGGTTGGGAAATAACATAAGGTGTTAAGAAAAAGATCAATTGCTACCTGGCGTCCCATGATATTTCTAATCGTAGGGAGAGGGATTGTAAGGCTTTAGCCTAGTAAAAAGAGGCTCCAAAGGCTGCCAATATTAACTCTACTCTCGGGCTGCAGCTATCGAATATTTTAGTAATCGAGTAAGCGACTGAAAATTCTATCGATTAATCGAGTAATCGGATAAAACAAATATAGTTTTAGGTGAAGAGCAATTATAAATATACATGAGAAAACAAGACATTTCATCTAATTTTGAACCATTTTCAGTCAATCAATGTCTTTATTTTCGATGTATATTGTTGAAAACAGCCAACAATTGCATCTCAGATGTAACTAGAATTTAAAAAAAAAAAGACTAATTCACTGCTTTCACTCAAAAAACTTTTAGATCTTATAAAAAAAAAAAAAAAAATATATATATATATATATATATATATATATATATATATATATATATATATATATATATATATAAATGCCGTTACGCTTGATAACACACATCACTTAAAAGTTAGGATTTTTTTCCCACGAGTTTCAATTGAATTTCTCTTTGTGTCAAGCCATTTTTAAGTTCTAGTTAAGTTTTAAGTTAGTCTAAACTGTAAGTCCTGATAGGATTTTGAGTTTTTGCAGTGTTCAAAATAAATATATGATACAGGCTGTATTGGAGCACGTTAGGGACCAGTGCTACTTGGTGTTTATCCAGCAATGACTACTGAGCTAAAATTGATAGTTAGCATTATTGAGTTTTTATTTTACACCCTCATCACTCCACAACGCTGTTATGTTAAAGCCTGTATGTAAGACACGTTAGCCACGCATCGAAAGTGGTCATAATTAATAGAAACCTATCCCTCCGCAGGGCTAACGTTACGTGAGCTAGTAGCGACAGTAACGTTAATCTTATTTATTAGCGCTTAGCTCTCTTTATTAGCGCTTAGCGCTCTACTGCTTTAAGATGGCGGCTGTTTACTAACGCTGCCCAGACGCGGCCGAGTCTGTCATTTCGCATCTAGTTCAACATACATGTGATCTCTATGAGACGCATCAGACGCTACCTTTTACCAACGTAGCATCGTGCGGGCTAGTATTTAGCAACGTCGGCGTCGTTTGACAGCGCGTTGTCCCGAATTAAAAGTAGTCCGAGCAAAACGTGATGCTTAGAGCTGTCAAAATAAACGATTACTCGAGGTGAATAAAATTACTCGGATCAGTTTTTAAACTCGAGTTACTCGAGTTGCTCGAGTACTCGTTTCAGCTCTACTCTACTCATTTAACGCTGCCTTTTATCTCTCTATATAGGTAAAACAGCGCCATTACAGATTGAACGTGAAAATGCGTGAGTGGGTCGTGCAACGCATGCATTAATTGCGTTAAATATTGTACCGTGATACATTTATAAAAAAATTAATTACCGCCGTTGTCGGGATAAATTTGATAACCCTACCTTAAGCCTAAACTAAAGACTCTGGATGAGTGTAACATAATATGTCTGTAACGTTAAATACAATTAGAAAACAATTTAATTAAAAAAAAAATATATATATATATATATATATATATATTAAAAAAAGGCATGGCCGATATTTTTTTGCCAATTCCGATACTTTGAAAATGACGTGATCGGACTGGATCGATCGGGATGCCGATCGATCGGGACATCTCTAGTTGTTACCTTCTCACCAAGCTGCATGCTTATTTTCCTGTAGCCCATCCCAGCCTTGTGCAGGTCTATTATTTTATCCCTGATGTCCTTACACAGCTCTTTGGTCTTGGCCATTGTGGAGAGGTTGGAGTTTGTTTGTTTGAGCATGTGAATAGGTGTCTTTTACACAGGTAACAAGTTCAAACAGGTGCAGTTACTTCCGGTAATGAGTGGAGAACAGCAGGGGTTCTTAAAAAAGAACTAAGAGTCAAAATATTTAGTAGTTGGTAATATATCAAATACTTACATATTTCATGCAGTTAAATACAAATTTATTATTTAAAAATTACACAATGTGATTTTCTGGATTTTTGTATTAGATTCCGTCCCTCACAGTTGAAGAGAACTTATGATACAAATTACAGACCTCTACATGGCTTGCAAGTGGGAAAACCAGCAAACTCGGCAGTCTATCAAATACTTCTTCTCCCCACTGTAAATAGTCTGAAATATCAAATAATAAGCAACCTTACTTATCTTAGCTGCCAGCACACCCTTTTGAAGGCTACGCTACACTCAAAAACAAATTGAGTACGAGTACTTTTGTAAGAACATTTTGGAACCTTCACCCACCTTACCGACAACGCTAACAGCAATTAAGCAATAAATAGTGTTGTTCCTGAACTCAAGCTCCCCATTAAGCGTAACTGACACACTCAACAAGCGCGAAAAAAAATAATTTAATTAGTGATGCACGATCATGCATTTTTCAACCGATACCGATAACCAATAATCACCTTCTTCTTCCAGCCGACAACCGATAATGTCAAGCCGATAACTATTGAAAAGATATACATATACCAGGGGTCGCGTTAACCGGATATTTTCCGTCGTTGACCGGTTTTTTAAAACGGTGACGGAAAAAACTGAAGTCCGTCCGTCATTTTGACAGGTTGCAATTCACACCCCAGACCACAGGGTGGCGATATTAATTAGCTATTGTCTCTCTTAATGCATGACGTCGTTGGCTATTCTGTCAGAATATTGTAACGTAACCGGGGTCTGGCGGCGGCACCGTGATTGACACATCAACGCGAGGTTCTTATTGGTGCACCCGGTGTGCCAGCGCGTCATCCAATTGATGGACAAGATTGCCGCCTGTGTATAGACCCCAATCACATGACGTCACAACTCTGCCCCCCTGACCGGAGCTGCCATATTGTGTGTCAGCTCGTCATGTTTACACATTACCGCCACGTACATGCCTCCTATTACGGCGTGTTTTTCTGCTTGTAAATATTAATAATCAAAATGGTGAAGGCGTGTGTGGCGGTTAGTTGCTGTAACAGAGAAGATAGACGGTGAGACTTGAAGTTCTACCGTATTCTGAGAGACCCGAAGATGAGAGCGAGATGGACTGCTGTAAGTCGACAAGAAAATTGGGCACCAAACGATCACCACAGACTATGTAGTAGTCTTTTTATATCTGGTAAGATGCATTTAATATATATTTAGAAGATTTTGGGCTGACAACCACAATTAAGATCATTGTGTGACGTTGGTGATTGGGGTCTATATAGTTGCCTCTTTTTCTTTGGGGGCGGAGTTGTTGTTTTGTTGGTGTTGTTGGCGGTAAGCAGAGTAAAAAGAGGGAGAAAAATACCACGACTTCCGTGTCTAATTTTTCGCCGCCAAGCAAGCGTTACAATATTAATTAAAAATGAATGAAAACTAAATACTATTGAATATGTCATCATTATCATTTAAAAATTTTAAGTGACGGGTAAAAATAGACTATGACCGGATTTTTATGACCCTGTCAGTCAAAATGACAGACAACGAAAATGTCTAGCGCAACCTCTGCATACATACAAAATTATAAAAAAGACGAAATGTTACTGTGCAAAAATACAATTTATCGCTACTTTTTCCACATCAAATGTGAGCAAGTAGTAAATTCCAACGTCGAATCAATGTCTATTAATTAATATTCATAATGCTTACTAATTACTTAATTGCACAAAAAATACCTTTAGGAGGGGTTGGGGTGCCGGCCCAGAATTCGACAAAACTGTCGGTTGCACACACTTGAAGGCTAAATAAAGTATAGAATTATCGGATTGCATTATAGGTTGAATTTTTAAAAATATCTATTATCTGTGTAACGTCATAATTGCCATTACCGGCCGATAATTATCGGTAACCGATATTATCGTGCATCTTCAATTTTAATATGTGACAACGGAGTTATACCGCAGCGTCGAAGAGGAAAGCCCGCAAACCCATTCACTTCTTTCTTGTGATGTGACCAAACGAATAATTACATTTAGCATTAAAAAGAGGTGATATTCCGACGCAACGGTGAGGTAATGACAAATCGGCTAATTATAAACAGTTGGCTGTGTGACACGCACCTTTCTCCTTATTATGTGGACAAAAGACCCGCCCCAAACATGTGCGTCTTTAAGCCATCACCTTTCATCATAAAGCCACTGATGCAAACCGCACAGCCCCTTTGCCCGATGATGATGAACCCTAAGCGCACCGAAACGGGCCTCAACCACCCCAGCGAGTGAGTATGGAGTCCATTTTGTCAACTTCAAGCTAAAATCTCATTTCTTTTCACGTGTCTTTTTACTGGAATTCGGTTTTACATATAGACAGAGTAGGAAGATTGAAGTGTGACACACAAGTCAAAAATACAGTAGACTAGCAGTATGGCCCGGCGTTGTTCGAGTGAAAATTAGCAATTGTTAAGCTAATTTTTTCAGTTTCTAATTTATTTTCCACACTAAATGAAGGGTTGGAATTTGACCTTTTAGCCAGATTGCCGGTATCCCGCCAGCCAAACCGCCAGACAAGGGCACAGGTTTGGTCTCAACATTGGTAGGGACCATATAACAGCATAATCTGCATGTAGACTTTTTGCTGTGGACAGGACATTAATAAGACCAAACTGATTGGGTGAATGGGGGTCAGGGCTACATTTCTCACGAATATCAACCTAATTAATTGATAGGCTAAGTGATCCATGCAAAATAAGTCTGTATTGACTTATGCTAATTAACTTTCATATGTATTGGTTCAGGTGATAAAACTACAGAAGCGTATTGCATTCACATGAAAAATAAAAAATTTAAAAATTTGTTTTTTTTTCCCCAACTCTGTTTTTCTGAGTATTGTTTTGGGGGCTGTTTTTAAACCCTCCTTTTTTCTGAGTAATTAATTTTGGAGGTAATTAATTTTTTTCCCAACTTCCATTTTCTGAGTTATTTACTTTTGGGTTTGTTTTTTGAATTATTTTTTTTCCAAATATGTTTTTCAAAATAATTTATTTTTGGGGTTGTTTTTGAATTGTTTTTTTTCCCAACCTTGTTTTTCCAAATAATTTATTTTCGGGTTTGTTTTTTAAATAATTTTTTTTTCCATCTTTGTTTTTGCCTTGCCTTTGGGGTTGTTTTTGAATTAATTGCTTTTTTTCCAACTTTGTTTTTCAAAATAATTTATTTTCGGGTTCGTTTTTTAAATTTACTTTTTTTCCAACTTTGTTTTTCAAAATAACTTATTTTCGGGTTTGTTTTTTGAATTATTTTTTTTCCCCCAACCTCGTTTTTCTGAGTTATTCATTTTTGGGTTTGTTTTTTGAAATAATTTTTTTCCCAACTTTGTTTTTCAAAATTATTTATTTTTGGGGTTGTTTTTGAATTAATTGCTTTTTTTCCAACCTTGTTTTTCAAAATAATTTATTTTCGGGTTTGTTTTTTTAATTAATTTTTTCCCGCAACTTCATTTTTCTGAGTTATTTATTTTTAGGTATGTTTTTTTGAATTAATTTTTTTTTCAACTTTGTTTTTCAAAATAATTTATTTTCGGGTTTGTTTTTTGAATTAATTGCTTTTTTCCAACCTTGTTTTTCAAAATAATTTATTTTTGGGTTTGTTTTTGAATTAATTTTATTCCCCCAACTTCGTTTTTCTGAGTTATTTATTTTTGGGCTGGTTTTTTTTATTAATTTTTTTTCCAACTTTGTTTTTCAAAATATTTTATTTTCAGGTTGTTTTTTAATTAATTGCTTTTTTTCAACCTTGTTTTTGAAAATAATTTATTTTTGGCTTGTTTTTAAATTAATTTTTTGTCCAACTTTGTTTTTCAAAATAATTTATTTTCGGGTTTGTTTTTTGAATTTTTTTTTTCATTTCATTGTTTTTCAAAATAATTTATTTTCAGGTTTGTTTTTTGAATTATTATTTTTTCCTTGGTAGCCATTAGCATTAGCAAGCTCAGGAAAAAATATTATCTTGTAAAATGGCCGTTTGAAGGTGTCGCGAGAGGTGTCTTCCAGTACTGAACTTGCAGGATGCAATTCGCGTGAGACTTCCAAGTGCTTAAATTTTGAATAAATATTTTTTCACCGGTAGCCAAGCTCAGGAAAAAAAAATAATAATTCAAAAACAAACCCAAAAATAAAATATTTAGAAAAACAAAGTTGGAAAAAAAATTAATTAAAAAACCCCAAAAAGAAATTACTCAGAAAAACAAAGTTGGGGGAAAAAAATGAATTCAAAAAACAGTCCCCCATTTTAAAAATTTTTCCAAGTGAATGCAATACTCTTCCGTAATAAACCATTCAATTCAAACCTTTGTTTTCAAAAACTAGTAAGAAACATTTTGAAAACATAAATGTCTAGATTTTATTAGCAAATTTAAATTGCAATATTTGAACATAACTTAAATTACATTAACATACACAATAAATACAAATATGTTAATAATCACTTAACTATCCAGGAATGCAAAAAAAAAAAAAAAAAAAACATTTGTCTTAAGACCACTCAACATTGCCTGTCTAAATTCATTAATTAAATATACAGTGGGGCAAATAACTATTGAGTCAACCACCAATAGTGCAAGTTCTCCTACTTGAAAAGATTAGAGAGGCCTGTAATTGTCAACATGGGTAAACCTCAACCATGAGAGACAGAATGTGGGGGGGGGATCACATTTTTTGATTTTTAAAGAATTTATTTCCAAATTATAGTGGAAAATAAGTATTTGGTCACCAACAAACAAGCAAGATTTCTGGCTGTCAAAGAGGTGTAACTTCTAACGAGGTCTAACAAGGCTCCACTCGTTACCTGTATTAATGGCACCTGTTTTAACTCATTATCGGTATAACAGACACCTGTCACACTCCAAACTCCACTATGGCTATGGCCAAAGAGCTGTTGAAGGACACCAGAGACAAAATTGTAGACCTGCACCAGGCTGGGAAGACTGAATCTGCAATAGGTAAAACGCTTAGTGTAAAGAAATCAACTGCGGGAGCAATTATTAGAAAATGGAAGACATACGAGACCTCTAATAATCTCCCTCGATCTGGGGCTCCATGCAAGATCTCACCTCGTGGCGTCAAAATGATAACAAGAACGGTGAGCAAAAATCCCAGAACCACAAGAGGGGGACCTAGTGAATGAGCTGGGACCACAGTAACAAAGGCTACTATCAGTAACACTCGTGTTTGGAGGAAAAATAATACTGAATTGCACCATACCCACTGTGAAGCATGGGGGTGGAATCATCATGCTTTGGGGCTGTTTTTCTGCAAAGGGACCAGGACGACTGATCTGTGTAAAGGAAAGAATGAATGGGGCCATGTATCCCTGCTGAAGAAAGAACACGTCCAGGCCCGTCTGTAGTTCGCTAGAGAGCATTTGGATGATCCAGAAGAGGACTGGGAGAACGTGTTATGGTCAGATGAAACCAAAATAGAACTTTTTGGTAGAAACACAAGTTCTCGTGTTTGGAAGAAAAAGAATACTGAATTGCACCATACCCACTGTGAATCATGGGGGTGGAAACATCATGCTTTGGGGCTGTTTTTCTGCAAAGGGACCAGGAGACTGATCTGTGTAAAAGGAAAGAATGAATGGGGCCATGTATGGAGAGATTTTGAGTGAAAATCTCCTTCCATCAGCAAGGGCATTGAAGACGAGACGTGGCTGGGTCTTTCAGACAATGATCCCAAACACACAGCCAGGGCAGCAAAGGAGTGGCTTCGTATGAAGCATTTCAAGGTCCTGGAGTGGCCTAGCCAGTCTCCAGAACTCAATTTCATAGAAAATCTGTGGAGGGAGTTGAAAGTCCGTGTTGCCCAACCACAGCCCCGAAACATCACTGCTCTAGAGGAGATCTGCATGGAGGAATGGGCCAAAATACCAGCAACAGTGTGTGAAAAAGAGTTACAGAAAACGTTTGGCCTCCGTTAATTGCCAACAAAGGGTACATGACAAAGTATTGAGATTAACTTTTGGTATGGACAAAGGGTACATGACAAAGTATTGAGATTAACTTTTGGTATGGACCAAATACTTATTTTCCACCATGATTTGCAAATAAATTCTTAAAAAAAAAAAAAAGTGATTTTCTGTTTTTTTTTCCACATTCTGTCTCTCATGGTTGAGGTTTAACCATGTTGACAATTACAGGCCTCGCTAATATTTTCAAGTGGGAGAACTTGCACAATTAGTGGTTGACTGAATACTTATTTGCCCCACTGTAGATATCCGTGACCTATTTACAGACACATTTTTTTTCATTGTGATGTAATTTGTTTCAAACTTTTAAAATATGCGAGTGAAAAGTTTTTCCAAAAAAAAAAAAAAACGAAATATTAGACATTAATTAATGATTCTGAGCTAAAAATGATAGACATTTTGAAAAAATATATAATTACTTACCTTGTTTTCATGGTTGGGTGAAACAGAAGCAGTTACGCCGTGTCTGTAAATGGAGTTCTCCAGGGTAAAACGGACACATTAAAAATAGTTCGGGGCATGCTGCACTATGAAACTGCTATGGCAGCATATAGACATATTGTTGTATCAAACACAACAGTTCTTTTGGCTTAAAATACAGCAGTTTCTTTAAAAGAGGGGTGCAAGAGCAGAAACTGCTTTTTCAGCCTTGTCTGCGTTTTCTGCCATATATATATATATATATATGTATACATATATATACATATGTCAAATGATTAAAAATTTTAATCGAGTTAATTACAGCTTAAAAATTAATTAATCGTAATTAATCGCAATTCAAACCATCGATAAAATATGCCATATTTTTCTGTAAATTATTGTTGGAATGGAAAGATAAGACACAAGATGGATATATACATTCAACACACGGTACATAAGGACTGTAGTTGTTTATTATAACAATAAATCAACAAGATGGCATTAACATTATTAACATTCTGTTAAAGCGATCCATGGATAGAAAGACTTGTAGTTCTTAAAAGAAAAATGTTAGTACAAGTTATAGAAATTTTGTATTAAAACCCATCTTAATGTTTTCGTTTTAATAAAATTTGTAAAACTTTCAATCAAAAAATAAACTAGTAGCCCGCCATTGTTGATGTCAATAATTACTTACACAATGCTCATGGGTGCTGAAGCCTATAAAATCAGTCGCACCCAAGCGCCAGCAGAGGGCGGCAAAACTCCATAAAACACAAGTGAGCGTTTCACTGAACTGTCATTTAAATTTATCTGAGCGGGGCATCTGCGTTAATTGCGTCAAATATTTTAACGTGATTAATTTAAAAAAATAATTAACGCCCGTTAACACGATAATTTTGACAGCCCTAATATATATATATATATATATATATATATATATATATATATATATATATATATATATACATATATACAGCTTGACACTGTTCGTAGTTCAATCCTCGGTTCAAGCTTAGTTGTTGTTGAAGCTTTTGTAAGCTTAGTTAGTTTTAAAGAAATTCTAAATATCCATCTTGCCTCCTGAGGTGTAGTTTTGGGCTGAGCCCCAAAAAAATGTTAAATATGCATGCAATGCAAATCTAACATCAATTTTTTTTAAAATCGTTGAAGGATATTCTTGAAAAATGAGATCACTTTTAACAAAAAAGCAACACTGCTCTTTCCTATTTCATTAACGGTAACCTCATCCAGACGTTCTCCAGTTAAACCCGTCCCACCCCCTCCTCTTTTTATCCCCTGACCTCCTGCTGCACATGCTCCCCTCAAAGCCTCTCTGGGGGCTTCACTCCAGCCCTCATCCCCTTTGTGTCATCAACCAATCTGGGCCAGCTTGCTCAGTCTGCGCCCGGACACCAGCTGAGCACCACATTGAACGTCTGCGGCGGCTTCTTCGTCTCTATCTTTGTTTGTCTTCTTCACAAGAGGTAGCTACACGTGTTCTTCTGTTTGCTTTTTGTTTGCTACTGTAGTACTAAAGGTTGTCTCACCAACTTTATGGAGGGAAAATCAATGAGTAGCCAGTTCCGAGTTGGTTGCTCCTAGATTTAAAAAATGATTGTTTGATCAATGTATTTTTTCTTATTATTTTGGCTGCCATTGAGGGTGATGTACGGCCAATCGGTTTTGACTGGGAGGGTTGGCAGCGATCGTTCCAGTTAAGGCCTACAAGCAAACAAAATAATCCACCTCGAGTACCTCGAGATACAAAGGCTTTGGTACATGAAAAATTCATTTTACCTAAAGTTTTTCGACACTTTTTCGCTTCGTATTATGAAAAATTATTTACCATACGAAAGATAACGACCAGTAATAGAGCGTTCCGATCACAGCAATGCAATAAAAGAACTACCGGTACGTATGACTATAAATGTAAACAAAGGAAATACAGTGGTATGAAAAAGTATCTGAACCGTTTGGAATTTGTCAGATTTCTGCATAAAATCACCATCAAACGTAATCTGATCTTTGTCAAAATCACACAGATGAAAAAAGTATCTGCTTTAACTAAAACTACCCAAACATGTATCGGTTTTCATTAGGGCTGTCAAAATTATCCCGTCAACGGGCGGTAATTAATTTTTTAAATTAATCACGTTAAAATATTTGACGCAATTAACGCACATGCCCCACTCAGACAGATTTAAATGACAGTACACTGAAATGCCCACTTGTTAATTGTGTTTTATGGAGTTTTGCCGTCCTCTGCTGGCGCTTGGGTGCGACTGATTTTATAGGCTTCAGCACCCATGAGCACTGTGTAAGTAATTATTGACATCAACAATGGCGGGCTACTAGTTTATTTTTTGATTGAAAATTTTACAAATTTTATTGAAACGAAAACATTAAGAGGGGTTTTAATATAAAATTTAGATAACTTGTACTAACATTTATCTTTTAAGAACTACAAGTCTTTCTATCCATGGATCGCTTTAACAGAATGTTAATAATTTTTATGCCATCTTGTTGATTTATTGTTATAATAAACAAATACAGTCCTTGTGTACAGTATGTTGAATGTATGTATCCATCTTGTGTCTTATCTTTCCATTCCAACAATAATTTACAGAAAAATATGGCATATTTTATAGATGGTTTGAATTGCGATTAATTGCGATTAATTACGATTAATTAATTTATAAGCTGTAATTAACTCGATTAAAATTTTTAATCGTTTGACAGCTCTAGTTTTCATATTTTAATGAGGTTAGTATGCAAACAATGACAGAAGGGGGAAAAATAAGTTAGTGAACCATTACATTTAATATTTTGTGCCCCCCCCCACCGAACCCCCCCCCCCCCCCCCCCCCCCCCCCCGCGCCTTTGGCAGCAATAACTTCAACCATTCGCTTCCTGTAGCTGCAGATCAGTCTGGCACATCGATCAGGACTAATCTTGGCCCATTCTTCTCTACAAAACTGCTGTAGTTCAGTCAGATTCCTGGTATGTCAGGCATGAATCACTTTCTGTAGGGACTTTCTGTAGCATCTTAATGGGGTTCAAGTCTGGACTTTGACTTGGCCACTCCAGACGTTTATTTTTCTGAAACCATTCTGAAGTTGATTTACTTCTGTGTTTTGGATCATTGTCTAGTTGCAGTATCCATCCTCTTTTTAGCTTCAACTATCTAACAGACGTCCTCCAGTTTTCCTGCAAAATATCCTGATACTTTTGAATTCATTCTTCCATTAATGATTGCAAGTTGTCCAGGCCCTGAGGTACCAAAACAGCCCCAAATCATGATGCTCCCTCCACCATGCTTCACGGTGGGGATAAGGTCTTGATGGTGGTGAGCTGCTCCATTTTTCCTCCACATATGTCGTTTCTCCCCCAAAAATTCAACTTCAGTTTCATCAGTCCCCCCCAAAATTTTGCCAAAATTCTGTGGAGTGTCCAAGTGCCTTTTTGCAAACATTAAACAAGCAAAAATGTTTTTTTAGACAGCAGTGGCTTCCTCCATGGAGTCCTCCATGAACACCATTCTTGGCCATAGTTTTACATATAGTTGATGTGCAGAGAGATATTGGACGGTGCCAGTGATTTCTGTAAGTCTTTAGCAGACACTCTAGGGTTCTTTTTTACCTCTCTTAAGTATTCTGCGCTGAACTCTTGGCGTCAGCTTTGCTGGACGGCCACTCCTTGGGTGAGAAACAATAGTGCCAAACTCCGTTTGTAGACAACTTTTCTGATTGTCAATTGATGAACATCCAGACTTTTAGAGATGGTTTTGTATCCTTTCCCAGCTTTATATAAATCAACAATCCTAGGTTAGCGCTGCCGCTCCAAGCCACGGATTTTTCGCTATATTTTTGGCTCATGAAAACTAGCTAATACCGTACTACAGTATGACGGAAAATTTCAGTGGTTTTGAAACCGTGACGTTTTCATACCACGATAAACTTTGAAACCGCTAACGGGCACATGTCTACTAGCGCCATCTAGTGTTGAAGCTGGGCTGTGCGACAGAATGTAGGCTGAACTAATGCAAGCAATATTCAATTATATTTTCATAATTTGCTGCTAAAATGAACCCACAGTAGTCGGTTTTGTGTAAAGTACGATTGAATGTGATTATGTTATTCATTCGTCTTATTTAGTCAACACTGACTGTGTCAAATAGAACAGCGTGCCCACATATACTGACCAAAAGTATGGAGTCATAGGAGTGCCAAAATTAAAAATAAATGAATAAATGAATAAATGAATGAATAAATAAATATAAAGAGAAATAAATACATAAATATACAGTATAAATAAATAAATGAATAGGTAAATAAATGAACAAATACATAAATATAAAGAGAAATAAATATATAAATAAATAAAAATATAACAGTATACTTTGTCATTGACTTTTACTTTCTGTCATTGAACACCACAAACGGAAAAAACAATGACAATTGTATTTTTTGCCTTTGCCTTTTCTGCTTGGCTTTTACATTGTCATTTGTCGATCGCCTTTCCTCTTCGGGAATGTAAATGGCAAATGCGCAGAGAAACGGTCTGTCAATCAAATGACGTTGGGCGGGGCTTTCCAACCAGGAATAGTAGTCGATAACTGATTATTCCTTGTTTACCTGAAGGAAAGTGACGTCGGTTATCAAGTTGCACGTGCGTTTTTTATGGATAGGATACACTGGATAGATATGGATATGGATAGACTTTTAATGTGATAGATACAATGATAGAAATACATTTTTCTAGACCGGTAAAAAAATATATTATAAAATATATTATTTGACACACATGCCAGACCATTCAAAGAATAATTATTTTCTACAGTGCCTTGCAAAAGTATTCGGCCCCCTTGAATCTTCAATTCAATCTTGCAACCTTTCACCACATTTCAGGCTTCAAACATAAAGATATGAAATTTAATTTTTTTGTCAAGAATCAACAACAAGTGGGACACAATCGTGAAGTGGAACAACATTTATTGGATAATTTAAACTTTTTTAACAAATAAAAAACTGAAAAGTGGGGCGTGCAATATTATTCGGCCCCTTTACTTTTAGTGCAGCAAACTCACTCCAGAAGTTCAGTGAGGATCTCTGAATGATCCAATGTTGTCCTAAATGACCGATGATGATAAATAGAACCCACCTGTGTGTAATCAAGTCTCCGTATAAATGCACCTGCTCTGTGATAGTCTCAGGGTTCTGTTTAAAGTGCAGAGAGCATTATGAAAACCAAGGAACACACCAGGCAGGTCCGAGATACTGTTGTGGAGAAGTTTAAAGCCGGATTTGGATACAAAAAGATTTCCCAAGCTTTAAACATCTCAAGGAGCACTGTGCAAGCCATCATATTGAAATGGAAGGAGCATCAGACCACTGCAAATCTACCAAGACCCGGCCGTCCTTCCAAGCTTTCTTCTCAAACAAGGAGATAACTGATCAGAGATGCAGCCAAGAGGCCCGTGATCACTCTGGATGAACTGCAGAGATCTACAGCTGAGGTGGGAGAGTCTGTCCATAGGACAACAATCAGTCGTACACTGCACAAATCTGGCCTTTATGGAAGAGTGGCAAGAAGAAAGCCATTTCTCAAAGATATGCATAAAAAGTCTCGTTTAAAGTTTGCCACAAGCCACCTGGGAGACACACCAAACATGTGGAAGAAGGTGCTCTGGTCAGATGAAACCAAAATTGAACTTTTTGGCCACAATGCAAAACGATATGTTTGGCGTAAAAGCAACACAGCTCATCACCCTGAACACATCATCCCCACTGTCAAACATGGTGGTGGCAGCATCATGGTTTGGGCCTGCTTTTCTTCAGCAGGGACAGGGAAGATGGTTAAAATTGACGGGAAGATGGATGCAGCCAAATACAGGAACATTCTGGAAGAAAACCTGTTGGTATCTGCACAAGACCTGAGACTGGGACGGAGATTTAGCTTCCAACAGGACAATGATCCAAAACATAAAGCCAAATCTACAATGGAATGGTTCAAAAATAAACGTATCCAGGTGTTAGAATGGCCAAGTCAAAGTCCAGACCTGAATCCAATCGAGAATCTGTGGAAAGAGCTGAAGACTGCTTTTCACAAACATTCTCCATCCAACCTCACTGAGCTCGAGCTGTTTTGCAAGGAAGAATGGGCAAGAATGTCAGTCTCTCGATGTGCAAAACTGAAAGAAACATACCCCAAGCGACTTGCAGCTGTAATTGGAGCAAAAGGTGGCGCTACAAAGTATTAACGCAAGGGGGCCGAATAATATTGCACGCCCCACTTTTCAGTTTTTTTATTTGTTAAAAAAGTTGAAATTATCCAATAAATTTTGTTCCACTTCACGATTGTGTCCCACTTGTTGTTGATTCTTGACAAAAAATGTAAATTTTATATCTTTATGTTTGAAGCCTGAAATGTGGCGAAAGGTTGCAAGGTTCAAGGGGGCCGAATACTTTTGCAAGGCACTGTAAATGTCAATGACAAAGTATACCGTTATATTTTTATTTATTTATATATTTATTTCTCTTTATATTTATTTATTCATTTATTTATTTATTTTTAATTTTGGCACTCCTGTGACTCCATACAAAAGTGGCATTGCAACAAAATAAAAGGGTGGAAAAACATACCTTAGTGGGCATAAAACTCTATATAAGTAAAAGAATAAATACAAACTTCTCTGTGATGTCTGAACCTCAGCACTTTCTAAATCCTAAAACCGCATAAGTCACTTGACCTCCGCTATAATCCGACACTCGTTGCAAATTTCGGAGAACAATCTTGCTAAAGTGAAGCAAAACAACCCGGGGCTTGTTCGACGTTCCATTCAAATACCTGAGATACCTTTTCAGATATCTGACACAAATGCAGCACTCGTGTAAGCGAAAATATGTTGTTTCTTGTAAATGGTTCCTGCTGGGACCTGCCAGCGTTTGTGCGCGTTATGCTATCGAGGTGTTGCCTCATTAGTAGAAGTGGAAAGTAATACATTGCATATACTTGAACAACTTTTTACCACTCAATACTTTTTACTTGAGTAGATTTGTAAAGAAACATGAGTCTTACTCTGCTACTTCGTGCTACACTATAGTCGTTGAATTTTTCCTTATTTGCCATATTAGTTTTGACGTTTTTTGTTGTTTTTTTTTTTTTGCTCATAGTGCAGCCATCACAACAATAATGACTCCACGTTACCAATCGAACGTAACAGTCACATGAGGACTTGATATCATGCTACAGTGGTATGAAAAAGTATCTGAACCTTTTGGAATTTCTCACATTTCTGGATAAAATCACCATCAAATGAGATCTGATCGTTGTCAAAATCACACAGATGAAAAAACTGTCTGCTTGAATTGAAACCACCCAAACACTTCCTCTGGAGCGACAATATCGTTGAAAAAAATCCACACAAGAACCAGAATCACTGAAAAATGCTTCCTCCTCCATTGGGATCAATGCTAAATCCGCTGAAATGGCTCATTTTCCGACGTCATCACCAAGATGGAGGCGCCAGAGCGCTGTAATGACAGGAGGAGCTAAACGGCAGATTTAAAGACGCATTTCTCGTCATCTGCGCTTTGCCAAATAATTGTTTAGTGGTATGAAAAAGTATCTAAACCTTTTAGAATTCCTCACATTTCTGCATAAGATGATCTGACCTTTGTCAAAATCACACAGATGAAAAAAACAGTGTCTGCTTTAACTCAAACCACTCAAACATTTATCGGTTTTCATATTTTAATGAGGATAATATGCAAACAATGACAGAAGGGGGAAAACAAGTAAGTGAACCCTGTTCCTGAGGAGACTCAAAGAGCAATTGAAACCAATTTTTTATCAAACAATTTTAGTCAGGTGTGTGCCCAATCACTGAAATGGCTCATTCTCTGACGTCATCACCAAGATGGAGGCGCCAGAGCGCTATAATGACAGGAGGAGCTAAACAGCAGATTTAAAGATGCATTTCTCGTCATCTGAGCTTTGCCAAAGAATCGTTTAGTGGTATTAAAAAGTACCTGAACCTTTTAGAATTCCTCACATTTCTGCACAAGATGATCTGACCTTTGTCAAAATCACACAGATGAAAAAACAGTGTCTGCTTGAACTCAAACCACTCAAACATTTATCGGTTTTCATATTTTAATGAGGATAATATGCAAACAATGACAGAAGGGGGAAAACAAGTAAGTGAACCCTGTTCCTGAGGAGGCTTAAAGAGCAATTGAAACCAATTTTTTATCAAACAATTTTAGTCAGATGTGTGCCCAATCACTGATGAGTGGTTTAAAGCTGCCCTGCCCACTATAAAACACACACCTGTTAGGAATTGTCTTGGTGAGAAGCATTGTCTGATGTGCATCAAAAGAGCTGTTCTGCGATCAAGGATTGTTGATTTGTATAAAGCTGGGAAAGGATACAAAACCATCTCTAAAAGTCTGGATGTTCATCAATCGACAGTCAGACAAGTAGTCAACAAATGGAGAGAGTTTGGAACTGTTGCTTCTCTCCCAAGGAGTTGCTGTCCACCAAAGATAAAGCCAAGAGTTCAGCGCATAATACTCAGAGAGGCAAAAAAGAACCCTTGAGTGTCTGCTAAAGACTTACAGAAATCACTGGCACAGTCCAATATCTCTGTGCACACGTCAACTATATGTAAAACTATGGCCAAGAATGGTGTTCATGGAAGGACCCCATGGAGGAAGCCACTGCTGTCTAAAAAAAACATTGTTGCTTGTTTGATATTCGCAAAAAGGCACTTGGACACGCCACAGAAGTTTTGGCAAAACATTTTACGGACTGATGAAACCAAAGTTGAATTGTTTAGGAGTAACACACAATGTCATGTGTTGAGGAAAAATGGAACAGCTCACCAACATCAACACCTCATCCCCACCGTGAAGCATGGTGGAAGCATCATGATTTGGGGCTGTTTTGTTAGCTCAGGGCCTGGACAAGTTGCATTAATGGAAGAATGAATTGAAAATGTTATCAGGACGTTTTACAGGAAAACCTAAGGCCGTCTGTCAGATAGTTGAAGCTAAAAATAGGATGGATGCAACAAGACAATGATCCAAAACACAGAAGTAAATCAACTTCAGAATGGTTTCAGAAGAATATAATGCACGTTCTGGAGTGACCAAGTCAAAGTCCAAACTTAAACGCTGTGGCATGATCTAAAGACAACGATTCATGCCAGACATCCCAGGAATCTGACCAAACTGAAATGGGCCAAGATTAGTCCTGATCAATGTGCCAGACTAATCTGCAGCTACAGGAAGTGTTTGCTTGAAGTTATTGCTAGCAAAGGGGCCTGGGGGGGGGGGGGGGGGGGGGGCTCAAAATATTAAAAGTGATGGTTCACTTATTTTTCCCCCTTCTGTCATTCTTTGCATGCTATCATTGAAATATGAGAACCTATAAATGTTTGGGTGGTTTTAGTTAACATAGACACTGTTTTTTCATCGGTGTGATTTTGACAAAGATCAGATGACATTTGATGGTGATTTTATGCAGAATTCTGTCAGACAATGTGGTGGCAGCCTTACAACAAAGCTTTTTTTGTTGAAAATTCTTGTGAATAAATGCTGAAATCCCTAAATTCTTTATAGATATGGACGTAAAGCCGTCTAGATTCTTGGTTAAAAGCAAAAACAAAACAAAAAAAAACATGCAGTTAGCATTTATTTTACGTAAATATGTTGAAGAATGATGCTAGTCTGTCAGACAATGTGGCGGCAGCCTTACAACAGAGAGCTTTTTACGTTGAAAATTCTTGTGGAAAAACAAAAAATATATATAATAATTACTTTGAATCCTCAAAGAAATCACTCCTGAGACAGTCCTTCCTGTTTGTATGCGGGACAGCTTTTGTACTTTTTCCACCTAAATCCAGCGTTGGGTCACTGCATGTGTCGCTGCGACCGACTGCGAATAACTGAAGCGGATTGTTGGATGGCCCCCTACTTGAAGGCGTGGCGCAGTGAAGGTCGAATCCGACCCGTCAAAATCATTATGAAGTCTACGGCTCATACACTACCGTTCAAAAGGTTCAAAAGTTCGGGGCCAAAGCGACCCCAAACTTTTGAACGGTAGTGTAGCTGTCCTCAAAAATCGATTATCAAATTCTTTGGCAACTAATGGGCAAATAAGTATTTAGTCAACCACTAATTGTGCAAGTTCTCCCGCTTGTAAATATTAGAGAGGCCTGTAATTGTCAACATGGGTAAACCTCAATCATGAGAGACAGAATGTGGAGGAAAAAAACAGAAAAGAATTTATTTCCAAATTATGGTGGAAAATAAGTATTTGGTCAATACCAAAAGCTCATCTCAATACTTTGTCATGTACCCTTTGTTGGCAATAACGGAGGCCAAACATTTTCTGTAACTCTTTTTCACACACTGTTGCTGGTATTTTGGCCCATTCCTCCATGCAGATCTCCTCTAGAGAAGTGATGTTTTGGGGCTGTCGTTGGGCAACACGGACTTTCAACTCTCTCCACAGATTTTCTATGGGGTTGAGAGTGTGTTTGGGATCATTGTCATGCTGAAAGACCCAGCCACGTCTCATCTTCATCCATACATGGCCCCATTCATTCTTTCCTTCACACAGATCAGTCGTCCTGGTCCCTTTGAAGAAAAACAGCCCCAAAGCATGATGTTTCCATCCCCATGCTTCACAGTGGGTATGGTGTTCTTCGGATGCAATTCAGTAGTCTTTCTCCTCCAAACACGAGAACCTGTGTTTCTACCAAAAAGTTCTATTTTGGTTTCATCTGACCATAACACATTCTCCCAGTCCTCTTCTGGATCATCCAAATGCTCTCTAGCGAACCGTTGACGGGCACTTTCTTCAGCAGGGGGACACGTCTGGCAGTGCAGGATTTGAGTCCATGGCGGCGCATTGTGTTACTGATAGTAGCCTTTGTTACTGTGGTCCCAGCTCTCTGTAGGTCATTCACTAGGTCCCCCTGTCCGTTCTTGTTATTATTTTGACGCCACGGGGTGAGATCTTGAATGGAGCCCCAGATCGAGAGAGATTATCATTCGTCTTGTATGTCTTCTATTTTCTAATAATTGCTCCCACAGTTGATTTCTTTACACCAAACGTTTTACCTATTGCAGATTCAGTCTTCCCAGCCTGGTGCAGGGCTACAATTTTCTCTCTGGTGTCCTTCGACAGCTCTTTGGTCTTGCCCATAGTGGAGTTTCAAGTGTGACTGACTGAGATTGTGGACAGGTGTCTTTTATACCGATAATGAGTTAAAACAGGTGCCATTAATACAGGTAACGAGCGGAGCCTCGTTAGAAGAAGTTAGACCTCTTTGACAGCCAGAAATTTTGCTTGTTTGTTGGTGACCAAATACTTATTTTCCACTATAATTTGGAAATAAATTCTTTAAAAATCAAACAATGTGATTTTCTGTTTTATTTTCCACATTCTGTCTCTCATGGTTGAGGTTTACCCATGTTGACAATTACAGGCCTCTCTAATCTTTTCAAGTAGGATACTTGCACAATTGGTGGTTGACTAAATACTTATTTGCCCCACTGTATATATATTGTAATAATATGTAATAATATGTTATATTAGTACATTATAATAATGACAGTTCATATACAATAAATGGGGTTTTGTGTCTTTCAAGCACCGTAAAAGAAACAACTATTTGACATGGAGCACGGTTCAGGAGATGAATGAATGAACGACTATGGTCATTTGATAGGTTATAGTGCAGTATAATAATTTCTGTGGTTTTATGTAGATGAAACCATATACCATTGTTTCAAAAAAATCCGACATTGTAAGCAGTTACTCATGACTTCAGTATTCTTTTCAACAAATACATTTTCACATGTACTTGACTGAGTTTTGGAGATGACTACTTTTACTTGAGTTATATTTTGAAGTAAAAAATTCAAATTTAAAGTCACGCTATTCTTACTTGGGTCAAATTTTTGGCTACTCTACCCGCCTCTGAAGCTGAGACGTGTTTTGTCTCGCGCTCAGACGGGTTGTCTGTTGGGCTTCTGAGCTCATTAAAGGGATTAAAGTGGTGGGGAGACACACACACACACACACACACACTGGATAAAGTGGACAGTGTTATTTTATCCCGATTCCTCTGATGTACACCACTTAATCGTGCATGTTGACATGTGAAGCGTGTGTTTGTCATGCAGGAAACATTCTCAGTCAGTTTTTTGCTCTCGGGCTGCTGTTTGATTGCCTCCTATTTTGTTTTCCTGCTGTTTTCTTTCAAGGTTTCGAGAGAGCAGCCGGGCAGGGGAACCAAAAATACAGCCGGAATGGAGGAGCTATTTGGGGGTACGTACGCTCTCTTGTGCTTAAATTAAATATCAATAGCCTAATAGCGTGATTGTCGTTTTTGTAATATTTTGGGGGAAAATGGAGAAACACTTTTCAGTTTTTGCGCAAAGCCATATTTTTAATGACTAAGAGTAACATTATGCAGAAATCTAAAGTTGGCAAAAAAAAAACAAATGTCGCTATTAGGCTAACGATCTAAAAATTAGGAAAAAAATCATAAATTCTAGGCACACAAAAGTTCCGGTGCCACCAAAATTTCATGGAAACATCTCTGTCAGACAGTTTGAAACAAAAAAAGAAAAACTTTACCACTGATCTGTTGTCTTTTTTTTTTGCACCAGATGGAAGTCTCGAAGAATCGACGCCTCTCCGGGACAGGATGGCCCTCTACCAGGCGGCTGTCTCCAAACAGGATGCCACTTCAGTCAGTGTGAGCTCTGTACTGTATATTCCCAAAAGGCCGTTAAAACCAGGGCTGTCCAAATTTTTTTTCTGAAATCAAAGGAGGCATGTATTTTCTTACTCATTGGCTACAATGACAGCACTAGATGACCAATCCATTTGGTCAGTCGCTCAATCACTCAATGCTAGATTTCTCAGCTGAAATGGATTTGATGTTTTTGATCACCAATGGCAGTGAGTAAAGTTAAAAATTACTAGTTAAAAATAATCCAGAGGTATAAGGATTATTTTGGAAAATGAGCAGAAAGTGACCTGTAAATGTCCAAGAATCAACAGGAAAAAAAAAAAATCCCCAAATGTCGAAAACCACGAAAAACAGAGACAGAGAGAGACGGAGAGAGATTACAGCACCTTGCGCACACGTTTGTTTGTTGTGAAACATCCACAGAGGCAACACCTGAATATAACACCTTTTGTAATGTTTATTGTGCATTTTCAACTGTGGTCAAATACAGTGGTGTGAAGAAGTATCTGAACCTTGTGGAATTTCTCACATTTCTGCATAAAATCACTATTAAATGTGAGCTGATCCTTGTCAAAATCACACAGATGAAAAGACAGTGTCTGCTTTAACTCAAACCACCCAAACATTTATAGATTTTCATATTTTAATGATAAGGGAACCCTCTGCTAAGGACACTAAAAGAGCAATTCAAATCAATTTGTGTGCCCAATCACTGATGAGTGATTTAAAGCTGCCCTGCCCATAAGGGGGGGGCAGGGGGGCCATGCCCCCCCTGGTGGCCGAAAAGTGTCACTGCATGAAATTGACTTTCACATAAGTTGTAAAGCAATAAAACTGCAACAAAATAAAATGAAATTAACAAAAATATATATTTTATAATGGGTCAAAATTATTTTTTTTCGAACAGATTATGTGACTAGCACCTTAGACGGTCATTTGCTTTACATATAATTTTCAAAACAATTTTTTTTTATTTTTCAAATGATTTTTTTTTTATTTTTTGATTTGAAAATATTTTTGTGTTCTAATGCAAATTTTTCAATCTCAAATATTTTTTTTCACACTCAAAAACGTTTGAAATGTTTCATTTTCTGATTGAAGTGATGTTTTTTTTTTTTTAAATATATACATTTTTTAAGCAACTTTTTTTTTGATTGAATAATAAAGACAAAAACGTCCTAGCCAACGTCCTAGCCAAACACAAATCAACATTACTTCAATCAAAAAAAAAAACTTACTCCAATAAAAAGAATAATAATAATAATCAAAGAAAAATAGCTTTGACATGCATTTTTTTGAGTTTCAAATTTATTTTTGCATTCAAACACATTTTTTTTATCGAAGTGACTTTTTTTGATTGAATATATATATTTTGATTGAAGCAACTTTGTTTTTAATTGAATAATAAAGACACAAATCTACCCCCATGTGGCTCCGCCCAGGGGATACCATTTTTGACTGGGGTAACTACATTGGCACGACACCGGCGGGTGTACCATATTCAATGGATGACGATCTTGGCGGAAAGTATTGCCTAAGCAGCCTGGTTTCGAATTCCCCTCAATAATGATGGGAAACAAAAAACGCTCATTGTCAACTTATTATTATAAATATTCTTGTAAGTTAATTTTATTGCTGACACTGCGTTTCGGGGTCATCAACATGTTGTGCCTGCCTTACCCAAAATTCAAACACTGCCTATGCTGCCCACTATAAAACACACACCTGGTAAGAATTGTCTTGATGTGCATCATGGCTCGATCAAAAGAGATGTCTGATGGATACAAAAATCAATCGACAGTCAGAGAAGTTGTCTACAAATGGAGAGTTTGGCACTTTTGCTTCTCTCCCAAGGAGTGGCTGTCCACCAAAGATGATGCCGAAAGTTCAGCGCAGAATACTCAAGAGAGGTAAAAAAAGAACCCTAGAGTGCCTGCTAAAGACTTACAGAAATCACTGGAATAGTCCAATATCGCTGTGCACACACATCAACTATATGTAAAACTATGGCCAAGAATGGTGTTCATGGGATGACTCCACGGACGAAGCCACTGCTGTCCCCCCAAAAAAGACATTGTTACTTGTTTAATGTTAGCAAAAAGGTACTTGGACACTCCACAGAAGTTTTGGCAAAATATTTTGTGGACTGATGAAACCAAAGTTGAATTGTTTGGGAGTAACACACAACATCATGTGTGGAGGAAAAATGGAACAGCTCACCAACATCAACATCTCATACCCACTGTGAAGCATGGTGGAGGGGGCATCATGATTTGGGGCTGTTTTGCTTCCTCAGGGCCTGGACAACTTGCAATCGTAATGGAAGAATGAATTCAAAAGTTTATCAGGATGTTTTGCAGGAAAACCTGAGCCGTCTGATAGACAGTTGAAGCTAATAAGAGGATGGATGCTGCAATAAGACAATGATCCAAAACAAAGAAGTAAATCAACTTCAGAATGTTTTCAGAAGAACAAAATACACAGTGGCCAAGTCAAAGTCCAGACCTGAACCCCATTGAGATGTTGTGGCATGACTGAAGACAGTGATTCATTCAACAGTTTTATAGAGAAAAATGGGCCAAGATTAGTCCTGATCGATGTGCCAGACTGATCTGCAGCTACAGTGTCTGGTTGAAGTTATTGCTACCAAAGAGGCGGCCACAAAATATTAAATGTGATGGTTCACTGACTTATTTCCCCCCCTTCTGTCATTGTTTGCATACTATCCTCATTAAAATATAAAAAAAACTATAAATGTTTGGGTGGTTTTAGTTAAAGCAGACAGTTTTTTCATCTGTAAGATTTTAACAAAGATCAGATCACATTTGATGATGATTTTATACAAAAAATGTGAGAAATTCCGAAAGGTTCAGATACTTTTTCATACCACTGTACTTGGAGTGAGTTAATGTGATCGTTTTTGATGATGTGCAGACGCTAACGGATACATGCTAATCGTTTATGTAGTTATAAACGCAAATTAAAGCAGTTATTGAAGATGAAACTGATTTTATTTTTTATTTTAGTTTCATTTTTCAATAAAGTCAGCAAACTACATGGACGTCTGACGTCGTCATTTCGGAGCTTAGCTCGCTGTCTAGCTCGGTCTTAGCTCCAATGTCTTGGCGAGGACAGTACAATGACATATAATACATGTTTTTGGATAGTAATTTTGAGATTTTAGGGGGGTTTTAGGGGTACTTAGGCTGGAAATTCGGGTTACGTCGCCAGCGTAGGAACGGAACTCGTTCGTAACATGGGGACTACCTGTACTGAACTTCCATACATTATTTAACATGTTGTCAGGTTTTGACCACTCAGCCAATGTAGAGGCAATTTTTAAGCGACTTACTCCATCTAGTGTTGCAGCTGATAAATGCAACAGAATGTAAGCTGTACTCAAGCTTCTTGTGCAGCCAATATTCAATAATTCAATAATAATTCAATAACAATTTCCATAAATTTGGACAGCCCTGCATTTAACGGTTATTCCATGCAAAATAAGTGCTCTAATGTTAGTCATTTATCTCTCTCAGACGGATCTGCAAGAAACATTTGACAGCAAACAAAAGGAGAACGTGCCACCCTTCTCATTGGACACTGTGAGATAAGCCTTACCTGTGTTGGAGTGACTTGAGGAACATATGACACGTTATTTTACTCTCGTTACAGAGTGCAGAGACTGAGCCACCAATCAGCAGGAGAAGTTTTACGGTCGAGAACAACGGTAATTGTGTATATTTTGAAGTAACGTTACTCTTGAGTGAAATCTTTGGCTACTCTACACTCCTCTGGATTAAGGGTGTAATGGTACATGTATTTGTATTGAACTGTTTCGGTACGTGGTGCTCGATTCGGAACGGAGGCATACCGAACGAGTTTCTGACGTACCGTATTTTTCGGACTATAAGTTGCACCTGAGTATAAGTCGCACCAGCCATAAAATGCCCAACGAAGAGGAAAAAAAACATGTATAAGTCGCACCGGAGTATAGGTCGCATTTTTGGCGGAAATTTACTTTCGACGTGTGAAAGTTTTAAAACTGTTTCCTCATTTAAAGATAGATTCAAGTCAAGATTTTGCCAATTTAGGGGTATTTTAGATAAAAAGTAATTAGGTTCTCTACACCAGAGCCTTCTAGAGAAGTCTACTGCTTTAAGATGGCGCCTGTTTACTAGCGCGGGAAAGTCTGTCATTTCACATCTAGTCTAGAAATATGTGATAGCTATGTGATATCGACCATAGCCGTATGTTGCCGTATGTTTGTAGCAACTAGCAACTGGGTGCTGTTTGTAGCGGCTGACGGCCGCAGTCAGGTATTATTGTTTTTTTTTTTTTAACCTAGCGGCATCAGCTGCACATGATATTTACTCTCGGTCCGTTCCTCATTGCGTCCCGAAGACCGTGCTGACTGCGTTTTATTTCCGCTTTACCTGGTATAATTCAATAATCGGAATTTGGATGTTTGTGAATCATTCTCGAATCTTCCACGGCCGAATCGCGAATAATCTAATCGGAAATTTTGCACGCCTCTAATCTCTATCTCTCTCTATCTCTCTCTCTCTCTCTATCGCCCACTCGGTCAGAAACACTGTGTAGCTGTCAGTCTTCTTCTGGCGTGTTAGTGCTTTTCTTCGCGTAAACAAATGCGAGTGCGCCCCACGTGGGCGTGAAAGCGCCACAATCTAAAAGCATGCATTTCAATATAAAACCGTCAATAATACAACTGAACACACATTGCCAAAGGCAGAACGCGAACGTGGCCATAGCTATTAAGAGTTATTCAGATAACTATAGCATAAAGAACACGCTAACAAGTTTACCAAACCATCAGTGTCACTCCAAAACACCAAAATACCATGTGAAATGATATCATAATGTGTTAATAATTTCACACATAAGTCGCTCCTGAGTATAAGTCGCACCCCCAGCCAAACTATGACTTATAGTCCGAAAAATATGGTAATGTAACCCTTACTTTTTGAGGCTGTGAGTCGATCGGGTTACAGTTTCTTTGTGTAGATTATATTTACTCCATCTTCTCTACTATAATGAGGACCAACACGGTAGGGCAGTATAACCCAGAAACGTCAACGGTGCGACAATGTGGCCGCCGCGAGAACGCAGTGAAACGCGGGCGTTAAAGTCTATCAGCCAATGCACACCAGTCGCAGTGCGGCCGCGTGTTAGACGCGTCCCAGAAGCGGCTCAACACGACCCACGCGAAAAGAATGGCAGAGTTTATTATTTGACGTGAGACAAGACCCTTCCTGCCTCAATACTACTAGCTAGGATCGGACAGACTGGAAGTCACTCGTGTAAAAATACGGTGGATCCGGTCGATTTTCAAACTAATATGCAATCGTAACCCACTTTTTGAGTCCATCAGATCTCTTGAGTGGTAGATTGGGGCACAGTTTTCTTGTCTTTGTTGATTTACTGCTGTCTTCTCTGCTATAATCATAACCAACACGGCCCCGTGTTCAATACAAAACCCTCCTACCACAACAAAACAAGTAGGAACTAATATAGGAACTAAAGTTATACAACATAAAATATACGATATAAATGAATACTACATCACATCTGTAAAATATAAACACATAATAAAATAAATATTAGCCCATTTAAATAAAATAAATTGAAATCAGCTAAAACACCTGTAATTAAATAATAAGAATAATACACAGGTCCTGCTTACACAATTAAATTTATTCATTTCTGTGTGGCGCTTTAACTTGAGAAAATCCACCAATAAAGCTTTTGAAAACCGTTCAAAAGAAAAAAAAAAGATTCATTGAGGCATTTAATTTGCAAAATACATGTTAAAATCTTTGTCATTGGGATTGCTTTTCTCTTTAGCACAGGACTTTTTTAACCAATACGCGGGGTCTGAAAGGCAAATTGTTGTTGGATTATCTTCAAATACCCGCGACTTTTTGAGCAGAATTCTAGCTTTGTATAGGCTAATGTTCCTATTGTTGAAAGGTGTGTAATAAACAACTAGCACATTTATATTTAGCGTTTTGTTTTCTTACTGTACCGAAAATGAACCGAACCGTGGCCTCAAAACCAAGGTACGTACCGAACCGAGTTTTTTGTGTACCGTTACACCCCTACTCTGGATATAATCAGCTATTTGATAATGCATGCGAGGAAATATTGTCATTTTGAGGCACTAGGAGCGAAATCTTGTTTCCTGGAATTTGCAACACTTTACATTCTGTGGCATATATTGGATAAAGGACATTGGTGGGGGAAAAAAAGGTATCAAGAAGCGCCGCAATAAAATGGCCTAAGTGTAAGCTTTCTCACACAGGTGCTGACAATGCTACAAACTGCTCTCCAGCGAAAACTCCAAGGGTGAGTGTAACGTAAAAGATTTGTTGTGATACTATGTAACGTTACATAACATGAGGAAGTGGTAATGTTATGTAACTTAAAGGGATCCACTGATAGAAAGACTTGTAGTTCTTAAAAGATAAATATTAGTACAAGTTATTATCATTTGATTTTGAAACCCCTCTTGATGTTTTCGTTTTTATACAGTTTGTAAAATTATTTTAACTAGTAGTTTAACTACATTTCCTCACGCCATTAGACGCCACTTTGTTTTCTTATTGTTGCCACAATAAATTGTAGAAAGCCATAGGCGACTGTGATATAGTGGATATTATTTAGTTGTAATACGGGAGTTCACCAGTAGAGTGTACGCATGTCATTTAGATGTGTTATTGTTTGTGCCTTACTCCTTCACTAAGAGAGAAAAGTTGTTGTTCAGAGTCACTTGGCAAGACGTTGAGTAAAGTTGTAAAAGCCAATAAAGGTGTCGTGTGGGTCACTCAGTCAAGATATAACAACGACTCATCTCCTTCTTTCCCCCCAACGTTTTTATATTATTATTTTATATGCACGAGAGCTGCCGGATCTGCCAAAATGAACATGGAAGTCTGATTATTATTTTTTTTAGCAATGTCGTCAGATAGACAAAAACATAAAATTATGTGCAAATGCCTGCATCTTCAAATCATGAAAATAATAACAGCCTATATCTTGCCAATGTTGTAATCTCGATGGGTCTTGTATCCATTCCATGTCAGGAAGTCTAGGCACATTGTTTGCATCCTGATTAGTTTATTTAATATTATTATTATTATATTTATTTTATTATTATTTAGTTTATTTAGTTTATTTATTATTAGCCAGACGCTAATAACATAAAATTCCAATCTCCTCTTCTTCCTCCAACTCTTCAAAAACTTGGATCTCCTCCCTTGCGCTTGATCTATCGCTTATATCGCTGTTTGAATCATTGTTTGAAGGGCTTTGTATGGCGGCCGTATGTATGGAGCGGTGCCATCGCGTTCCCGGTGTGACGTATCACTTCCGGGTTCGTCCCCTTTCAGGCTCGAACTTCGGAAACGTGATTATTTTGTCAAATATACAACATATAAATTATATTTTCATGCTTTATTTGTTGGACAATGTTTAATTACTTTACTTGTGCCCCTATTTGGCATGTGAAGAAATTACTTCACATTACTGCTTTAACTACCTTACATAGTTAGAGTGACTGTGAAATACGGCAGCGTGGCCCTGCGACGTCAACATCAGTAGCGAGCTACTAGTTAATTTTTTTCTTTCAAATTTTACCAAATTTATTAAAATGAAAACATTAAGAGGGGTTTTAACATCAAATTATTATTACTCGTACTAACATTTATCTCTTAAGAACTACATGTCTTTTTATCCGTGGTTCCCTTTAAGACTAGAAAACGCAATCAAACTGATGTTAGCTTTCAGTGGCATGAGAAGTGGGGTGCTGCAGCACCCCCTGGTGTTGGGGATAAAAAAGTGCAGTGATCCCTCGCTACTTCGCACTTCAAACTTCGCGCCCTCAGTCCATCGCGGATTATTTTTCAATGAAAAAAAAATACAGATGAGCTGTCCTGAGCCGATTACGTAGTCCTCTCTCCCACCTTCCCTCTCCCTGCTCTTTGTTCGTCAGGCCGTGCTCGAGTCATCAGCCTCATATTTGTTGTCTCTGTCGCCCTTTTCTTGTTATGAATCCTCCTCTAGATACGTCTCAAACATATACAGTATGTCACAAATTTCCTCTGGAGTGAAAATATCGTTGAAAAAAATTCACACTTGAACCAGAATCACTGAAAAACGCTTCCTCCTTCAGTGGGCTCAGTGCTAAATCCGCTGAAATGGCTCATTCTGTGACGTCTTCATCAAGATGGAGGCGCCAGAGCACTATAATAACAGGAGGAGCTAAACGGCAGATTTCAAGATGCATTTCTCGTCATCTGCGCTTTGCCAAATAATTGTTCAGTGGTGTGAAAAAGTATCTGAACCTTTTAGAATTCCTCACATTTCTGCATAAAATGATCTGACCTTTGTCAAAATCACACAGATGAAAAAAACAGTTTCTGCTTTAACTCAAACCACCCAAACATTTATCGGTTTTCATATTTTAATGAGGATGGTATGCCAATAATGACAGAAGGAGGGGAAAATGAGTAAGTGAACCCTCTTCCTAAGGAGACTTAAAGACCAATTGAAACCAATTTTTACCAACAATTTAAGTCAGGTGTGTGCCCAATCACTGACTGCTATAAAACACACATCTGGTAAGAAATTACTTGATGAGAAGCATTGCCTGATGTGCATCAAGGCTCGGTCAAAAGAGCTGTCTGAAGATTTGTGATCAAAGATTGTTTATTTGTATAAAGCTAAGAAAGGATACAAAGCCATCTCTAAAAGTCTGGATGCTCATCAATCGACAGTCAGAGAAGTTGTTTACAAATGGAGAGAGTTTGGCACTGTTGCTTCTCTTTCAACTAGTGGCCATCCTCCAAAAATGACGCCAAGCGTTCAGCGCAGAATACTCAGAGAGGTAAAAAAAAGAATCCTGGAGTGCCTGCTTAAACACTTACAGAAATCACTGGCACAGTCCAATATCTCTGTGCACAAATCAACTATATGCAAAACTATGGCCAAGAATGGTGTTCATGGGAGGACTACACGGATGAAGCCACTGCTGTCTAAAAAAAACATTGTTTCTCGTTTAATGTTCGGAAAAAGGCATTTGGACACTCCACGGAAGTTTTGGCAAAATATTTTGTGGACTGATGAAACCGAAGTTGAATTGTTTGGGAGTAACACACAATATCATGTCTGGAGGAAAAATGGAACAGCTCACTAATATCAACACAACATCCCTACCGTGAAGCATGGTGGAGGGAGCATCATGATTTGGGGCTGTTTTGCTGCCTCAGGGCCTGGACAACTTGCAATCATTAATGGAAGAATGAATTAAAAAGTTTATGCAGGTAAACCTGAGGCCGTCTGTCAGGCAGTTGAAGCTAAAAAGAGGATGGATGCTGCAACAAAACAATGATCCAAAACACAGAAGTAAATCAAGTTCAGAATGGTTTCAGAAGAACAAAATACACGTTCTGGAGTGGTCAAATCAAAGTCCAGTCTTGAACCCCATTGAGATGCTATGGCATGACCTAAAGACAGCGATTCACGCCAGACATCCCAGGAATGTAACTGAACTACAGCTGTTTTGTAGAGAAGAATTGGCCAAGATTAGTCCTGATCGATGTACCAGACTGATCTGCAGTTACAGGAAGCGTCTGGTTGAAGTTATTGCTGCCAAAGGGGAGGGGGGCACAAAATATTAAATGTGATCGTGCACTTAAGTATTTTTCTCCCTTTTGTCATTGTTTGCATACTATCCTCATTAAAATATGAAAACCTATAAATGTTTGGGTGGTTGTAGTTAAAGCAGACACTGTTTTTGCATCTGTGTGATTTTCACAAAGCTCAGATCACATTTGATGGTGATTTCATGCAGAAATGTGAGAAATTACAAAAGGTTCAGATACCTTTGCATACCATTGTATATATAGTTGAATCGTCTAAAAATATGATTTTAATTGTAATATTTATCATTTAGTTTTATTTATTTATAATATTTATTAATATTTATTTATACTTTATTCTCGTAATACTGTGACTTTTTTTCTCGCAATATTACGACTTTAATCTCGTCATTTTAACTTTAATCTTTTAATACTACTTTTTTCTCAGAATACTACAACTTTTTTGTAATATTACGAACTTAATCTAGTAATTTTACAAAGTATTCTCATAAAATTTAAATTACTTTTTACTCCTAATATTGCGACTTTTCTCGTAGTATTACAACGTATGACTTTAATTCTTTAGCACTAATACACCATTGTACTTAAGCGCAAGACATGAGCTAAGAAAAGAAGCAAGTGACACGTGGTCTCATCTGTGATTTTATCTGTTTGTCCTACTTCTGAAGTTTGATTTTCGCAAATCCAACTCATTTCTCTCCGTGACTGTCTGTGTTGTTGCTCCTGTTTTACTTCTAAAGTGCACTTAGGAGAAGTCATTGAAAAACAACTGTTCAAATGACAAACTGAAATTGTTTTGACATGTTTGCTATGGCTTTCCCGAGCAGAGTTTCTGCCTGCCCATGCGGGAGCCATGCGTGTCCTGCCAGAAAACGGTTTATCCACTAGAGAGGCTGGTGGCCAATCAGCAAGTTTTCCACAGCGCTTGCTTCCGCTGCTGCCACTGCAACACCAAACTCAGGTAAGGAGGTGTGCTGCCCATTTTACCATGTGTGGTGATGCCATTGACACCAATGTACGTCCATGCTAATGACGGCTATGTATGTACAGTAAATGCCACTGACAGCCATGTATCTCGATACTATTGATGCCAATGTACTTGGACTCCATTGACGACCAATGTACATCCATGCTATTGACACTCATGTAAGTCCATGCCGTTTACAGCCATGTACATCCATGCTATTGACAGCCATGTACGTCCTTGCTAATAACGGCTAAAGATGCCATTGACAGCCATGTATCTCGATTCTATTGATGCCAATGTACTTGGATTCCATTGACAACCATGTACATCCATGCCATTGACGGCCATGTACGTCCTTGCCATTGACGGCCATATACATCCTTGCCATTGACGGCTATGTACGTCCATGCCATTGACAGCCAATGTACGTCCATGCCATTGACTTCAATGAACATTCTTGCCATTGACACCAATGTATGTCCATCCCATTGACGACTATGTATGTCCATGCCATTGACACCAATGTACATCCATCCCATTGACGACTATGTATGTCTTGGCCATTGACACCAATGTACGTCCTTGCCATTGACACCAATGTACGTCCATGCCATTGATGGCCATGTACGTCCTTGCCATTGACTTCAATGAACGTCCTTGCCATTGACACCAATGTATGCCCTTCCCATTGACGACTATGTACGTCCATGATATTGACGGCCAAAGTACGCCCATGCCATTGGTGGCCATGTACGTCCCTGCCATTGACTTCAATGAATGTCCTTGTCATTGACGACTATGTACATCCATACCATTGACACCAATGTACGTCCATGCCAATGACGGCCATATATGTCAATTTCTATTGATGCAATGTACTTGGATTCCATTCATGCATATTTAAGTTGACACTACTGACGGCCATGTACATCAAAATATCAACCGGAAATGACCAGATATCAATAGGAAGTAGGGTTGTAACGGTACACAAAAATCTCGGTTCGGTGCATACCTCGGTTTTGAGGTCAAGGTTCGGTTCGTTTTCGGTACAGTGAGAAAACAAAATGCAAAATATAAATGTGCTAGTTGTTTATTACACACCTTTCAACAATAGGAACATTAGCCTATACAAAGCTCGAATTCTGCTCAAAAAGTAGTGGGTATTTAAAGATAATCCAACAACAATTTGCCTTTCAGACCCCGCGTATTGGTCAGCTTTCTTTCTTAAAGAAGCTAAAGAGAAAATCAATCCCAATGAGAAGATTTTAACATGTATTTTACAAATGAAATGCCTCAATGAATGATTTTTTTTTTTCTTATGAACGGTTTTCAAAAGCTTTATTGGTGGATTTTCTCAAGTTAAAGCGTCACACAGAAATGAATAAATTTAATTGTGTAAGCAGGATCTGTGTATTATTCTTATTATTTAATTACAGGTGTTTTAGCTCATTTCAATTTATTTTCTTTAAATGGGCTATTATTTATTTTATTATGTGTTTATATTTTACAAATGTGATGTAGTATTCATTTATATTGTATATTTTATGTTGTATAACTTTAGTTCCTATATTAGTTCCTACTTGTTTTGTTGTGGTAGGAGGGTTTTGTATTGAACACGGGGCCGGGTTGGTTATTATTATAGCAGAAAAGACAGCAGTAGTGCCCCGATCCACCACTCAAGAGATCTGATAGACTCAAAAAGTGGGTTACGATTGCATATTAGTCTGAAAATCGACCGGATCCACCGTATTTTTACACGAGTGACTTCCGGTCTGCCTGATCCTAGCTACCGGTAGTAGTATTGACGCAGGAGGGTCGCGTCTCGCGTCAAATAACAAACTCTGCCGTTCTAATCGCGTGCGTCGTGTTGAGCCGCTTCGGGACGCGTCTAACACGCGGCCGCACTGCAACTGGTATGCATTGGCTGATTGACTTTAACGCCCGCGTTTTACTGCGTTCTCGCGGCGGCCACGTTGTCGCGCCGCTGATGTTTCTGGGTTATACTGTCGGACCTTCTTGGTCCTCATTATAGTAGAGAAGACGGACTAAATATAATCTACACAAAGAAACTGTAACCCGACTCACAGCCTCGAAAAGTAGGGGTTACATTACGTCAGAAACTCGTTTGGTACGCTTCCGTTCCGAACTGAGCATCACGTACCGAAACGGTTCAATACAAATACATGTACCGTTACACCCTTAATAGGAAGTGAACCTGAAATGTTCCCAAATCAACAGGAAGTGACCTGAAATAAGCAGGACGTGACCCCAGGTATGGATGGGAATCGAAATCCGATTCCAATTCGGAACGGGTTCCCTTTACGATCCCTTTAACGATTCCTAAAGACGCGTATTGCGTCGTGACGTGTCTTGTTGTCCAGACGCATCAAACTAGCATGGTGCCAAGAACCACTCGCTCCAAAGTTTGACTACACTTCACCAGGAAAGAGTGTGAAAATGAAAGGTTACGACGGGTAAGCACGAGCATTGCAACCATAAACATAACAATGACAGCACGTAGGTTCAAACGCTCGAAAGTGTGTCTTCACTTCACACGGAAAAATTACAACAAAGTGACGTGCAGTCATTGCAAGGTGGAGATAACTGCATCGGGAGGGAATACGACTGCGCTCGCCTCACAGAGAGGCTAAGGCTCAGTCCTGGCTATACAGCTAGCTAAACTCCCAAATGACGATGCAGAAGACGTTGGTATAATTTGCTGACTTTATTCAACCATCACTTGAAGAGTGAAACTAAGAATAGAAATGAAACAAATCAATTTCGTCCCCAATAACAAACAGGTTTGCATCAACGTAAATCAGCGATGATTAGCTGCTAATAACAGTAATAACAAATGGTTAGCATTCGTTCGCTAGCATTAGCACATCGTTCAAACCACTACACAACTGGATTTAAGTGTCCGATCGCGAGTGGAAACACAACAACAACAACACAAAAGATGATACATACAGGCGTTGCCTCTGTTGATATTAACATGAACAAAGAACGTAGGCTCGTAGAAGTGTTTCCCTCTCTCACTAACTCGCTCACTCGCTTAGATGCGGCATTTCTTCTTCGGGTGTAAGCGCGCTCTTCTTCGCGTGAGGAAGCGCAAGGGCGCCCCCACTTGAGCGTGTAAGCGCCACAAAAACTAAAAGGCATGCATTTCAATGTAATGGTAAATAATACACGTTAACCCAGCAGTCCCCAAACTGCGGCCCACGGCCCAAATACGGCCCGCCTCCACATTTGGTCCGGCCATTTTGAATGTTTTTTTTTCTCAATCGTGTTATTTATTTCCTGGCCTTTTCCTTGAAGAATTCAGAGAGGGTTATTTGGTTATTATCTATTTAATTAATAGTGTTTTTATTATTAAGTATTATTATTATTATTATATTATTATTTTTATTTTATTTACTTTCATTCCGTGAAGAATCCAGAAAGGGTTATTTGATTGTGGCGTTCTGAAAAAACAATAATTTTTTACATTTATGCACTTCTGCAATCGTCACACTTTTTCTGTTACAAACTGACCCCGGCCACTCATCAGAGAAGGGAAAAGTTATGTGGCCCTCACAGGAAAAAGTTTGGGGACCCCTCCTTTTACACATATTGCCAAAGGCAGAACAACAACCTATCTGCCAATATATACCAATATTTTTTATTTCTATTAGATAAATGTTTCAGTAAAATGTTACACATTCTTGTGTATTTGCCACTTATTGCCACAGTTAACATTGAGGCTTTGGGCCTCTTTTGATCTTGTTGTGAGTTTGTAAGGTTGTGACTTCTGATTAAACAAACTCGATGCCAATCAAAACGTTTGTTCTTCTCTTGCCCCAAATTAGAATCGATAAGAGAATCGATAAAGAATCGAATCGTTAGGCAATATCGATAATGGAATCGGAATCGTAAAAATCCTATCAATTCCCATCCCTAACCCCAGGCCTGCGAAAACAAAGCTACCATCTCATTGTTTTCTTCAGAAATTGCATTTTCTCGTGAGTTAATCTATTTTTTTGTTGTGTCTGCTTTTCCGTGTAGTTTGGCCAACTACGCCTCCCTGCACAACAACGTGTACTGCAAGCCGCATTTCTGCCAGCTCTTTAAGGCCAAGGGCAACTACGACGAGGGCTTCGGCCACCGGCCCCACAAGGAGCTATGGGAGAGTAAAGGAGAGTCTATCGAGACGGTGGAGATGTCGTCACAGTCGATGGCTTCTCAGGCAGGTTCTCACTACTCCAACCTGTCCAGTCCCAGCGTGGAGGATTCCCCCATCGCCAAAGTCAACGTCCTGACCGCAACCATGGAGGCTCTGGGTCAAGGATCCCCAGAGAAGAGCGACAAGCCGCTAGAAGCGCGGCGGCTCAAAATCTCCTGGCCGCCGCAACCGGAAAACGACGACGTCCACGTTGGCTACGCCGCGTCCGCCGACGGGGCCAGCATGCCCATCCGAGCCAAGTGGCCTCCGGAGGACTCCTCTCCGCCGCGCGAGCAAGCCAGAGGAGCTTCCTCCCTGGAGCGGAGCTTCTCCTTGAAGGAACTCTGCATATCCTTCACGTCGCCCGAGCGATCTTCAGCCGTCGACCCCGAGACGGAGTCCCAGCTGGCGTGGTCGAGAGGAAACAACGTCTTCGGAAAGAAAGGCGAAGACGGGTCGGAGAACGAAGACGAAGACGCGCCGGAGAACGACGGCGAAGACGTGAAGTTAGAAGACAGGCAACAGCATCAAGTGAATCCCACTCAGCAGAAGGATCAGACAGACGGAAAAGAAGAAGAAGAGTCAAAACCCGAGAAGACGGAGGCTAGCCGCTCGCCCCAGGATGTGGGCTTCTGGGACGGGGAGGACGCCGACGACAAGGCAGAGCTGGAGATCAGCGTCGAAGAAATGATCAAACAAAATCGCTACTTTGACGTAGAGGATGACGACGACGATGACGACGACGACGAGTGCGATTTTTAAAGTTGAGAGGATATTCGGTCGCAATTGTCGACCGAGCTTTTGCGCTGTGCCTCTTTTCTACATTCCCAGACATTTCTTTGCTTCTTCTTAGCTTTTTAAGTGTAATGTCATTCAAATGTATTCAATTTGGCAGATATTTTTACACGCAAATGACCAAGAGTCGGATGTATTTTACGCTATCTTTTGGAATTTGAACGTGCTTTGTCACTGTAGATGACTTCTTTGTTGGAAACTGCAATGACTGTTATGAAAATAAAACCAATTCTTCAATTTGGGTTTGTTTTTGTGAACACGTTTGCCAGTCATTATTAACCCTTTCATGCATAAATTAGGATTTTTTATTTTCCTAAATACTTTTAATATATTCATATAGGAAAAAACGGGGCCCAGGGACCAATTGTGGCCCTCAGGACGATATTTTTCGGCCCCTATTTGACATCCAATTGTAGTATTATTGTTAATGTATGTATGTATGTACAGTGATCCCTCGTTTTTCGTCCGCCTGCAAAAATCCGCAAAGTTGAGGCGGAGCTTATTTCCATTAAAAACATTTTTTTTTTGGTGTGTACAACACGGACCCCTCTACAGCGGGGCACTAGCGAGAGAGCAATTTTTTTTAGCACTTGCTGTATCTATTATAAAAAGTCAGAAATAGCGCTTTAAACTATATACAGGTAGTTCCAGGTTTACGAACGAGTTCCGTTCCTGCGCTGGCGATGTAACCCGGATTTCCACGTAAGTCGGAATGAACCCTTCAAATACCTCAAAACACCCTCTAAATGACAAAAAATCTATCCAAAAACATGTATTTTACGTCATTGTACTGTTCTTGCCAAGACGTTGGAGCTAATCAGTCCTAGCTAATCAGTGAGCTAAGCTCCGAAATGACAATGTCAGACGTCCGTGTAAAACTCCAAAGTATTATTCTTTTTTTTTACCGCCCCAGTGAAATTTGTCTGGCGACGGCCATGGTGTTCAACGTATTTATTCAGATTTTAACAGCATTGGAAAGACACACAGATATATGACATGTTTTCCCCAAAGTATTAAAAAATAAAAAATAAAACCCCTTATAACATGTATATGTATATTTTTATACATGTTTTTTAAGCATTGCAAATGTAATATGATAGAAATGAGATATATATAAAAGAAAACAATTATTTGGACATGCATACATGCATATGGCAGAAAATACAGACAAGGCTGAAAAAGCAGTTACTGCTCTTGCACCCCTCTTTAAAATAAACTGCTGCATTTTAGGCCAAAAGAACTGTTAGAACAATATGTCTATGTGCTGCCATAGCAGTTTCAGGCACATTAAGCCCCCGAACTATTTTTAATTTGTCCGTTTTACCCTGGAGACCCCCTGTTTACAGACACTACGCAACCGCTTTTGTTTCAACCCAGCCATAAAAAGAAGCTAATTATATTTATAATTTGAAATGTCTGTCATTTTTAGTTTAGAATCATTAATTGATGTGTAATATTTAGTTAAAAAAAAAAAACTTAAAAAAATGTTTCACTCACATATTTTAAACTTTTAAATAAATTATGTCACGATGAAAAAAATGGTGTCTGTAAATAAGCCACAGATATCTACTTCATAACTGTCGTTTAAGTATTTTTTTTTGCTACTGTCGCATTTTTCCTGATATGTTAGATGATAATCGATCCAAACAAAGAAAAATTGAAAAGGAAAAAAACATTCAAAAGGGTAAATGTATGAAAAAGAAACTCTCTACCACTCCATGATGTCTACAATTTCTGCATCACGACCCTTGTTATATTACCATGTTTCACCCATACAATGCTCAAAAAAAATCAGCCAGCTGTGGCCATTCGCAGCTGTGTCTTGACACTCGGTGATGCTACATGGAGTTTTTGGATCGAAATAAGGTAAATACGTGATAATATCTGATTAAAATCATGGCATCTTGAATTATGCTCTCTCATTCTCCCACCTCCAGTTAGGCTTTTGCTGTTTAAAAAAATGTTGTTGTTTTTTAATGCCTCCTGTTCAAAATTTTACTTGCCCCAGAAAATTGAGATTTTAAGCTTTCCAATGATGTATCACACATGCATATAGGACAATTTTGAAATTTGGCCAAATTGTGGATAAAGAGTGGAACTTCAAGTCACCTGAGTGTTTTCCGCCATATATTTTAAAATAAAATCCTAGTAATTTATAAAATCGCAAAATAAATGAGTTATTAAAAAATATATATATATATAAACCAAATTATGAGTTAAAGAAAATGGAACTTAAAACATATTGTAATAATAATTTTTTAAAAAAAGTGTGGCTCTAAAAAAAAAAAAAATAGAACTTAAAACATATTGTAATAATAATTAAAAAAAAGAAAAGAAAAGAAAAAGTGGCCAGTGTTTATTTTGCTATTTGCAGCTCCAGTCCCTTACAGTTGAAATGGATTTGACGTCTATTGCTGTCAATAGGTGTTTTCAGTATCAATTCCCCTATTGTATGTCATTCCTGATTTCTGGGTACCTAAATTCAACAAAAATAATTTAAAAATTAACATTAAAATGCGTTCGATGCCCTGTTCTTTTTTTTTTTTTTTTCGTATTCTGGTTTATTTTGAATAAATTCTTCGTGACAGTTGGATTTGCTTCTGCTTTTAACACCAGTCCCAAGAGAAATATTTTACCCAGCATGCACTTCAAACTGGCTCTGGAAAATATTGTCCAAGTTGTAATTGGACAGTGATTTCAAGTGACACACATGAATTTTGACGTTTAATAATGAGCAAATATAACGTTCATTATTAAAACATTCCACCTTTTATAAGGAGAACTACATATTCCATAATGCTTATTGGCAAAACGGCAATGATTCATCTACAATGTGTCCCCCACAGTTGACTTTTTTTCTGATTATATCAAAATGTAGATAGAATTTTATAAGTGAAACATCTTGTTTTGAACGGAAGGTTGTAATTTAGGCTGGTTTTTACTTAACTTACCCTGCCCTCGACAAAAGCCACATCAAATATGGCCGCCCCGTTGACGTATCACTCCGCGGCCCTAGAGTGAGGGAGTATGACGTCTACCGTGGAGCGCGGTTCAACTTGACGAATGAGTCACCCATTTAATTTAAGTTGTGCTTTCGAAAAGTTGCGTGACTTTATCGAATACACTCGGCTGACATTGTGGTCGTCGTCGCTTCGAGAACATTCGCTCCGTTAGCGAAGCAAAGGTTATCGTTTGGGCGGCGGACAAGCGTTTGCGGACGCCGGACGGAGAGCCCTGCTGCGGCCGCCATGGCTTCGCTGGGGAACTCGACAGCCGCTTCGTCGGCTAGCAGTCCCATGGTGGTACTAGCGCCCAAGACGAAGACGAAAAAGAAACACTTCGTTCAGCAGAAGGTTAAAGTCTTTCGAGCCAGCGACCCTGTCCTCAGCGTCTTTATATGGGGCGTCAATCACTCGGTGAGTCGGGAGACAGAAAGCTCGCTTTAGCACTGTTAGCTTAGATGTTAGCAGGTGCTCCAACACTACACGGGTCAAACAGGGCAAATTCACAGGGCAAATCTTGTCCATGATTAAAAGTGCTATGAAATACTACAACAATTGACGTTAAAATGATAGCAGACAATATTTTAGATATAAACCCAAACAAATTTCTGGAAATTGAGGTTACTTCCAGTTCATTTGGAAGCATTTCGGGTTCACCTCCTGTTCATATTGGGTCACTTCCCTGTTGATTTGAAGTTTTTTTTTTTTTTTGGGTCACTTGGTGACTTTGGGCGTTGGGTCACTTCCTGTCGATGGGATTGATGTTCGTGGGCGTCAATGTAATCGACAAACATAGCCGTCATGGGAATAGTTGTACCTGAGTGTCAAATGGATATCCAGTTGAATTTCAATGTTCTTTAATGTTTTTGGTCAAAAATCACAACCATAAAATGCCTAATGGCGTACCGCAAGCAACACGTCACTTCCGCTCATTAATATTCATGACATTAGCTACTGTTGCTAAGTAAGGACAAGCCACCGTTTGTCCCTAATAGGAAATGAATGGAAATCGTGTACGAAGGAGATGTTTACAGCGCTAAATCTACCAATTCTCTTCGAAAATGATGTGCCCGGTGCCAAATTCACTGGCAAAGATGTGGAAGAACATAAAAATGTTGAGTTAAAGAGATGGCTTGAGTGTCGAAGGCTGAAAAAGACAAAAAAAAGAGCCGACCTAAGCATAGTTTTGGCTTTTTTATTGACGCGACTGGCAATGACATTCTCCTGTTTCAACAAGCTATCCTTTACCATCAGCCCTGTCTTTCTTATATGTCCTCTGGTTGTCCTACGTCTCTTACCGTTCTTGGGGGTAATTTAGTTAGCTTTGTGTAGCGATCGCAAATGCTACTCAGTGACAGCCAACGAACACTTTTAATTTTTTCATTGATAACACATCTTAATTCTATAATTTATTTACACTTCCCCCTTACTAAAGTTGTTTATATATATTTATATAACAAAAACCGTAACAGTGGCAGTCAGATACCATTGTAATTCTTTTCAGGTCATTCATTGTCAGACAGAAGCAGTACGGCACAACGTTACGCTATGGTAAAAAATATAAAAATGGCTTACCTCTTTGTCCTTTGAAAGACCATGCCAACCCAACATAATGTTTACTGCATATGAAATGTGAATGGATTCACTGAGCTGGTGTTAAAGTCCGCGCAAGTTGATTCGGTCTTCACATTTTTTACTCACGAGTTTTTGGTTTCCGGAAACGTATGAAGAAAACATCCTTCATGTGTCGTAATGTCTAGAGTCGTTTCTAAAAGTTCCAAAAAAAGCAATGCGTGATCGGCATGTTCGTTTTTGAAAGATTACCGGAGAGAAGTAGCACTTTATACGTTGGGTCTATTCGAGGGCGGGTCTATAATGTCCCACTTCGGCTTTACTTCCGCTCTACGATGCGACGTCACGGTCTAAAAATAGCCTGCGTGCGGTACACCATTGCACATATCTTTTGCTGCCATTGACCGCAATAGGCTTGAAGGGATCATTCCAGTCTCTCCCCATTGAAATGGTATTGGACTAGTGTTGTATCCTTAATATCGATACCACAAAAAGATACTCGATACCATTTTCGATGCTACCCAAATGAAAATACTAAATTTAATGTTATTTTTTCATGAAGTCTTTGTGCCATTGACAATGATTAACGTTCAATCGTGTGACATCCAATCACTCCTCTGCTGTGGACTAACATGAGTTTGTGTCTAGTAGACGTCCAATCCATTTGCAGCAGAGGTGGGGGGGGAAGATGATGAGTTTCTATCAAAGCAATTGATAGAAACCTAATTAAAATATCCTGCTGGTCACTTCCTATTGATTTTGGGGCATTCCTAGGCCACTTCCTGTTGATTTAGCTTCAATTCGAGGCCGCTTCTTGTTGATTTCGGGTCACATACTGGCTGTTGAAGGAATCTGACCTTATATCCAGACTGCCGGAATCACGCTAGCCGAACCAGACGCGCGTTGGTGCAGCTCCAGCAACCCAGGCCGGCAAGGCCCCGACAACCCGGCCAAAAGGCCAAACTCCGAGTGTTCACCTCAGTCTTAACCCCTTGTACTGACTCCATTTTGAAAGCTGGAAAAGGGCTTCAAAACACAAGTTGACAATTTATTCTGAGTCGACAGCAATCATAAAGCACCGAGGGACCCAGACGACGATCCAAGGTCACCATATCACAAGCCAACAAAAGGTCCTCGAGAAAAAAATGACAATGCTTAGCTAAACATTCAGTCTTTTGAAGACTCGCTGGGCGGGCTGTTGTCAGGGCAATGAGGGTTGTGGATTTTGCCACCTCAGCGTCAAAGGGGCTCTTGGAGTCTTGTCAGTTGGGTTATCAGTTGGATAGCGGGCGTTCTCTGGTGTTCCTTGTGTTGGGACAGGACGTCCCGCCATTTGTTCTGGACTGTTCGGGAGAACTGAATGCGAGAGTTGGTAGTGCAGACGTGGGCTTGTAGATGTCAGCGTCAATCTTGCTCAGTCAGTTGCATGACGCACGCGTTGGGCTTCCGTGGTAAGAAGGTGTCATGTATCTCTTATGCCCTATTATTCTGCTTGTTTTCCTTAAACTATGTTATAAGTGCTATTTATTTTATATTGCGTGTGTTAGAGTAATATAAACAGTCGATCGGTAAATATGAGAAACAATACAATAATGATTGATTATATCAGGTGTGTTAAATAATGCAAACAGTTAGACGGTGCCTATGAGAAAAGGTGCTATCTCCTTCACTGATACAGTGCCTTGCAATAGTATTTGGCCCCCTTGAACCTTGCAACCTTTCGCCACATTTCAGGCTTCAAACATAAAGATATAAAATTTTAATTTTTTTGTCAAGAATCAACAACAAGTGGGACACAATCGTGAAGTGGAACAAAATTTATTGGATAATTTAAACTTTTTTAACAAATAAAAAACTGAAAAGTGGGGCGTGCAATATTATTCGGCCCCCTTGCGTTAAGACTTTGTAGCGCCACCTTTTGCTCCAATTACAGCTGCAAGTCGCTTGGGGTATGTTTCTGTCAGTTTTGCACATCGAGAGACTGACATTCTTGCCCATTCTTCCTTGCAAAACAGCTCGAGCTCAGTGAGGTTGGATGGAGAGTTTGTGAACAGCAGTCTTAAGCTCTTTCCACAGATTCTCGATTGGATTCAGGTCTGGACTTTGACTTGGCCATTCTAACACCTGGATACGTTTATTTTTGAACCATTACATTGTAGATTTGGCTTTATGTTTTGGATCATTGTCCTGTTGGAAGATAAATCTCCGTCCCAGTCTCAGGTCTTGTGCAGATACCAACAGGTTTTCTTCCAGAATGTTCCTGTATTTGGCTGCATCCATCTTCCCGTCAATTTTAACCATCTTCCCTGTCCCTGCTGAAGAAAAGCAGGCCCAAACCATGATGCTGCCACCACCATGTTTGACAGTGGGGATGGTGTGTTCAGGGTGATGAGCTGTGTTGCTTTTATGCCAAACATATCGTTTTGCATTGTGGCCAAAAAGTTCAATTTTGGTTTCATCTGACCAGAGCACCTTCTTCCACATGTTTGGTGTGTCTCCCAGGTGGCTTGTGGCAAACTTTAAACGAGACTTTTTATGGACATCTTTGAGAAATGACTTTCTTCTTGCCACTCTTCCATAAAGGCCAGATTTGTGCAGTGTACGACTGATTGTTGTCCTATGGACAGACTCTCCCACCTCAGCTGTAGATCTCTGCTGTTCATCCAGAGTGATCATGGGCCTCTTGGCTGCATCTCTGATCAGTTTTCTCCTTGTTTGAGAAGAAAGTTTGGAAGGACGGCCGGGTCTTGGTAGATTTGCAGTGGTCTGATGCTCCTTCCATTTCAATATGATGGCTTGCACAGGGCTCCTTGAGATGTTTAAAGCTTGGGAAATCTTTTTGTATCCAAATCCGGCTTTAAACTTCTCCACAACAGTATCTCGGACCTGCCTGGTGTGTTCCTCGGTTTTCATAATGCTCTCTGCACCTTAAACAGAACCCTGAGACTATTACAGAGCAGGTGCATTTATACGGAGACTTGATTACACACAGGTGGGTTCTATTTATCATCATCGGTCATTTAGGACAACATTGGATCATTCAGAGATCCTCACTGAACTTCTGGAGTGAGTTTGCTGCACTGAAAGTAAAGGGGCCGAATAATATTGCACGCCCCACTTTTCAGTTTTTTATTTTTTAAAAAAGTTTAAATTATCCAATAAATGTTGTTCCACTTCAGGATTGTGCCCCACTTGTTGTTGATTCTTGATAAAAAAAATTAAATTTCATATCTTTATGTTTGAAGCCTGAAATGTGGCGAAAGGTTGCAAGATTCAAGGGGGCCGAATACTTTTGCAAGGCACTGTATATCAAGTATCTTGATACCACTTTTTCGGAATCGATACTTTTGACAACCTTCGATTGGACATCTATTTCTGTCAATAATTGTTTTCCATTTCTGTTTTAACTGGGAGCCCCAGTCAAAATAGATTGGACGTCTAGCGCCACCAATGGCAGCCCTTGTGTTAGTACTTCAAAAAAATAAGTATGATTACCGTAATTTACGGACTATAAGGCGACACCCACAAAATTTGCCACGAAAATGGCATTTGTTCATAGATAAGCCGCGGCTGTCGTCACTGTATGATGTGTTATTTTCACAAAAGTATATTAACCGGGAACACTATATTTGACAGCGGCATCATAACACTGTCATAAGACCAAATGAACCACCATGAAGCTTTGAACCAATTGGCTGCGAAGCTTCATTTGGCCGTCACTGCTCCCTTGGGGGAGACAGTCAACCTCTGCTGCCAACTGCTGTCAACACTTGTCGTCCAGCATGCCTCTTAACATGCATTGCAGTGCTACAGAAGTAAATTACAATCAAAATTCATGTTCTGTGTGAATTATTTCTTCAGTTACTGTTCCAGTTTCATTAATTGCTAGTTGTGTTATTTGTTAACACTTTATTTGACAGCCTGTCATAGGACCATCATAATGATGACGTGACACTGCCATGAGCATTAATGAATGCTTGTGACAGATGTCGTTTTGTGTCATCCGGCAAATTATCTCACTTTTGAATGGATGTGAAAGAGCCGAGCTGGACATAAATTGCGTTAGTGACATAATTTGCCGGATGACACTTAATGATATTTGTCATAAGTATTAATTAATTCCCATGACAATGTCATGTCATATTTATGGCAGTCTGACCTGTTATCTGTTAACTCAAATAAATTAACAAATAAGCTGCAGGATTCAAGATAAGGGAAGAATGTAGCGTCTTATAGTTCGAAAATTACAGTATACTTAACAAGTAATCTGCTAAAACCTACCAAAAACAACAGTGTATGTACAACAGCATGTGCTTTTTTCCCCACCAGATCAATGACCTTAACCAGGTTCCAGTACCTGTTATGTTGCTCCCCGATGATTTCAAGGCCAACATGAAAATCAAAGTCAACAACCATCTGTTCAACAAGTAAGACAATGCATGATTTGGTGGCTGGAATTGTGTTTTGGTCACCATTTTTAATGACCTGGCAATGCTTTTTCCTGTTTTGGTGCAGAGAAAATCTCCCCGGACATTTTAAATTTAAGGAATATTGCCCTCAAGTCTTTCGAAATCTACGGGAGCGCTTTGGTATCGAAGATCTGGACTATCAAGTAGGTGACTGTTCCTTCACTTTCTTTACTTTACAGTTGTTTGTGTTTCTCCCACTTATTGAAGTCTATCCATTTTCGACACCGCTTATCGTTGTCAGGGTTGCAGGGTGCTGGAGCCTATCCTAGCTGACTTGGTTCGACTGGTTTCAATGCCATTGACATAAACAATCATATTAGCTCAAACAACAAACTTCCAACCTTATGTTGGTCTTAACATGGAGCAGCTTGATCCAGCCATGCTAGATGAGTTGTCATTAGGGCTGTCAAACGATTAAAATTTTTAATCGAGTTAATTACAGCTTAAAAATTAATTAATCATAATAAATCGCAATTCAAACCATCTATAAAATATGCCATATTTTTCTGTAAATTACTGTTGGAATGGAAAGATAAGACACAAGACAGATATATACTGTATATTCAACATACTGTACATAAGTAGTGTATTTGTTTATTATAACAATAAATCAACAAGATGGCATTAACATTATTAACATTCTGTTAAAGGGATCCGTGGATAGAAAGACTTGTAGTTCTTAAAAGATAAATGTTAGTACAAGTTATACAAATTTTATATTGGAACCCCTCTTAATGTTTTCGTTTTAAAATTTGTAAAATTTAGGGCTGTCAAAATTATCGCGTTAACGCGCGGTAATAAATTTTTTAAATTAATCACGTTAAAATATTTGACGCAATTAACGCACATGTCCCGCTCAGACAGTATTCTGCCTTTTGGTAAGTTTTACAGCAAGGTTTTTCGTGCTGTCTAACAGCGAACTCTTGTGGTCGCTTTGCGACATGGTTTATTGCTTTCTTGCCAGTTCAATATGGCTGCACGACGTTTCGGGCTGACACCTACGTTGTAATGTTGTGCTTATACGATCCTTGGACAAGATTTGTCCGTAAGTATGGTTGTTGTAAAGAATGTACATATTATATTAGTAAGCGAAATGTTCTATTTTTTGTATGAGACGCTTTTTGTTTATGTTTAGTGAACCTGTATAGCGTGCTAAGCTAACGTTGTTGCTAATGCAATGCTTGTGTACTTTTTTTTGTAGTTTCACTACGGTCGAAAGAGGACAGTGGTTTGAGGCTATTTTATTAATAAATCAGATGAAAAAGGAAGAAGTCTGATTGTTAAGGCGTCGTTCACTAGCTGTCTAGTTTTGGAAAAAGTAGACTCTTCGGAGTGAGGACAGCATAGACAGATTTAAAGGACAGTAGAGTGAAATGCCCACTACAGTCCTTATGTTCCGTAGGTTGAATGTATATATCCATCTTGTGTCTTATCTTTCCATTCCAACAAATTATTTTACAGATAATATATATATAATTTACAGAAAAATATGGCATATTTTATAGATGGTTTGAATTGCGATTAATTGCGATTAATTACGATTAATTAATTTTTAAGCTGTAATTAACTCGATTAAAAATATTAATCGTTTGACAGCCCTAGTAAAATTTTCAATCAAAAAATAAACTAGTAGCTCGCCATTTTTGATGTCAATAATTACACCATGCTCACTCATGGTACTTACCCATAAAATCAGTTGGACCCAAGCGCTAGCAGAGGGCGCCAAACACCCAAAACAACTAACAAACGGACATTACACTGTATTGTCATTTTAATCTGTTTGAACGGGTCATGTGCGTTAATTGCGTAAATATTTTAACGTGATTCATTAAAAAAATTAATTACTGCCCGTTAATGCGATAATTTTGACAGTCCTAGTCAGAGGTTGCGCTAGAATTTTTCGTTGTCTGTCATTTTGACTGACAGGGTCATAAAAATCCGGTCATAATCTATTTTTACCAGTCACTTAAATTTTAAAAAATGATAATAATGAAATATTCAATAGTATTTAGTTTTCATTCATTTTTAATTAATATTCTGTCCGAACAAGCTTAACAGAGAATCCACACCGTGCCATCACACATCAAGCAGATGAATATATAACTTTTTCTCCGCGCCCCAGTAGGTCGGCTACATATGGAACAATGAAATTAACAGTTCACCTGCTGTGGCCTGAACGCAGTCTCACACCTTCCTCCTGGTGCGCATGGACTTGAATTGCGTGCCCGCTTGTGCATAATCAAATGTCTCAAGAAGAAACTTTTTTGAAGAAACTTCGGACACTCAGTTGCCTTGACATTTTTCTGAGTAAGGCCAACGACGTCATGAATCAAGAGAGACAATAGCTAATTAATATGCTCACTCGCCACCCTGTGGTCTGGGGTGTGAATTGCAACCTGTCAAAATGACAAATGGACTTCAGTTTTTTCCGTCACCGTTTTAAAAAACCGGTCAACGACGGAAAATATTCGGTTAACGCGACCCCTGGTCCTAGTTGTCATATTCACTGTTGCCACTAGAGGGCAGTGTCTCCACCCAAATCAATAAAACTAAATGCAAACACTTGCAAAGCAAACCATGACAATGTCACTCTTATTAAACAAATCGGCGAAACTGCAAAATTTGATTTGAAGTTTGTTTTTTTTAATCGAGTTAAACGATTAATCGTTGCAGCAGTAGTTCAAACGTACTACAGTTCTGTTTTTGTCAAACCATAAGGATTGACAATCTTTTTTTTCCCGTTAACAACCAAAGGTATCACTGACCCGAAGCCCCCCAACCAGGAGCGTCAACGATCAAGGCGAGGGGCTGCTCCTCAACTCCTATGACCGCACGCTGATCGTCAAGCAAATATCCAGCGAGGATGTGGCCGACATGCACAGCATCCTGTCCGAGTATCACCAGGTGAGACACTTTCATTGGACAAGCTTGTACCAACCAGTCCAAATTCATATGAATCGTTCCTCGACCACAACCATGAGGTTGCTATCAAAATCTTCCATTAGAATAGTTGTCTACATTAGCTCACGGGTTACCATTGACAGTGCTAGACATCCATAAGCCTGTCGCAAAATGCAATAATTCCATTTATCGCGCGGTATATAAAAATGAAGACGGTAATTTTCCTGCTGCGATTTATCGCCTTGCGTGCACGCGCTTGCGGAAGATGTGTGGCAGACGTGCTTGACAGCTCTGTTTTAAGTTCAGCTTCCTTGTGCCACTGTGTTTTATTGACTTCTGGGTATGCTCGTTTTATACATTTGAGTTTGCGTGACCGTCATTTAATGGATGGAGGCAGGGCCGAGTGCACTGTCGGCGCACAGCAATGAGCGAGCGGAATGAGGAAGAGAACGAACCAGTCTGCAAAATGTTTCTGGAGGTTGTTTCAACAAAAATGGCCAACAGAATAAATCTACATGCTCATTTGAAACACTATCATCCTCTCCTTTTCACTGCTCAGTAAGAAAACTGCATCGCAACAAGCGGAGCCTCCTCGTCACGTTAATTGACAATTAGAGGTATTCGAGGTGAGAAATACAGACGACACCGCGCAAAATAGCGTTCCCTCACGGAAAGTGAAGTCCGCTACATTGCTGAAGAAATGAGACCGTTTTACCTCTGTTAAATGATATTTGATACCTTTTGGAGCCAAATATTTGTTACTGCTACTTAATTAGTCTATTTTTCTCTGTTGTTGTTGAAGTGCAATTACTGTTACTGCAACTTTATACCTATGTGCCTAAATGCTTCAGTTATTAAGTGCAATTTTTTCTTGCAAAAAGACATTTATTATATGTTTCTGTGCGGTATTAATCCTGTTGTCTTTTACTTGAAAGAGGCATGGTCTATTGTTTTCAGTTGTGATTTCTTAAAAGGTATTTTTTAATTTAAAAGTAAACATTTATTGCGTTTAAATGGGTGCACTTGATCTCGTAATATATACTGTATTCTCACTGTGTTATTGTAAATCGGTTAAAAGGGGACGGGACTTGAGAAGCATACGCTTCTCTCGTCAGCCCTTGTCTTCGGTTTGTCGGGTTGCTCATATCACATCTTGCAACTGTCAATGTTACTGATGAAGATGACAATAAATAAATAAACGCAAAAAAAAAAAAAATTGGGGGGGGGGGGCAATAATATCGCAATAATTTATCGCCCACTAAAATTTGTTATCGCGACAGGCCTAGACATCCAATTCATTCATTCACAGAGAAAACATTTACACATATTCTTTTGCCTATGTTTTAGAGCACAGGTGTCAAACCGATTCCAGAAAGGGCCAAGTGGGTGCAGGTTTGCTTTCCAACCAATGAAGAGGACACCTTTTCACCAATTAGATCTTTTACATGTGTAATCAGTTAAACTTTGTCAGGTGCTGCTTGTTTCAGCAGGAAGTTCATTGGTTAAACTCTCTGCGTTGTATCGGTTGGAACAAAATCCAGCACCCACTTGGCCCTTTCTGGAATCTGTTTGACACCTGTGTTCTAGAGTGTCTTATGCTGCAGGCATTTATTGCGTTTCATTTTTTGTTTTAGTTGGTATTTCTACAAGTTTGTTAATGGCTGACGTCTTGTAGATGTCAGTCGGAGAGTGTTTTGTCTCTTGATCTTAATATTGTAACTCCAGACTCTACAGTTTTTCCTTTGGTGTTGCTATGTGCGCTTGGCTTCCCCTAGTGGTGATTTACTGGAAGCAGGAGGAAAAAAGAACTTATTACTGTAATTTTTGTACTATAAGCCGCTACTTTTTTCCCCTCATTTTGACTAACGTCGGGTTACATCGCCAGCCAAGAACTGAACCCTTTCGTAACCTGCGGACTACCTGTATAGTGAATAATAAAGGAAGTCAACTACTGAATTGAAAATGTATTTCTTCTGTTTTTTTCTGTCTCTCTAAATCTGCACCCGTCAAGCACATAGTGAAGTGCCACGGTAGTACCTTGCTGCCTCAGTTCCTGGGAATGTACCGGGTGAGCGTGGAGAGTGAAGAGACTTACCTCATCGTCATGAGGAACATGTTCAGCCACAGATTGGTGGTACACCGGAAGTACGACCTGAAGGTGAGTGGAAATGACACTCCAGTTCTGGCTTGCACTTTTGTCTCTGAACTCATTATTCTTGAAATGTCACCGAATTTACTACAGTGGTATGAAAAAGTATCTGAACGTTTTGGAATTTCTTGCATTTCTGCATAAAATCACCATTAAATGTGATCAGGTCTTTGTCAAAATCACTCAGATGTAAAAACATTGTCTGTTTTAACTAAAACCACCCATTTATAGATTTTCATATTTTAATGGGGATAGCATGCAAACAATGACAGAAGGGGGGGAAAACAAGTGAACTCTCTGCCTAAGGAGACCTAAAGGGCAATTGAAACCAATTTTTACCAAACATTTTAAGTCAGGTGTGTGCTCAATCACTGATGACTGGTTTAAAGCTGCCCTGCCCACTATATAACACACACCTGGTAAGAATTGTCTTGATGAGAAGCATTGTCTAATGTACATCATGGCTCGGTCAAAAGACCTGTCTGAAGACCTGGATTGTTGATTTGTATAAAGCTGGGAAAGGATACAAAACCATCTCTAGAAGTCTGGATGTTCATCAATCGACAGTCAGAGAAGTTGTTTACAAATGGAGAGAGTTTGGCACTTCTGCTTCTCTCCCAAGAAACTGCCGTCCACCAAAGATGACGCCAAGAGTTCAGTGCAGAATACTCAGAGAGGTAAAAAGAACCCTGGAGTGTCTGCTAAAGACTTACAGAAATCGCTGGCACAGTCCAATATCTCTTTGCACACATCCACTATATGTTAAACTATGGCCAAGAATGGTGTTCATGGGAGGACTCCACGGAGCAGCCGCTGCTTAAAAAACATTGCTGCTCGTTAAATGTTCGCAAAAAAGGCACTCCACAGAAGTTTTGACAAAATATTTTGTGGACTGATGAAACCAACGTTGAATTGTTTGGGAGTAACAAACAACGTCATGTGTGGAGGAAAAATGGAACCGCTCACCAACATCATCCCCACCGTGAAGGATGGTGAGGGGAGCATCATGATTTGGGGCTGTTTTGCTACCTCAGGGCCTGGACAACTTGCAATCATTAATGGAAGAATGAATTCAGAAGTGTTGCAGGAAAACCTGAGGCCGTCTGTCAGACAGTTGAAGCTAAAAAGAGGATGGATGCTTCAACTAGACAAATCGCTCACATATAACTTCAAAAACTATAGCTGTAAACTTAATTACAAATGCATACATATATTGGCTGAAACAACTTACTGCCTTATGTGGGCCAAACCACAGCACAGCTGTCCTTTATCCATGTCAGATAAGTCTGCTCCTCAGTCATACAAGGCGAAAGTCCAGCCAGACCCAACGCTTCCACCAGAGGGCAGTGTATCCTCCATAATTAAACAAAATACAATACTTTTGGACTTTTTGGATAGTTATTTTGAGATTTAGAGGTACTAAAAAGGTTGATTCCGATTTACGCGGAAATTTGGATTACGACGCCAGTGTAGGAACTGAACTCGTTCGTAACCTGGGGACTACCTGTATTGATCTATATAAGGTGCGCCTTTTATTACGGAAAATACGGTATTTTCTTTAGTCTAAGGCAACTTCTTATATACAGACCCAGTGTTTATGATAAATTCATTTGTGTAAGAACAAAAAATGATATAAAAAAATGTCTTACACCAACGGAGTTAATTTTTCTCATTCAATTTCTCTATCAGAGAATTTTAAATCAACATTGGCAAAGTACAGCAATGTGGATCCTTTGTTTTTGTTTACAGGGTTCTCTGGTGGATCGGGAGGCAAGCGACAAAGAACGAGTAAAAAACCCATCCTGACTTCTGAGCATCTCATTGCCCATCATCACTAACTTGACATAACGACAGAATATTTTAACTGTGATGCAATTGTACAAAACAGGGTAAGGAGCTTCCCACTTTAAAGGACGTGGACTTCAGGAACAACATGCAGAAGGTTTACGTCACGGAGGAGCAGAAGGAGAAGTTTATGGAGAAACTTAATCGTGACGTAGAGGTGAGGTGGAAATGCAATGTTTTTCATTCCTATGGTGTAGGGCTGCAGCTTTTATTTAAATGATCGATTAATCTATTAGTAACGAATAATCGAGGAATTGGATTAAGAACATTTTAATGCTTTGCAGAATAAATTTAAGGAGATGTAAAATAAAGGCTTGCTAAGATTGCAGTTTCAAAAGGGCATTAAATGTGGTTACAAAATAAACTTGCTGTGTATTTTTAAACTGCATAATTGCACTTCCATTTAAAAAGAGCAATACATTTTTTAAATTAAAATACTTGAGCTTGGCCTCAAACCAATGTTCCCTCTAAGCTGCGCGCGTGCGCAATCGCGCACTGCTGGCACCTACTCTGCGCACAAGAAATTTAATGCTGCGCACAAAAAAAAAAAAAAAAAATCAACAGAAACGTATGTTGTAACTCGGTGAATGACAGGTGTCCAGCAAATGATACGATAAGGTTCACTTCCGCTACGCACCCAATCATAGCATTGACATTGCTTGTGTATTGCCCAGCCTACACGCGCGGTGTAGGTTAGCAAGCTGACAACAGTGCGTGAGTGCGGCGGAGTTGAGAGACGTAAAGGCCAACCCCTTCTCATGGCGAAACGTACGGGCAGCGACACATCCACTCACCTCGCCAAAGTAAAAAAGAAATGCAGTTCATATTAGAACGAGTGGCTGTCGGAGCATGTGCAAATAGACGAACAAGCGGTGAAACTGAAGCCAAAGTACCAAGTGAGTTTTCAGAGGGAAAAATGTGGACTGAATGGAAGTTGGACTACCTCAAGCGTCATATTCAGCAGAAAAGTCATTTGAAAGCTGTTGAAAATTAAAGACTCAAGATGCGACAGGGGATTGGTACATTATTGCGGGAGAATGCAAAAGACCGACAGAAGAGAAACGAGCGGTCCCACAAAACAAAATCTGACCCAGAGCAAGTTGAAGTTCTCATTGACAATATTTTACTTGCCATCGAAATGTATGCGTCAATGATGTCAGTTCAACAAATCCGCAGTCACATGGCAAAGTATGTGAGTATACCAAGAAAGCTGGCGGAGTAAAAACTATGCCTTTGAATTTGTAAACTCAATCAATGATATAGTGGAGAACGAGACTATGTGCAGTGTTAAAAATGCACCCTGGCATACACTGATAGTAGATGAGAGCAGTGACATATCAGTACACCAAATGCAAGTCCTATATATTAAGACGTGAAAAATAAGGTACGATTTAAGTCAGATTGGTGTGTATTCCAGTGACATTTATTAAGATTTTTTAATTATGGATGTTAATCATTAAATGCTCTTACTAATAAATAATTTACGGGCAGTAGAAATGCTAATAGGCGTGATACTGGTGTGTGGCCGCTATGTACTGTATTTTTCGGACTATAAATCGCAGTTTTTTTCTTAGTTTGGCAGAGGGTGCGTCTTATTTTCTGGAGCGACTTATATGTGAACTTATTCACACATTATTATATCATTGTTGCTAGTTAGCATGTTCTTTATGCTATAGTTATCTGAATAACTCTAAATAGCTATGTTACATTGACATACCAGGCATGTTCTCAGTTCGTTGTTTATGAGTCATGTAATGTTATCATACCGTACACTTACTCAGCCTGTTGTTCTCTATTGTATTTTTATTCTAAATTGCATTTCAAAATGACATGTCTGTTCTTGGTGGTGGATTATACCAAATAAATTTCCCCCCAAAATGCAACTTATACGCCGGTGCGGCATATATGTTTTTACCTTTTCATTGCGCATTTTTTGGCTGGTGCGACTTGTAGTCCAAAAAATACGGTGCACATCTGATGTTGCTCACCGTGGGCCGCAGTGTGCTCAGGGAGATTGTGTGTTTGCTCAGACACATGAAAAATTAGAGGGAACATTGCCTCAAACAGTACATTTTTTAAAAATGAGAATCATAGTACAAAATAAACACATGCATAGCAAAAGTCTGCTAGCTCAAATGCTATAAAATGCAAACAAATTTTTGTTTTATACTCTTAACAATTTGTTTAAACACATATTCCCACAAAAAAACTGTTAAATATACCTCTAAACCAGTGCTTCTCAATTATTTTCTGTCACGCCGCCCCAAGGAAGACGTAAATGTTTCTCGCCGCCCCAAACTCTCTGCCGCCACTGTAAATAGTATCATGTCTATAAAATTACTATTATAAATACGCATCTGCCTAACATTGTGTCTTTTTTTTTTCTAATAAAGAAAAAAAGTAACATAGATCAACTTATAATAAAGTATAACTTTATTAACATTGTTTTCTTTGTAACAGAAGACTTGACGTGCATCAATTTGCCTGAATTAAAAAAAAAAAAGTCACATCCAAACTGTAAAAAATACACTCAAGGTACATTTTTGACCATACAGAAAAATAAAATGTAATAAAATCAGTAAATAATAACAAATTAAAATGGATTAGAAACTCATGAGGACAATATGCCAAAAAATTTGACCGAAAAACAAAACTGAATAAAAGAAGAAAAAAAGAGTGTCCTTGGACAGGACAGCTTTTATTTTTGCGGCTCGCAGTATTTACCTCCTTTGCAATGGTGTGGAGTTATTTTGCAATGAGCATGCTAACAATGCTCACTGGATTACTGATATAACACTGACAAAGCAGGACGATTGTTGGCAATATTCGGCACGTATTCACTGAAAAACAATCAAGCGGCTTATCATTGAGATTGGGGTCTAATGTCTTTAAGTGGCGTCTTAATTGATTTGGCTTCTAGCTGTCCGCTATAATTATTTTTAGACACAGTTTTCAGTGGTCTTTCCTCATCACCCACTATATTAAAAGTCATGGCTAAAAGGCAAGCGGCACGAAAAAAGCGCATTCTCGGCGGCTGAGGTAGAACCGTAGGTGAGGGCGGTCGTCGTGACGATCCCAAGCCGAAAATGGCACTTCTCGGGCGGCGACCTGAGAACCGTACAAGACAGTGGGTCGCTGTGTGAGTGAGTCCGGTCGGAAAACGGCTTTCGAAAACGGCGGTGGCACACTGCTCTTCATATCGGTCTTCTGTGTGTGCTGAGTGCTCTTCCTTAGTTCAAAAATACTGCGCGCACTCTAAAAATGAGAGCGCCTCTACCACCTACTGAGTGGATGTGCAAGTACACTTTATTCCAGTACGGCAAAAAAACAAAAAATGCATGTTCGCCGAGGTCACGTGCGCCCCCCTGGCATCGCTCTGCGCCCCCCCAGGGGGGCGCGCCCCTCAATTTGAGAAGTACTGCTCTAAACTAAATAATGAATGCATAAACAATCATATTTGCTCAACATACCTTATGTAGGTCTTAAGTTAGATGGCAGTTGGATCCAGCCATGTTAAACGAGTTATGTCATATTCACTGTTGCCACCAGAGGACAGTGTATCCTCCCACCCCAAATCATTAAAACTAAATACAAACACTTTCAAAACTATTACAACTCCACTCTAATTAAACGAATCCTTGAAGCAGCAAAATTTAATTCGAAGCTTTTTTCTAATCAAAGTACTCGAGTTACTTTAAATTGCAGCACTGCTATGGTGCTTTGTGGCAACTAGAGGTGTGCAAAATTTTCGATTTTTAGATTATTCGCGATTCGGCCGTGGAAGATTCGAGAACGATTCACAAACATCCAAATTCCGATTATTGAAATATGCCAAGTAAAGCGGAAGTACAACACACTCAACGCGCCCCGCAGTCTTCGGGACGGAACGGAGCGGGAGTAGCTAAACATCATGCTTCTCATTAACCGGCCCCTCGGGTAATGCCAACGCTCAACTCATGGCTCTAGCTCAACTCATGCCACGAGATAAAAAAACAAAACAACATACCTGACTGCTGCCGAAAAGCTGCTACAAGTACAGCTACATAATGTTACGGTAGATATCATTTATATAGCAGGGGTTTTCAACCCAGTCCTCAAGGCACACTGTGGGTCCTGGTTTTTGTTCCAGCCGATCCAGCAGAGACAGTTGAACCAATGAGGCTTCTGCTAAAACAAGCCACACCTGACTGCAATCAACTGATTGCACTTGTAAAACACCAGATTGGGGAAAAAGTGTTGTCATCTTGTTTGGTAAGAATGAAATCCTGCACCCACAGTGTGCCTTAGTGGAATAGGTTGGGAACCCCTGTTATATAGGACTAGATGCAATTCAGATTCGGTAGCGTTAGCAGCACACCTACAAAAAGCTAGATGCAGGGGTTAGTAAACGGCCGCCATCTTAAAGCAGTACACTTCCCTGCAAGGCTGTTGTAGCGAACCTTCCAAGCAAACCTAATTAACTTTTTATCTAAAATACTCCTAAATCGGTAAAATATTGACTTGAATCTATCTTTAAAATAGTTTTAAAACTTTCACATGTCAAAAGTAGACAAAAGGGAAATTATGGAATAACGGGAGCAATTTTAACAACTTTAACGGTTGATTCACAACATTAAATTAATTGAATGTAGTTTAAAGCTGTTGATACAGAATGGGGACGGGAGTTTTTTTATTTAATGTTATTTTTGTATATTTGTTTACTGCTATATGTTAACTTGATACTGAAATAGTAGTTTGGTTTAGCCTGAGAGTATTTTTGAACAATTTTGGAACTAATGTACAAAACTTAAAACAAAAAAAAGGAGGGGGGTGCATCAATAATCGTTTTATAATCGAATCGGAGCCTCTGAATCGTAATCTTAATTGAATCGTTAGGTGCCCAAAGATTCCCAGCTCTAGTGGCAACACAAGTACGAATTTCAGAAAATAATCGACATTATTTGGATTCCTGTTGATTTGCTCTCCATCTAGTGTTAAAGATGAGAAATGAAACAATGTAGTCTGAATATAAGATTCTTGGACCTCAGAAAAAAAAAATTGGGGATCCCTAAGTTTAGAGCCTCAAAGGAGCTAAAGTGGAGACAGATATAGGTGATCGTTACGTTTAGTTAATCGTTAAGACAAGTATAGTCTTGTTTCCCATTTGTTTTACTAAACCCCCCAAACACACACTCAGAAGACTAAATCAAGTACTTTTACAAGAGTAACATTTCATAAAGGTGAAGTTTTTATTTATTTTTTTTCCCGTTCTCTTTCAACCCTTGCTGATAAGAAAGCTCGGCATGTTTGACAAGCATCCATTTGTGCCCAGTTCCTGGTGAAGCTAAAGATCATGGATTACAGTCTGCTGCTGGGTATCCACGATTTGGGCCGAGCCGAACGGGAGGAGGAAGAAGGCGAAGAGGTTTCCAACGAAGAAGAACAAGAAGCGGAGAACGGCCTGGCGCCCGGCGGACCCGCAGTGGGCTCTTACGGCACGTCTCCGGAGGGGATCGCCGGTTACATGTCGTGCTACAAGCCTCTCGGAGCCGGCGAGTTTGACCCCTACGTGGACGTCTACGCTGTTAGGAGCTGCCCCGGTGAGTGCGCGCGTCTCTGTACATATTGTACGGTCCCTGACAAAAGTCTTGTCGTTTATCTATTTTGTACAAACAATTGCTAAGCTGACTTTTTATTAATTCGATTGGTTTCAGAAATGGCTCATAAGAAAGCTAAGACCCTCCCAAATGATGTTGAATGTACAAAAATATATTTGTTTCACTGAAAAAATATTGATCATTTAATGAAGACATAAAGGTCAAATTTTGGCAAGACAAAGGTTTTGTCGCCTACAGAAAGTAGTGTAAAAATTGAACAAAAATGTACTTCAAATATAAAAATATGTTACATAAGTGAATTAAGTGGTGGTGCTGTGAGATCCAAATTTAATATTTTGTATGACTTCCATGGGCTTCGGCAAGGATTCATACAATTTATTGATAAAGTCATCAGGAACATCAAAGCAGGTCTTGCATGCCTCCCAGAGTTCATCAACATTCTTGGGTTTCATCTTCCATGCTTCCTTTTTCATCCTACCACAGACATGCTCAATGATGTTCATGTCCGGTGACTGGGCTTGCCAGTCCTGGACGATCTTGAACTTCTTTGCCTTGAGGAACTTTGAGGTAAAGATTGAAGTATGCATCCTGCTGCAGAATTTGTCCCTTTTTATGGTTAGGAATGTAAGAGGCAACTAAGGTTTGTTGATATTTCAGACTATTTATCCCTCTGGATGCAGATGATTAAAAAAACGTGTGGCATTTGCCAAGGCCCACAGCCTGTCAAAAGGATGGACGCTGGAAAAGTGGCAAAAGGTGGACTTTTCAGATGAATTTTCCATTGAATTACACCACAGTCGCCGGAAATATTGTAGGAGACCTACTGGAGCCCGCATGGATCAGAGATTCACTCAGAAAACAGTCAAGTTTGGTGGTGGCAAAATCATGGTCTGGGGTCACATCCAGTATGGGGGTGTGCGAGAGATCTGCAGGGTGGAAGGCAACATAAATAGTCTGAAATATCAACAAATCTCAGCTGCCTCTTACACTCTTAACCATGAAAAGGGACAAATTCTGAAGCAAGATTGTGCTCCATTGCACACTTCAATCTCTACCTCAAAGTTCCTCAAGGCAAAGAAGATCAAGATCCTCCAGGACTGGCCAGCCCAGTCACTACTAGACATGAACAGGATGAAAGAGGAAGCATGGAAGACGAAACCCAAGAATGTTGATGAACTCTGGGAGGCATGCAAGACTGCTTTCTTTGATGTTCCTGATGACTTCATCAATAAATTGTATGATTCCTTGCCCAACCGCATGGATGCAGTCCTTCAAGCCCATGGAAGTCATACAAAATATTAAATTTGGATCTCACAGCACCACTACTTAATTGGCTCATTTAACATATTTTTGTATTTGAGGTAGGGCTGTCAAACGATTAAAAATTTCAATCGAGTTAATTACAGCTTAAAAATTAAATAATCGTAATTAATCGCAATTCAAACCATCTATAAAATATGCCATATTTTTCTGTAAATTATTGTTGGAATGGAAAGATAAGACACAAGATGGATATAAATTTTCAATCAAAAAATAAACTAGTAGCCCGCCATTGTTGATGTCAATAATTAAATTACACAATGCTCATGGGTGCTGAATCCCATAAAATCAGTTGCACCCAAGCGCCAGCAGAGGGCGACAAAACTCCAAAAAACACAAGTAACAAGTGGACATTGCACTGTGCTGTCATTTTAATCTGTTTGAGCGGGGCATGTGTGTTAATTGCGTAAAGTATTTTAACGTGAATAGTTAAAAAAATTAATTACCGCCCTTTAACGCGATAATTTTGACAGCCCTAATTTGAAGTACATTTTTTGTTCAATTTTCACACTACTTTCTGTAGGCGACAAAACTTGTCTTGCCAAAATGACCTTTATGTCTTCATTAAGTGATCAAATCTTTTTTCAGTGAAACAAATATATTTTTGTACATTCAACCTGATTTGGGAGGGTCTTGGCTTTCATATGAGCCATTCCTGAAACCAATTGAATAATTAAAAGTCAGGTTATAAGCAATTGTTTCTGCAAAATGGCTAAGCGACGAGACTTTTGTCAGGGACTGTAGAAGCCCGTACAAGTCGATGAGTTATTGCAATGGCTGCAGGAGAGGTTGCCTGAATCTCGAAGAGAAGCTAAACGGTTTACCGTGGTGTGAAAAGGTCGTAGTTTCCAAACCACTAACATTTTCCGTCAGACCGTAGTACGGTATTCGCTATTTTTCATGTGTCAAAAATGCAGCCAGAAGTGGCTTGGCGCGGCAGCGCTCACCCCCTCCCGTTTGTTGCTGTGTGTGAAAGTGCCGCTATCGGCTAGACAGCCAGTGAACCCAAAAACAAATACTCCAAACATAAGGTGTACTTTTCTTCAATTTATTGAGCTCTCAAATCGTGGTAAGTGTAATATACAAAATGAATACATTAAAAACATTGTACAATTGTATTTTTCCATGTGTGAGTAGCTTCAACAGATTAGCACCATGGAAAAGTTCGCCAAAAACAAAACACACATTTTCCTTTCAAATTCAATATACAAACTAACTAAAAGCTTACAAAGACGAATGTTAGCCTAGGCTTAGCTGGGAGAGCAACTTCGTCGAGTGTTACAGCCGCAGAGTGAGAAAACAAGCTTGATTCGCTTGAATGAAGGGGAAAAGGGGATAGCATCAAAGATCGCTAATTGCGAAAGATGCTCTTGCCCTAAGCACAAATCCACGTTCGCTGGATCAAGGAGAGGTCTCACTCCCAATGTTTTATTTTTTTTGTTTGTTTAGATGAAACCTTTCCACAACAATATTTACACTTTAAACTTATACATTTTTAACTTATTAACAAATGAATTCTTTGTTTTTTAACACATAGGCATGACATCATGTAGACTAGAGCCGACACAGTGGCTGAAAATGGCGAAACTTCACTTGAGCTTTTCCACCCTCAAAAAAAAGTCATGCAGTAGAATTTTTTAAAAAAATTATTCAAAAGTGTTTTTACTTTTTTATGGAAATTATTTTGTTCTTGCTCTAATCTTGAGCAACTTGAGCTGTGGCTGTGGATATAGTCTATAAGTCAGGGGTATCCAAACTTTTTGCAAAGGGGGCCAGATTTGGGTTGGTAAAAATGTGGGGGGCCGACCTTGGCTGACGTCCTTTACGTAGAACAATATATTTAAGCAAAATCTAGCAAGCCATTCAGTCTGTCACATTTGCTTTATTATTTATTTTTAATGAATCATTTCAACAATCTCGCAACTAGCCTTTGCGGCGTTCTCTTTCGACTCTCGGGCTCTTGCGAAATACTACTGCTGTGAAATTAAAATTGCTTCAAGTTGCTTCAATTTCTCGCTGCGTATCTTCCCTGTAATCTTGTCGTACATGTCAGCGTGTCTTGTTTGGTAATATCGCCTCACATTGAAATCTTTAAAAACAGCGACTGTCTCTTTGCAAATTAGGCAAGACACAGTTGTTGCGTATTTTTGTGAAGAAATAGTCCAATTTCCACCTATCCTTGAAGAGTCGGCCGTCACAGTCAACTTTTTTTTTGTTGATTGTCGCCATTTTGGAAAATTGGAAGTAGAGGGTCACACGGAGTAATGTTGCTTAGCCCTTAAATACCTGCAACATGAAGCAATTATCAGAGAATCCCAAAATTTGAAAAATAAGGTCCTAATGAAACCTTTTTTTCAAATTTGTGAAAAGTCAAAATGAATATGTGTAATAAGCGCTCTAATATCTATAACCTATGCTAAATCATGTTTTTTTCTTAACCTGCAGATGCATGTTGACTTGCATCCATCATTTTTTTTCCAAAAAGAAATGTCAAAATTCTAAATTAGTCTGAAAATCCTGAAATTTTAGGTGTATCAAATGTGATACATTTGGCAATAAAGGGTTAAAGTGCTGCTGCCTTTTAGTGGGTAAATGAGGAGCAGCATTTAGTGTGTAAGCTACTTCATATGCTGGTTGCAGTACTGCTGACCAATTTATTAAGTCTGTGTGCGGGCCAGATGTTATTGATTTTATGACAGAGGCTGGGGGCCGGATAACATTTGACCAAGGGCCGCATTTGGCCCCCGGGCCAGACTTTGGACATGCCTGCTATAAGTTATATTTATTTTAATTTTATTTAAAATATATATATTTTTTTATTGATAATTTAAACAATATAATGATGTTCCAATTTGCAATTATGTTCTGAAATTTAAAAAAAAAAAAATCCTGTTCAATGGAAAAAAAAAAAAAAAAATAACCCATACATCTCTAAATATCACATTTTGGAGCTATAATTGCAATACCGTGATACCGTCAAACAGTGGTATTTTTGCCCACGGTTATCGTACTGTCAAAATCTCATACCGGCACATGCCTAGTAGTGATCGAATATTTTTGTCTTTGGCTATCCTGATAAGAATAAGAATGACTGAATATTTGGATGAAATATATTTGTGTTTGAATATGTTTCCAATACCACTTAGAAAACGACATTTCGCTTATGTTTACCTTGTGGCCGTCTTCATTTTTACACCCCGTAACTTGCCCTTGGGGAAGACAAATAGCTCTCTAACATTGTACTTTGTTGTTGCAGGCGCCCCCCAGAGGGAGGTCTACTTCATGGGCCTGATTGATGTCCTAACTCAGTATGACACCAAGAAGAAAGCCGCCCACGCAGCCAAAACTGTCAAACACGGGGTGAGTAGGACGCGGGAGGCGGGAAAGACGACGCTATCTGGATTCCGTCCCGAATATCTGATGATCTTGAGTCTCTGTTGTGTCACAGGCGGGTGCCGAAATCTCCACCGTACACCCCGAGCAGTACGCCAAACGGTTCCGGGACTTCATCTCCAACATTTTTGCATAAGCCTCAACGCAGAAATCGGAAACTTACAGTGGACAAAACAAACAAAATATGAAAACAGGCCGGCAGTAATTTTTGACATGAAGGATGATGACTCGCATTGGATTATGTATTGTCACACCAGATGTGAAAAAGTTTGCTTTCATATTTTATCATAACGCTAACGTGATATGTGTGCCAGAAGTGCAACAATACACTTCCGTCGTTGATAACTGGTTATCGTGCTTTATAGTTATCTACAAAATTTGCTATTGCGATTCCTTTCAAACGGTATATACGGTAACTGAGCACGTATTTTCGGGACTATAAATCGCTCTGGATGATAAATCGAACTAGTCCTAAAATACGTGAGACAAAGAAAAAAAAACATGGATAGATAACACTGGATTTTAAGACAAGTTTTGGGAAGAAAACGTGCCATATGTCGTCTGCCATTTGTTGCGAAATAGCTCACACAGTCACTAGTATTACTTAAGTGACAAATGAATTGAATAGCTGCCAAAATGTTGCAGTCAGAAATAACAGTGCAGCTGCTAGTGCTAATAATAAGCGCCCTTTAGCTTAGCAAGCCACTACGTTGCAGCACTTCAACTCAATAAATGGCCACTTTGCCAGCTTTCTTCAAAAGTCAAACTACCGTATTTTCCGGACTATGGTTCGTGCTGGAGTATGAATCCAACTTGTCGAAAAAAAAAATGTGTCAGCCAAAGGAAAAAACATAGATAAGTCGTGGTAGACTAAAAGTCAAATTTGTCAGATGTTGCCCGCTATTTGTACCAAAGTAGCTCAAAACGCTGTTTTCAGTACTACTTCAGCAACAAAAGAGCAGTTCAAACGAGTTCAATACTGTATTTTCCGGACTAAAGGTTGTGCTGGAATATGAATCGAACTAGTCAAAATGATGCGTCGGCCCAAGATAATATGTAGGTAAGTCGAAATTTTGAAGGAAAGTGTACTAGATGTTCTCGGCAATTTGTCCAAAATAGCTCAAACACAGAAATTACCGTATTTTTCGGACTATAAGTCGCACCTGAGTATAAGTCGCCCCAGACATAAAATGCCTAACAAAGAGGAAAAAAACATATAAGTCGCACTGGAGTATAAGTCGCATTTTGGGGGGAAATTTACTTGATAAAATCCAACACATAGAACAGATATGTCATCTTTAAAGGCAATTTAAACAAAAAATACAATAGAGAACATCATGCTGAATAAGTGTACAGTATAATATTCCCTGACGCGTGAACAACGAAATGTGAACGTGGCCAGTATGTTAAAGTAACATCGCTATTAAGAGTTATTCAGATAACTATAGCATAAAGAACATGCTAATAAGTTTACCAAACATTCAGTGTGACTCCAAAACACCAAAATAACATGTGAAATGATATAAAAATGTGTTAATAATATCACACACAAGTCGCTCAAGAGTATAAGTCGCACCCCCAGCCAAACTATGGAGAGAAAAAAAAAAAATGGGACATATTGTCCGAAAAATAGGGTAGTAGTACTACAGTTAAAAAAAAGAGCAGTTCAAACATTGAATAGTTGCCAAAACCACAATATTGACAGTCACGAATAACTGTTCTCCTGCTAGTGCTAACATTAGCACCCTTTAGCTTAGCAAGCTACTACATTGCTGCCCTACAACTAAATGAATGGCCACCTTATCAGCTTTCTTAAAAAGTTATACTACCGTATTTTCTGGACTATAGGTCGCTCAGGAGTACAAGTCGAACTTGTCGAAAAATGCTACAGCCACGAGAAAAAACGGGTAAGTCGCGCTAGACGAAAAGTCACATTTTGAAGGACAGTGCAACAGATGTTATCCGCAAGGAAAATGTACTAGATGTTGTAGGCAATTTGTCCAAAATAGCTCAAACGAAGTATCTAGTACTACAACAGCAACAAAAGAGCAATTCAAAGAAATTGAATAACTGCCAAAACTACTGTACTTAGTCACGAATAATAATTCTGCTACTAGTGCTAACATAAGCATCCTTTAGTTTAGCAAGCTACTACGTTGCAGCCCTTCAACTAAATGAATGGGCACTTTATCAGCTTTCTTCAAAAGTCAAAACTACCATATTTTCCGGATAATAGGTCAGTTGGAGTACAAGTCGAACTAGTCGAAAAATGCTACAGCCAAAGGAAAAAACATAGATAAGTCATGCTAGACTAAAAGTCGAAATTTGAAGGACAATGTACCAGATGTTTTCCGCAATTTGTCCGAAAGTAGCTCAAACGCAGTATGTAAAACCACTTCAGAGACAAAAGAGCAGTTCAAAGGAATTGAATAGTTGCCAAAACCACTGAGGTTAGTCACGAATAATAGTTCTGCTGCTAATGCTAAAATAAGCGTCCTTTAGCTTTGCAAGCTGCTACACTTCAACTCAAGAAATGGCCACTTTGTCTGCTTTCTTTAAAAGTGAAACTATTGTATTTTCCGGACTAAAGGTCGTGCTGGACTATGAATCGAACTCATCAAAATGATGCGTTGGTCCAAGATAAAATGTTGATAGGTCAAAATTTTGAAGGAATATGTACTAGATGTTGTTGGCAATTTGTCCAAAATAGCTCAAACGCAGAATCTACTACTACTACAGTAAAAAAAAGAGTGGTACAAACAAATTCAATAATTGCCAAAACCACAGTACTGAGTCACGAGTACTGCTGCTAGTGCTAACATAAGCTTCCTTTAGCTTTGCAAACTACTACTTTTCAGCTCTTCAACTAAATGAATGGACACTTTATCAGATTTCTTCAAAAGTTAAACTACCGTATTTTCCGGACTACAGTTCGCTCTGGAGTACAAGTCAAACTAGTTAAAAACACATCATCCAAAGGAGAAAATATAGATTAGTCAGGCAAGACTAAAAGTCGACTTTGCCAGATGTTGCCAGCCATTTGTACCAAAGTAGCTCAAACGCAGTATGTAAAAGTACTTCATTAACAAAAGACCAGTCCAAACTAATTGAATAGTTGTCAAAACCACAGTACTCTGTCACGAATAATAGTTCTGCTGCTAGTGCTAACATAAGCACCCTTTAGCTTAGCAAGCTAATACGTTCAACAATGGCCACTTTGTCAGTTCCAACTTTCGGACACAACCTTTTACTGGCAGTTTTTGCTCAAACTCAAGTCACTAACGGTACTGTTAGCATAGCTTAACTTAGCGGTAGTGGCGTCACATTCCCCACAGTGTTTCCAGTGACCAAGTTGTCATCCAGCTAGCTTAAAAAACATTCCATGTCGCTTTCGTTGAGGCCACATATCTTCCTTCACGTGGTTCCAGAGACCATTTAACAATGTCCAGATTTACGTAGCAACTTTGTGTATTTTAAATTCCTTCTGAGCATTTGTCATAAACAGGACGAAAACAACCCTAACTTTCTTATATTTCCATTCAAAATAATGTACGTAGACTTGTTCGTGGCAGCTATTGCTAGAAATGACCATAGGAATGAGAAATACACTTTTATAAAGTACAAATTATAGTGAAAACGTACATAGATCTTCATGAATTACAGCTAACCAGTCCAAATCAGTACTCGACTTGCGCGATTTCGACTTTATGACCCAGTACTCTCTTTGGCCATTTTGTCTCCATTTTTTTTAACCTTATTAAATTAGCTTAATTTGCCTATCAAAAGTCGGCTAGCTTAAATGCAAAAAATGCTAACGTATTTACATTTTTTTATCTCAAAACGCTCACATTTAACTCCACAAACTGTAGCTGTAAAGTTGATTACAAATGCATACACAAACATATATTAGCTGAAACAACTTACAGCCTTATGTGGATCAAACCAGAGTGCAGCGATCCTTTATCTATGTGAGTCTGCTTCTTTGTAATATAAGGGGACTGTCCAGCTGACCCAACTCTGCCACCCGAGGGCAGTGTATCCTCCATGATTCAACAAAATACTTTTGGACTTTTTGGATTATTATTTTGAGTTCTACTTGGAGGGTTCATTCCGATTTACACAGAAATTCCGGTTGCGTCGCCAGCGTAGAAACGGAATTTGTTGATAACCCGGGGACTACCTATACTAATTTGGTGAGATATAAACTAGCATTTCTTCATTACAAGTCAAGAGCGCCCTCTCGTGGCTGGTTGTGGGTACTTTTTACTCTGGTCAGTAGAGGTGGGAATCTTTGGGTACCTAACGATTCGATTACGATTCAGAGGCTCTGATTCGATTATAAATTGATTATTGATGTCACCCAAACCACACACCACCCTCCCCCTGCTTTTAATGTTTTGTACATTCGTTCCAAAATACGGTAGTTAAAAAAAAAAATCCTATTAGGCTAAACCAAACTAATATTTCAGTATCAAGTTAATAGTTAAAAACATTAAATAAAATACTCAAGTCCCCATTCTGTATCAACAGCTTTAAACTGCATTCAATTAATTTAATGATGTGAATCAACTGTTAAAGTTGATAAAATTGCTCCCGTTATTCCATAAATTCCCTTCTGTCTACTTACAACATGTCAGTTTTAAAACTGTTTCATGATTTAAAGATTGATTCACGTCAAGATTTTGCCGATTTAGGAGTACTTTAGATAAAAAGTGAATTAGGTTCGCTACAACAGAGCCTTCTAGAGAAGTCTGCTGCTTTAAGATGGCGGCTGTTTACAACGCGGCAACTACTAAACGGCAAGTCTGTCACTTTGCATCTAGTTTTCTTTATATGGTCTAACACCGCCATCGTCTGCCATTTAGCATTTAATTCTACATATATGTGATATCTACTATAGCCATATGTGGCCGTATGTTTGTAGCAACAAGCAACTGGGCGTTGTTTGAACCAGCTGTCGGCCGCAGTCAGGTATTTTTATTTTTATATCTAGCGGCATAATTTGAACATGATATTTGTTCTCTGTCCGTTCCTCATTGCGTCCCGAAGACCGCGCTGACTGTGTTCTGCTTTACCTGGTATTAGGGTTGTTCCGATCATGTTTTTTTGCTCCCGATCCAATCCCGATCGTTTTAGTTTGAGTATCTGCCGATCCGGATATTTCCCGATCCGATTGCTTTTTTTTTTTTTTTGCTCCCGATTAAATTCCAATCATTCCCGATAATTTTTCCCGATCATATACATTTTGGCAATGCATTAAGAAAAAAATGAATAAAACTCGGACGAATATATACATTCAACATACAGTACATGAGTACTGTATTTGTTTATTATGACAACAAATCCTCAAGATTGGCATTTACATTATTAACATTCTTTCTGTGAGAGGGATCCACGGATAAAGACTTGTAATTCTTAAAGGATAAATGTGACTTTGTATATTGTGACTAAATATTGCCATCTAGTGTATTTGTTGAGCTTTCAGTAAATTATTCTGTAGTCATGCCCCAATGGATGATGGGAAGTGGAACCATGACTGTCCGTAGTGCTACCAATTGATATATCTTCTCTGCGTTGGGAAATAACATAAGATAGGGAGAGGGATTGTAAGGCTTTAGCCAATTAAAAAAATGTTTCAAAAGCTGCCAAAATTCACTCTACTCATTTTACGCTGCCTTTTAGCTCTATTTATAGGTAAAATGGCGCCATTACAGATTGAATGCGACAATGCGTGAGTGGGTCGTGCAGCGCATGCATTAATTGCGTTAAATATTTTAACATGATAAATTAAGAAAGAAAAAAAATTTCCGCCGTTAACGGGATAAATTTGATAACCCTACCTTAGGCATAAACTAAAGACTCTGGATGAGTGTAACAAATTATGTCTGTAACGTTAAATACAATTAGAAAACGATTTAATAAAAAAAAACATACTGTATATTAAAAAAAAAAGGCATGTCCGATATTTTTTTGCCGATTCCGATACTTTGAAAATGACGTGATCGGACCCGATCGATCGGCATCCCAATCGATCGGGTCCGATCACGTCATATCTACCTGGTATTATTCAATAATCGGAATTTGGATCGGAATTTGGATGTTTGTGAATCGTTCTCGAATCTTCCATGGCCGAATCGCAAATAATCTAAGAATCGGAAATTTCGCACGCCTCTCATGGTCAGCCAGTATAACGATTCAGATATAAAAATCTATATTTTAACATTGTATAAGTCGCACTTAAGTATAAAGTATGGGGGGGGGGGGGGGGGCAGTGCAATTTATAGTCCAGAAAATACGGTATACTGTCTGAAACATTTGAAAAGAAATCTGTAAGTGACCCTATGTGTTTTAATGGGATGTCGATTTGAACTGGCATGAATACAACTCCCACACCTCAACAAGCTAACATGAATTTCATTTTACCAAAATCTGCTTGGCATTTACGGACGTGAATATGAATCTCAGCACGTGAGAACGGGAATTTCTCAGTCTTGACAGAAAAATTGTGTGAGATATGAAGGTTGAATACTAAGAGTGCCAAATGTGTGACGTATACTGAATCTGCACTCGCTTGGAAAGAAATTATGGTTGTATTTTTTTTTTTCTTTTCTATTAATTAAAAAAAAGCATTGTTCAATAATATATGTTATGTGAATGAAAAGTTATAGTTGTAGCTTATTGAAAATGGCCGCATCTTTTACGCGCGAGCAATCTAGCAATACACCTGTTGGGTATTCCGTTATAATGCAGATGTAGTGATGGCCTGTTTTTCCACTCTGCACTTGAGGTAGTTTAGCAATGAAGCGCAACATCATGCAGCATTCCAAAAACTGGCGTGAACGTGTAGAAATAAAATCTGCACTTTTCTTTTAGGCCTTGTCTTCTCAATGCATTGCACATGTTGTATTTTTGCTATCCGCATTTTGACCAAAATATATTTTACAAAAAAAAAAGTGTCGTCATTGGTCTTCATTTTACCAACAAATCAGAGTTAAAATATATTACCTCTGATGATTTTTAGATCATCACTGATTGATAATGACAAAATATTTGTTTTTACAATTTTTTGAGGTGTCCAAACCACGGCCCGCGGACCCACTGCCTCCTGCCCAGTTTTTATTGGGCCGCAATTATGAAAACATAATTGAATGAGACCAGCACAAGATCAGCCTAAATTCTGTTGCATTTCTGTTTCAACACTGGAGTCACTGAAACTGCCTCTCCATTAACTCGGGTCAAACTATGACATGTTGAAATAAAATCAATGTAGGAAACTAGAATATTAGTGTTTTGTTTTACATACATTTTATTTTTTAATCCAATGTGGTAAAATAAGCTATTTTAGTTCAGATATTCTTGATTTTTTTATATGCTGTCCTTGCAGAATAAACGGAAATTGTCCAAAGTTTGTTTAGGTAGCTTAAATATGAATATAGTATGTAGTATAAAAATGTACTATATCAATATCTTTTTACATCTAGATCATTTTTTTTTTTTTTTTTACATTATGCACAAATCATATTTTATGTATGTGAAATCTAACTGTAACATGTATTTGTACGTTTTGGTGCATTTTTATGCATTATAAACAATTTGTGTCTGAATTTTGCGAATAAGCGCATTTATATGGAAAACACGTCTGTACTTACAAAATTTTCAAGTTACGAAACTACTTCCAGAACCAATTATTGTGTCATGATTAGATGTAATTTTAGGCCTACTGTATGGAAGTAGATTTGTGTTTTTTTTTTTTTATCAAAATACAGGCATGTATTTAAAATTTTAAAAAAGTCATTTCAATCAAAGAAAAAAAGTGCAAAAATTTGAGACTAAAAAATGCCTTCAAAAACTACTTTTCTTTTTTTTAATTGAATTTGAATAATAGAATTTTTTAAAAATTGAAACCTTTTAGATGTTTGGTTAGGACATTTGTGTCTTTATTATTCCATCAAAACAGTTGCTTCAAACAAAAATCGTATTTTCAGAATAAGAAAAAATCCAATAATTTTTTTTTTCAATAACAAAAAAAGGATTTGAAAGCAAAAAAAATATTTGACACTCAAAAATTTGCATTTTAACACTCACGATTTAATTGAAATTTGTTCTCTTTGTATGAAGCAATCCTTTTTGTGTTTGGGCCGTACAATAGTGCGGATATTTGTCTAAATCATTAAATCCCCAAAAAGTTGATTCAATAAAAAAATATATTTTCAAATGAAAAAACTCATGCAAAAATAACCCCCCTCCCCCCCAAAAATATTTTTTTTCTAGATTTGAAATGATTTTTTAATAATTGAAGTGAAAAAAGTTTTGAAGTATCTTTTTTTTAATTGAAAATATATATTTTGATTAAAGCAATTTTTTTTATTTTTTTTAATTGAATAACAAATCTACCTCCATGCTGCCTGGGCTGCCTCCAGGTAAGTAGAAAGACACGATTTACAGCCCCTGGCAAGGAGTAAAATTAAAAATCAATCAGGAATATGGCTCATACGTATTCTTAAAGTATGCAATAAAATTGCCATATCGCTCACGTTTATGACAATTCAAGCCGTTTGAAAATATGTAGTAAAATAAGCATTTTCAAACTCCACGCTTAGTTGGTATGTTCATCGAAAGGCTCTGACACAAAATGGCCGTCAAGCGATGATGTCCGTCTTTATTTGCTTGCAGCGTGCATAGCTCTATCCTTTTCTATATAATATCTATGGGTACGCAGATGCTGTTGTGTGGTGGATTTACAGCATTTAATCGAATTTGTAGATGTATAATATGCTTATATATTCACGTAATTTTTATTTCGTATTAATTTCATTTTTACCACACGTATACTATTTTTTTTTTTTATTCAGGCGGAACAATTAATTCTTCCTTTTTTGAGCCGGAAAACAAACTTTTGCCCAACGCAGGGAAGATATTTCCAAACGGACTACGTATTGATCTGTTTTCATGATAACGTTTGCCTCGTCAGATTGAGCAGAGGTTTGGTATGTTGACGAGACGAAATATGGTTATCCACATGATATATAATGCATATTTCAGGCGGTTGTTATTTTTTAAATGACTATTTTAATAGCCGTGAAACGACTTTATTGAACACCGCTAACTGAACAACAGAACAGCTAACAGGGTGGCTACATGACATTTCATAGGATTATTTATTTTTGCCTCTTAGTACTTTTATATTTTCGTTATGGTGGCTAGTTGACAGCCCTTGGGTGAAACCGTATACATGATGTCATGCATGCTAGCGTTAAATTTAAACTTGGTCGAGGCTGGTGCTGAGCTAATAAGATAGCATACTTGTATGATGCCATTAATAAATCACAGTTATACAATATGCTTATGACAAATTAGAGTTCATTACATTTAGCGTGGTTGTATGCCAATGGACGTAATTTAGCATCATGCAGCATCATGGGAGATGTGGTTCTTCTGTTGAATGTAGGGCTGCAGCCATTTAATATTTTAGTAGTCGATTAATCGATGGACTAGTTAGTTCGAATAATCGAGTTATCGAACAAGGAACATGAAAAATTAAAACACCTGAGCTGAGCCTCAAACAATATATATATATATATATTTTAAATGAGGATCTGTGTACAACAAAAGAACAATTGGCTAACTTGAATAGAAAAATCTGCTAGCTTAAATGCATAAAAGTTTTTTGTTTTTTTTCTTACAATGCTCTTAACAAGTGGTTCAGACACATTTTCCCACAAAAAACGGCTAAATATACCTACAAAGTAAATCAAGAATGCATTAAAAAAAACATTCGCTCAAACAAAAACTTATGTTGGTCTTAACAGGGAGCAGTTGGATTCAGCCATGTGAAAAGAGGCAGACCAGAGCGCATTGTATCCACCCTCATCAGTAAAATTAAATGCAAACACTTTTAAAATCAACCATTACAATGCCACTTTAATTAAACGAATACTCAAAGTTTAAAGAAAATTTAGTGAGAATATTTTTTTCTAATCGAATACTCGGGTTAATTAATCGTTGCAGCACTAGTTGAATGTTAATCTACGAAACAAACTAAGAAATAACCATATATTTATTTATTATTAAATATCAAAAATATGTGTTTGTCATAGTACAACTTTGACAATATTGTCCAGGGCCGATTCCAGAGTGCATTCTGGGAAAAATATCTTTATTGAGATTGGTGTAAAAAGCAGAAGCCAGTCCACATGTCATGAGGGAACGATTTAAAACACCAGAATACGCCAAAAAAAAACGCTTTACGCCTAAGGCATTTTATTATGTTATTTTTCGAGTTGTTGAATTTGACTACCTAAGAATTCAAAATGAAATGCATTTCACAGCTCATGAGTAAGAGGTGCTAAAAAGCTCATTCAGAGCCAAAGGCGACAACAATAAATATTCCCTCTTGGCAAGATAAGAACGCAGATCTTACCATGTTTTTCAAAACAAGCAAGCCTGGAGAGGATGCCGGTGAGTGGAGTGGGGTGGGAGTGAGGGCCATGGCATGTCACATGAGTGACACAAACAAACACTGCTACGGTGCAGGCTAAATACTCATACAGTAAGAAAATATCATTCATTGTGAACATACAGTGGTATGAAAAAGTATCTGAACCTTTTGGAATTTCTCACATGTCTGCATAAAATCACCATCAAATGTGATCTGATCAAAATTATACAGATGGAAAAAATAGTGCTTTAACTAAAACCACCCAAAGATTTATAGGTTTTCATATTTTAATGAGGATAGTATGTAGGGCTGTCCCAAACGAAAAATTTCCTCCCGATTAGTCAGCCGACTATTTTTACGATTAGTCGACTAATCTAATTTTTTTTTTTTTTTCTGACTACTTTAATAATGAAATTTTTGTTGAAACTTATTCATTCACAAAAAAAATATTTTGGAACATGTAAATTCTTTATTATCGTATAAATAGATACAGTGCCTTGCAAAAGTATTCGGCCCCCTTGAATCTTGCAACCTTTCGCCACATTTCAGGCTTCAAACACAAAGATATGAAATTTTATTTTTTTGTCAAGAATCAACAACAAGTGGGACACAATCGTGAAGTGGAACAACATTTATTGGATAATTTAAACTTTTTTAACAAATAAAAAACTGAAAAGTGGGGCGTGCAATATTATTCGGCCCCTTTACTTTCAGTGCAGCAAACTCACTCCAGAAGTTCAGTGAGGATCTCTGAATGATCCAATGTTGTCCTAAATGACCGATGATGATAAATAGAATCCACCTGTGTGTAATCAAGTCTCCGTATAAATGCACCTGCTCTGTGATAGTCTCAGGGTTCTGTTTAAAGTGCAGAGAGCATTATGAAAACCAAGCAACACACCAGGCAGGTCCGAGATACTGTTGTGGAGAAGTTTAAAGCCGGATTTGGATACAAAAAGATTTCCCAAGCTTTAAACATCTCAAGGAGCACTGTGCAAGCCATCATATTGAAATGGAAGGAGCATCAGACCACTGCAAATCTACCAAGACCCGGCCGTCCTTCCAAACTTTCTTCTCAAACAAGGAGAAAACTGATCAGAGATGCAGCCAAGAGGCCCATGATCACTCTGGATGAACTGCAGAGATCTACAGCTGAGGTGGGAGAGTCTGTCCATAGGACAACAATCAGTCGTACACTGTACAAATCTGGCCTTTATGGAAGAGTGGCAAGAAGAAAGCCATTTCTCAAAGATATCCATAAAAAGTCTCGTTTAAAGTTTGCCACAAGCCACCTGGGAGACACACCAAACATGTGGAAGAAGGTGCTCTGGTCAGATGAAACCAAAATTGAACTTTTTGGCCACAATGCAAAACGATATGTTTGGCTTAAAAGCAACACAGCTCATCACCCTGAACACACCATCCCCACTGTCAAACATGGCGGTGGCAGCATCATGGTTTAGGCCTGCTTTTCTTCAGCAGGGACAGGGAAGATGGTTAAAATTGACAGGAAGATGGATGCAGCCAAATACAGGAGCATTCTGGAAGAAAACCTGTTGGTATCTGCACAAGACCTGAGACTGGGACGGAGATTTATCTTCCAACAGGACAATGATTCAAAACATAAAGCCAAATCTACAATGTAATGGTTCAAAAATAAACGTATCCAGGTGTTAGAATGGCCAAGTCAAAGTCCAGACCTGAATCCAATCGAGAATCTGTGGAAAGAGCTGAAGACTGCTGTTCACAAACACTCTCCATCCAACCTCACTGAGCTCGAGCTGTTTTGCAAGGAAGAATGGGCAAGAATGTCAGTCTCTCGATGTGCAAAACTGATAGAAACATACCCCAAGCGACTTGCAGCTGTAATTGGAGCAAAAGGTGGCGCTACAAAGTATTAACATTAATATCGCACGCCCCACTTTTCAGTTTTTTATTTGTTAAAAAAGTTTAAATTATCCAATAGATTTTGTTCCACTTCACAATTGTGTCCCACTTGTTGTTGATTCTTGACAAAAAAATTAAAATTTTATATCTTTATGTTAGAAGCCTGAAATGTGGCGAAAGGTCGCAAGGTTCAAGGGGGCCGAATACTTTTGCAAGGCACTGTAACATAAATATCAATAATAAATCACAAGCAATGAGGTCAAATGCTGCTGGCATTAACTAGTGCTAAAAAAAATGTAAACGGAAACACTGTGACTTCACCTCTTTAACAGGAGTCGAAACAATTCTTACTCTTTTTGATCTTAGTGTCACAACCCCATACTGTCTGATCATTTTCTAATTACCTTTCAGCTTGTGCTTCAAGATAATCCGTCACTAGTGACGAGAACTCAGATGAAAAGGACATTAAGGCTGCAGCTATCGAATATTTTAGTAATCGAGTAATCGACTGAAAATTCTATCGATTAATCGAGTAATCAGATAAAACAAATATATTTTTAGGTGAAGAGCAATTATAACTAGGCCTGCAAGCAGGACTGAACGGGCCCTCGCAATCTAGCGCAACTCGGACGTCACGCAACTCGGACTGTGTGCAGGTCAGGGTGGTGGCAGATCCTCCTCTCTAATCATCTCATTAGAACCTAACATGCTCGAAAGTCGCCTATTTACATTCCCACACCCAAGAGATAAAAACCCCTATTGGAGAGAGTACTACAAAAAAGGAGCCACTACTGAGCTGTGCAGCCAAGCCCTTATTCAAAACCAAAATTAATCTTCTAACTGGGCCAATTCGACCAAGTGTGCCAACTATTGTGGCTCTATAAGCTCCCTGAGTCTCTGAAAAAAAATATTTCCTTTAAATGGCGAACAAAGGGTCGTCACGGCAACAGACAGAGACACGTGGACATGGGCCGTAAAAAAGTATTTTAATAGGTCTTGAAACTACAATGACCAACATGAAAAGAACTGGACATGTTTTGGAAAAACGAGTGACTTTCTATCGCCACTAGTTGGCGCTGTAGGGTTGATGCAAATGACCCCTACAAGGCCCTTCAGGGTATGACTCTCAACAAGCACGGGAAGTTTGGCGCAGATATCTTGTATATCTGCCGAGTTATGACTGTTTAAAGTTTTTGGAGAGAAAAATTGTTGACAGTCATTTTCACTTTCCTGTTTGGACCCCTCCGCTTCAACGAAACTTCAATATTTTTCATCAGGCACCTGAAGACAGGTCTTAAGGTTTCCCTTATGCAGGTTTGAGGTAGATTGATTTTTTCCCTTTAGAGGAGGAGTGTGTCCCGTAAAAAAGGGCATTTCCTGTTCCCACTAGGAGGCGCCAGGCACAAATGGTAAATTTTCAATCCAGTCCTGCTCAGGCTGGTATACCTCACACACATGCCAGATTTAAAATAGATTGAACGTTGTATGAGGGAGTTATCAGTCATTTTCCGAATTCGGTGTTTTGGCGAAAAAATGGAAGAATTTGGCGCCCCGCCCAGGTCAGGCCCATGAATGAAAACACACCATTTTTATAACTTAAGATTTCATATGCCTCATGAACAGTCTCACCAATTTTGAGAATGATCAAACTAATTCCCTAGGTGCCAAGGTGTAAAATGTGCACACTGTAAATCGATAAAAAGTTCACATTCAATCCAAAATACCCGATTTCCTGTAGGATTTGGAATGTGTGTGCAAGAGACTTTTTGGAGCAGTTTTGCACAAAGTTTTGACTCTCCAAATTTCATCACTCTATGTTAGAAAAACCTAAATGGACAGACCTTTTTGAAAATTTCAAGGGGGCGCCACTGAGCCATTTTGTTAAATTTTTTCGTAACGTTGCAAGATTATCGAACGTTATCCAAAGCCGCATGTATGTGCAAATTTTGGTGAGTTTTTATGCATGTTCAAGCCTCCAAATGTAAACTCCTACTGTGAACCGATAAAAATTTCACATTCGATCAAAAATACCCGATTTCCTGTTGGATTTGGAATACGGGTGCAAGAGACTTTTTGGAGCAGTTTTGCACAAGGTATCGACTCCCCAAATTTCATCACTCTCTGTTAAAAAAACCTAATAGGAAACGCCTTTTTGAAAAATTCAAGGGGGCGCCACAGAGGCATTTTGCTACATTTTTTCGTAACATTGCAAGATTATCGAACGTTATCTAAAGCCGCATGTATGTGCAAATTTTTACGAGTTTTTGTGCATATTCAAGCCTCCAAATGTAAACTCCTACTGTGAACCCATGAAAATTTCACATTCGATCCAAAATACCCGATTTCCTGTTGGATTTGGAATATGGGTGCAAGAGACTTTTTGGAGCAGTTTTGCATAAGGTATCTACTCCCCAAATTTCCTTGCTCTATGTTGAAAAAACCCAATAGGAAAGGCCTTTTTTAAAACTTCTTTCTGTCGCCACTAGTTGGCACTGTAGAGTTGATGCAAATGACCCCTACAAGAACCTTCAGGGTATGACTCTCAACAAACACGGGAAGTTTGGCGCAGATATGTTGTATATCTGCCGAGTTATGACTGTTCAAAGTTTTTTGCGTGACAAATTGTTGAAGTTCATTTTCACTTTCCTGTTTGGACCCCTCCGCCTCAACGAAACCTCAATATTTTTCATCAGGCATCTGAACACAGGTCTTAAGGCTCCCCTGATGCAGGTTTGAGGTCAACAGATTTTTTTCCCTTGGAGGAGGAACCTGTCTCGTAAAAAAAGGCATTTCCTGTTCTCACTAGGGGGCGCTAGACCTAATGGGTAATATTTCAATGCACTCGTGTTAAGGGTGGGATACCGCATATACATGGCAGATATGAAAAAGATTGAAAGTTGTGTCAAGGAATTATTAGCCATTTACTGAATTCGGTGTTTTGCCGAAAAAATGGCCGACTTTGGCACCACGCCCAGGTCAGACCCGTGAATGAAAACACACCATTTTAGAAACTTAAGATCTCATATGTCTCCTGAACAGTCTCACCAATTTTGAAGATGATCCAACTAACTCCCTCGGCGAAAAGGTCTCAAATGTGCACCCTGTAAATCGATAAAAATTTCATATTTGATCCAAAATAACCGATTTCCTGTTGGGTTTGGAATATGCGTGTAAATGCTTTTTTGGAGCGGTTTTGGACAAGGTATAGACCCCCCAAATTTCATTGCTCTACGCTGACAGACCCTAATGTTATAGGCCAATTTTAAAATTTCAAGGGGGCGCCACTGAGCCATTTTGTTATATTTTTTTGCAACGTTGCAAAATTATCGAAATTTACAATTTTCCGGACGTATGTGCAAATTTTGGTGACTTTTCGTGCATGTTCAGGCCTCCAAATTGGCCGTTTTCATTTGCCCTGAAAAATAAAAATTAAAAAAAAATAATAATAACTAGGCCTGCAAGCAGGACTGAACGGGCCCTCGCAATCTAGCGCAACTCGGACGTCACGCAACTCGGACTGTGTGCAGGTCAGGGTGGTGGCAGATCCTCCTCTCTAATCATCTCATTAGAACCTAACATGCTCGAAAGTCGCCTATTTACATTCCCACACCCAAGAGATAAAAACTCCTATTGGAGAGAGTACTACAAAAAAGGAGCCACTACTGAGCTGTGCAGCCAAGCCCTTATTCAAAACCAAAATTAATCTTCTAACTGGGCCAATTCGTCCAAGTGTGCCAAATATTGTGGCTCTATAAGCTGCCTGAGTCTCTGAAAAAAAATATTTCCTTTAAATGGCGAACAAAGGGTCGTCACGGCAACAGACAGAGACACGTGGACATTGGCCGTAAATAAGTATTTTAATAGGTCTTGAAACTACAATGACCAACCTGAAAAGAGCTGGACATGTATTGGAAAAACGAGTGACTTTCTATTGCCACTAGTTGGCGCTGTAGGGTTGATGCAAATGACCCCTACAAGGCCCTTCAGGGTATGACTCTCAACAAGCACGGGAAGTTTGGCGCAGATATGTTGTATATCTGCCGAGTTATGACTGTTTAAAGTTTTTGGAGAGAAAAATTGTTAACAGTCATTTTCACTTACCTGTTTGGACCCTTCCGCTTCAACGAAACTTCAATATTTTTCATCAGGCACCTGAAGACAGGTCTTAAGGCTTCCCTTATGCAGGTTTGAGGTAGATTGATTTTTTCCTTTTAGAGGAGGAGTGTGTCCCGTAAAAAAGGGCATTTCCTGTTCCCACTAGGAGGCGCCAGGCACAAATGGTAAATGTTCAATCCAGTCCTGCTCAGGCTGGTATACCTCACACACATGCCAGATTTAAAATAGATTGAACGTTGTATGAGGGAGTTATCAGTCATTTTCCGAATTTGGTGTTTTGGCGAAAAAATGGCCGACTTTGGCACCCCGCCCAGGTCAGGCCAGTGAATGAAAACACACCATTTTGATAACTTAAGATTTCATATGCCTCATGAACAGTCTCGCCAATTTTGAGAATGATCAAACTAATTCCCTAGGTGCCAAGGTGTAAAATGTGCACACTGTAAATCGATAAAAATTTCACATTCAATCCAAAATACCCGATTTCCTGTTGGGTTTGGAATACGCATGCAAGAGACTTTTTTGAGCAGTTTTGTACAAGGTATCGACTCTCCGAATTTCATCCCTCTACGTTGAAAAAACCTAAATGGAGAGGCCTTTTTGAAAATTTCAAGGGGGCGCCACTGAGCCATTTTGTTACATGTTTTCGTAACGTTGCAAGATTATTGAACGTTATGCAAAGCCGCATGTATGTGCAAATTTTGGTGAGTTTTTATGCATATTCAAGCCTCAAAATGTAAACTCTTACTGTGAACCCATGAAAATTTCACATTCGATCCAAAATACCCGATTTCCTGTTGGATTTGGAATATGGGTGCAAGAGACTTTTTGGAGCAGTTTTGCATAAGGTATCGACTCCCCAAATTTCATCACTCTATGTTAAAAAAACCTAATAGGAAACACCTTTTTGAAAAATTCAAGGGGGCGCCACTGAGGCATTTTGTTACATTTTTTCGTAACATTGCAAGATTATCGAACGTTATCCAAGGCCGTATGTATGTGCAAATTTTTACGAGTTTTTGTGCATATTCAAGCCTCCAAATGTAAACTCCTACTGTGAACCCATGAAAATTTCACATTCGATCCAAAATACCCGATTTCCTGTTGGATTTGGAATATGGGTGCAAGAGACTTTTTGGAGCAGTTTTGCATAAGGTATCTACTCCCCAAATTTCCTTGCTCTATGTTGAAAAAACCCAATAGGAAAGGCCTTTTTTAAAACTTCTTTCTGTCGCCACTAGTTGGCACTGTAGAGTTGATGCAAATGACCCCTACAAGAACCTTCAGGGTATGACTCTCAACAAACACGGGAAGTTTGGCGCAGATATGTTGTATATCTGCCGAGTTATGACTGTTCAAAGTTTTTTGCGTGACAAATTGTTGACGTTCATTTTCACTTTCCTGTTTGGACCCCTCCGCCTCAACGAAACCTCAATATTTTTCATCAGGCACCTGAACACAGGTCTTAAGGCTCCCCTGATGCAGGTTTGAGGTCAACAGATTTTTTTCCCTTGGAGGAGGAACCTGTCTCGTAAAAAAAGGCATTTCCTGTTCTCACTAGGGGGCGCTAGACCTAATGGGTAATATTTCAATGCACTCGTGTTAAGGGTGGGATACCACACATACATGCCAAATATGAAAAAGATTGAATGTTGTGTCAAGGAACTATAAGTCATTTACTGAATTTGTCATTTTGCCGAAAAAATGGTCGACTTTGGCACCACGCCCAGGTCAGACCCGTGAATGAAAACGCACCATTTTCAAAACTTAAGATTTCATATGTCTCCTGAACATTCTCACCAATTTTGAAGATGATCCAACTAACTCCCTCGGCGAAAAGGTCTCAAATGTGCACCCTGTAAATCGATAAAAAATTTCATATTTGATCCAAAATAACCGATTTCCTGTTGGGTTTGGAATATGCGTGTAAATGCTTTTTTGGAGCGGTTTTGGACAAGGTATAGACCCCCCAAATTTCATTGCTCTACGCTGACAGACCCTAATGTTATAGGCCAATTTTAAAATTTCAAGGGGGCGCCACTGAGCCATTTTGTTATATTTTTTTGCAACGTTGCAAAATTATCGAAATTTACAATTTTTCGGACGTATGTGCAAATTTTGGTGACTTTTCGTGCATGTTCAGGCCTCCAAATTGGCCGTTTTCATTTGCCCTGAAAAAAAAAAAAAAAAAAAAAAAAAAAAATAATCCTTTGCAAAACAATAGGGCCTTCGCACGCTTAGTGCTCGGGCCCTAATAATAATCCTTTGCAAAACAATAGGGCCTTCGCACGCTTAGTGCTCGGGCCCTAAATATACATGAGAAAACAAGACATTTAATCTAATCTTGAACCATTTTCAGTCAATCAATGTCGTTATTTTCGATGTATATTGTTGAAAACAGCCAACAATTGCATCTCAGATGTAACTAGAATTAAAAAAAAAAGACTAATTCACTGCTTTCACTCAAAAAAACTTTTAGATCTTATTAAAAAAAAAAAATATATATATATATATATATATATATATATTACCTAAAAATGCCGTTACGCTTGATAACACACATCACTTAAAAGTTTGGATTTTTTCCCACGTGTTTCAATTGAGTTTCTCTTTGTGTCAAGCCATTTTTAAGTTCTAGTTAAGTTTTAAGTTAGTCTAAACTGTAAGTCCTGATAGGATTTTGAGTTTTTGCAGTGTTCAAAATAAATGTATGATACAGGCTGTATTGGAGCACATTAGGGACCAGTGCTACTTAGTGTTTTATCAAGAAATGACTACTGAGCTAAAATTGATAGTTAGCATGATTACGTTTTTATTTTACACCCTCATCACTCCACAATGCTATGTTATGTTAAAGCCTGTATGTAAGACACTATAGCCACGCATCGACAGTGGTCATAATTAGTTGAAACCTAGCCCTCCGCAGGGCTAACGTTACGTGAGCTAGTAGCGACAGTAACGTTAATCTTATTTATTAGCGCTTAGCGCTCTTTATTAGCGCTTAGCGCTCTACTGCTTTAAGATGGCGGCTGTTGACTAACGCTGCCCAGACGCGGCCGAGTCTGTCATTTTGCATCTAGTTCAACATACATGTGATCTCTATGAGACGCATCAGACGCAACCTGTACCAACGTAGCATCGTGCGGGCTAGTATTTAGCAACGTCGGCGTCGTTTGTGGCGGCTGTCGGCTGCAGTAAGTTTTTTTTTTTCCTTCTTCCTCTCCGCACGTGACAGCGCGTTGTCCCGCATTAAAAGTAGTCCGAGCAAAACGTGATGCTTAGAGCTGTCAAAATAAACGATTACTCGAGGTGAATAAAATTACTCAGATCAGTTTTTAAACTCTTGAGTTACTCGAGTTGCTCGAGTACTCGTTTCAGCTCTAATGAAAATGTACGGTTTGATGATGTGAAACAAACCAACTTTACTTGTTCTGTGTCCTCCAGCAGGTGGAGGGATGAATTTCTCCCCTGCGGTTGACGCAGAGGTGCCAGAAACTCCCAATGGGGTTCCCTCGTCCGAAAATAGCCCTTATTTTGCGGACCCGTCAAAATGCGTAGGGCGTAAAGTGGACTTTTCTGAAGATTCGTCACGGGACGGCTCCTTCAGACACGCGGAGAACCATGTGGATGGAATAAAAGGACTTGATGATCACTACCGCAAAGTCAGTGAAATGGGAGACATTGCGAGAAAGGATCATTTTTCTCTGGACTCCTCTGAGGACGCAGACACGGCACCCTCTGACGACGCCGTAGTCTGTCCTGCCGTACAAGAGGACAAATCGCAAAAAGTATCACACGAACTTATGTCTTGGAGAGGACATCCTTTTGTTGCTGACATGGACAGCGGAGAGGAGGAGAAAGAGAAACATGAGGAGGATGAGAAGAATGAAAAGAAGTGGTGGAACGAGTCCCAGGGTGAGAAAAAGGAGATTGAGGTGAGCCGGTCAGCACCTGGTTTTAATCCATCATCGTAGTTTTTATATGACCGCCATCAATCTGCGTGACTTGCTAATTGAACTTTTGCCTCTTTCCTTTGTTACCCTCCATTGTGATGTTCCAGTCTTTACATCATTACTCCTCATCAGCACCCGGTCCCAGCACCTCGTACTCCCGACTGGCGCCAGCTTCCCTCCACTCAGGCGACGATGCGCCCTGTCCCCCTCACGTCATGGCCCAAGTTTGGGTCCGCAATGTCCGAGGGATGCAGGACAGCAAGAGCCTGGATGAGATCAGTCAAGCCTGCGGAGGTCGATCTGTTTTCTTGTTAGCACATACAGTGCCTTGCAAAAGTATTCGGCCCCCTTGAACCTTGCAACCTTTCGCCACATTTCAGGCTTCAAACATAAAGATATAAAATTTACTTTTTTTGTCAAGAATCAACAACAAGTGGGACACAATTGTGAAGGGGAACAAAATTTATTGGATAATTTAAACTTTTTTAACAAATAAAAAACTGAAAAGTGGGGCGTGCAATATTATTCGGCCCCCTTGCGTTAATACTTTGTAGCGCCACCTTTTCCTCCAATTACAGCTGCAAGTCGCTTGGGGTATGTTTCTATCAGTTTTGCACATCGAGAGACTGACATTCTTGCCCATTCTTCCTTGCAAAGCAGCTCGAGCTCAGTGAGGTTGGATGGAGAGTGTTTGTGAACAGCAGTCTTCAGCTCTTTCCACAGATTCTCGATTGGATTCAGGTCTGGACTTTGACTTGGCCATTCTAACACCTGGATACGTTTATTTTTTAACCATTCCATTGTAGATTTGGCTTTATGTTTTGGATCATTGTCCTGTTGGAAGCTAAATCTCCGTCCCAGTCTCAGGTCTTGTGCAGATACCAACAGGTTTTCTTCCAGAATGTTCCTATATTTGGCTGCATCCATCTTCCCGTCAATTTTAACCATCTTCCCTGTCCCTGCTGAAGAAAAGCAGGCCCAAACCATGATGCTGCCACCACCATGTTTGACAGTGGGGATGGTGTGTTCAGGGTGATGAGCTGTGTTGCTTTTACGCCAAACATATCGTTTTGCATTGTGGCCAAAAAGTTCAATTTTGGTTTCATCTGACCAGAGCACCTTCTCCCACATGTTTGGTGTGTCTCCCAGGTGGCTTGTGGCAAACTTAAAACGAGACTTTTTATGGATATCTTTGAGAAATGGCTTTCTTCTTGCCACTCTTCCATAAAGGCCAGATTTGTGCAGTGTACGACTGATTGTTGTCCTATGGACAGACTCTCCCACCTCAGCTGTTGATCTCTGCAGTTCATCCAGAGTGATCATGGGCCTCTTGGCTGCATCTCTGATCAGTTTTCTCCTTGTTTGAGAAGAAAGTTTGGAAGGACGGCCGGGTCTTGGTAGATTTGCAGTGGTCTGATGCTCCTTCCATTTAATATGATGGCTTGCACAGTGCTCCTTGAGATGTTTAAAGCTTGGGAAATCTTTTTGTATCCAAATCCGGCTTTAAACTTCTCCACAACAGTATCTCGGACCTGCCTGGTGTGTTCCTTGGTTTTCATAATGCTCTCTGCACTTTAAACAGAACCCTGAGACTATCACAGAGCAGGTGCATTTATACGGAGACTTGATTACACACAGGCGGATTCTATTTATCATCATCGGTCATTTAGGACAACATTGGATCATTCAGAGATCCTCACTGAACTTCTGGAGTGAGTTTGCTGCACTGAAAGTAAAGGGGCCGAATAAAATTGCACGCCCCACTTTTCAGTTTTTTATTTGTTAAAAAAGTTTAAATTATCCAATAAATGTTGTTCCACTTCACGATTGTGTTCCACTTGTTGTTAATTCTTGACAAAAAAATTAAACTTCATATCTTTGTTTGAAGCCTGAAATGTGGCAAAAGGTTGCAAGATTCAAGGGGGCCGAATACTTTTGCAAGGCACTGTAACTACAGTATAATGATTTAAGTGCCTGTGACAGCATTAAAAAATCTAGCATTATTCTGTGAATTAGAATCATATTTTGAGACGATTCAACTTTATACAACAATTTTGCAAAGCGCAGGCGACGAGAAATGAGTCTTTTAATCTGATGCTTAGCCCCGCCTGTCATTATAGCGCTCTAGCATCCCCAGTTGGAGGATGATGTCGGCAAGGTCACAATTTCAGCTTATCTAGAATTCAGCCCATTGAGGGGGAAGATTCAGAATGAGGAAAACAGAGCAGCAAAATGTCATTGTTTCAATCTCTCTACTCCAATATTTTTATAGGATATCCTGTTTATCTAAGTATTTTCCCCAATTGCTAAATATATGGTATGGTCATGACAAATAAAAGTCTTGTGCTAAATGGAATATGAAATATTAAAAATGCATTTCTTCGGTACGACAGGGCAAAATTACTGCATAATGGTCAAAACTAGGAGTGGGAACCTCAGGGCACCTCACGATACGATACGATTCGCGATTCAAGGCTCACGATAACGATTATATCACGATACAGCGATTATCGATATATTGGTCAGAAATTGGATACATGACATTCTACGATACAACTATTGAAACGAAAAAAAAAAAAAAAAAGATATTTAAAAATAGAAAAAATACTGTTTAAGTCATTTATTAAACAGTGGCACCTTTTCTGCGCAACATTGCTGTAAAATATAAATCTAATGCAAATTGTGCCCCTGCACATATAGAGGAAACAAAACCACAACCACTGATATCGCTTGGAGAGATCATGATGAATGGCACCCTTAATTTCTTTAAAGTTTTAAATCTTTAAAAAAATAAATACATAAAAAGTGCCGTAGGTGTCAGCAGTTGAGCTTGGAGTGGGGCAATGATAAAATTGGTGGGTCTTTTCTTCGTATATGACCTTTGTTGCTTGGTTTGAGCACTTCCGCTATCTGCTTCAGCATTTAAGATATCAGACTTGCCAGTCAGTTCCTCACCTTAAAAACAACAAAATAAAACAAAAAATATTAACTACTTCATTGCGTTTGAGTTGAAATCCTGATTTTTTTTGTGTTGGAAGTATTGAATTTAAAAAAATATGAATTGAATGTATAGAAATTAAAAATTCAATAATTACCTATTTTTAATATGTAGGCTACATCAATAATTACCTATTTTTAATATGTAGGCTACATTAATTATCATGCACATCACTTTATATATCTTGGAACCTATTCAAACCATTTTTATAGCTTATTGTATCAAAATGACAGTAGTAACAGTTTGTGTAGTAAACTAGATGGAAATTGGTTCTCAAATAAATCGGTAAATTCATGTGGGCTTGTTCGATATTCATTTTCATCCAGTTTAGGGTCCTGGTTTATTTTATATCATTCAACACCAAATGTCATCAAAATAATACATGTAAATTAAAAAGTCAATTACATTGCAAAACTTTCTTACCTCAAGTGATGAAAGCGAAGCTCACAATCTCCGGTGTCCACTACGTCACCAGCTCCCAGTGAAACTTATTTTTCTTAGACAATTCTTGCATACAGCAAAGTCCTTGTTCACCTTACTTCCTTTCTTGTTGGTGTAAAATCTAAAGTGTGTCCCCATGTGTGATTTGTAGCAATATTTTTCTCATTTTTTCCTCCACCGTTCTCACGGAGCTTTTTTATTTTTTCAACCCACTTGGAGCTTCCTCTCCTTCTCTAGACAACTTGTGCGCACTTTACCCTCACCGCTACTCCCGAGCGCCCCTAGTGGACCGCCAAGGAATTGCTCAACAAACATTGAGCAGTTTACAGCATCCATACTCCATTGTATGGCCAATATGTTAAATAAAAGTATCGATTCTTGGCGGGAGCATATCGATAACCCATCGGGTTGCAAAATATCGCGATATATCGCTGTATCGAGATATTGTCACACTCTTAGTCAAAACTGCCGACTTCTTTCTCTCCTGAACGGTATTTTATGCCACTCGATTTAGTCAGGCTTTTGTCATTTCCCTGCCCCGGCTTCGGAGACGGAGGAAAGAGTGTAAACCAAACAGGAGGCGTGATAGCTAGCCGACATGCTAACCTGAACCGAGCAGTTTTTCTATGTCTTATTTTCGCCTTTCGAAAATCAAAAAAAAATCACACAAAACTACCCCGACTCATGGCACACATGGTGGCGTGGTCGATTGTCTTCACCGATCGGCCAGCCCCCAGCGGCGAGCAAGTTACGGCTCGTCGTTCTGCTGCGGCCACAATGGGCTGGCAGTAGTGCTGCAACGATTAATCGATTAACTCAAGTATTCGATGAGAAAAAAATATTCAAATTAAATTTTATTGATTTGAGTAGTCACTTCGTTAAAGTGGCATTGTAATGGTTTATTTTGAAAGTGTTTGCATTTAGTTTTATTGATTGGGGTGGATACACTGCCCTCTGGTCGGCCTCATTTCACATGGCTGAATCCAACTGCTCCCTGTTATGACCAACGTAAGCTAAGTTTTTGTTTGAGCGAATGCTTTTTTTATGCATTCATAATTTAGTTCATAGGCTTATTTAGCTGTTTTTTGTGGGAATATGTGTCTGAATCATTAAGAGCATTGTAAAAAAAAAAAAAGTTAGCATTTTATAGCATTTAAATAGCAAAAGTCTGCTAGCTTAAGTTAGCCAATTGTTCTTTTGTTGTACATAGATCCTCATATTTTTTTTAAAAATAAAATTTTAGGTCGAGCGCCAGTATTTTAATTTTTCATGTTACTTATCCGATTATTCGAACTAACTAGTTCATCGATTAATCGACAACTAAAATAATCGATAGCTGCAGCCCTAGCTGGCAGTGCTCGTTGCCGGGAATGAATTCTGAAAATAGCCCATTTTTGGTGGACAAACTTCCAAACGTTGCAGCGGGGGGCTGCTCGTGGCCAAGCCGAGGAAAGCGCATTCCCGGCGGGCACAGGAAAAGGACAGAGGGGGTGGAAGTGACCATGGTGTGTGACTAGCTGGAGCCGAGTCACCCACAAAATGCAAGCTACTTCCTTATTAAAACGTGTGCCATGATCCCATGAAATAAATGGTTGGGCTGCAGCTATCGAATATTTTATTGAACCATTTTTAGAATATCAATGTCTTTATTTTAGAAGTACATTGTTGAAAACAGCCAACAATTGCATCTCAGATGCGATTAGAAAAAACCCCCGAATTCACTGCTTTCACTCAAAAAACTTAAGACCTTATTGAAAAAAAGAAAAAATCTTCTTACCTAAAAATGTAATTACGCTTCAGGGTTACCACTAGGATTTTTTGAAGCTGTGGTGGTGGGCTACATCGGAGTCGGACAGTCCCAACAGGTCGTACCGCGGCGAAATTGCTTCACATCATGACGAATGAGGAAGCAAATGAGGAACCATAACAAATGTCTATTTCAAATATTTTATTAGCCAGGCTAATGTCATAGCTCTCAGCTACGGTACATTTACATAAAATGCATAGTTGATAACAGCTCCTTGCATCTCATAGTCCATTTTTTCCCCCTTTATTTGGCCCTAATACGTACTACATTGCCACAACAATAATTGTCCGTCTGTCAACTTAAATCTTTTCTTAATACTTCAAAATACTCATTTGAAATTACAACCAGTGATATCAGCAACGAAAAATGCTCTTCTAGTACGTGAACATTCGGGTCAAACACGCGCCATAAAGAACTTGAACGTTATGTCGATGTCAATACTAAAGTCGTTTTCACAGGTTTAAACCAGAATTGCATTGTTTAACCTGAAATACCTTTCTTTGGATTTTTCTCCCAATTTCCAACCCCGCACCAACGTTGTCAGGCACAAGCTGGCAACAGGAGAACCGATGTGATTTTCAAAATAAAGCATGTAAAGGAACATTTTTTTCTTGATGTGCTATTTCAGATGACTCCTGGCAAATAGTGCGTAAATAGTGAGCTATAAGGCTACATAGAAAGTGTTTCCGAGCAGCAAAATCTGTCTTCTCAGTGTCCAGTGTTTTTAGGTCTGTGGTGGAGTGGGCCGGGCCAAAGGTGTGGTTGCGTGTTATTTCGGGACTATCCCTCTGTGGCCAGTTTTGGGCGGTTAGGTTCGTCCGTGGATGGGACGTGGTTGCCACAGCGACCGACGCTGGTCTTGACGTCCCAAGCGCCCGCTATCAACTTTGTTATCAGGGCTTGTTCTACTTGTTTTGGGACAAAGAGCAGTCCTTGCAGAACTGATTGCAAGAGTTTGGTGCATCAATCTTGCTCGTGACGCACACGTTGGGCTTCTATGATAAGATGGCGTTGTGTATCTATTCTGCTTTTCATTAAACTATGGTGTGCTATTTATTTTATATAGGTGTGTTTAGAGTAGTTCAGTTCTACAGTAAATATGAGATATGATACTATTCCCTGATTAATTATATTACATGTGTTCGAGTAATGCAAACAGTTAGACGGTAGAAATTAGATCTTGTGCCCGAACCCGGCCCGACCCGACCTGAATGTCGGGTCAGGCCCAAAATGTTAAGCATTCACGTTCGGGTCGGGTCAGGCTGCCGTGCCGGACAAAAAATTATTTAAAAAAAAAAAAGAAAATTATTTCGTTGTGTAAATGCTTTTATAATTCTCATACAAATATGTAGACTATTTAGATATTGAGTAAACTTGCATTTTTTTTCTGACAACTGTGAATTTGTTACAAAAGACACTTATTTATGCACACAAAGGCAACACAAATGTGATCCTTTTGAATCTTCTCTGTGTGTCTGCAAAACCGCATTTTTTTTTAATATTAAACTTTCCCAGCGTTATTTCGTTGTGTAAATGTTTTTATAATGATCATAAAAATATATAGACTATTTAACCCTTTAACACCGAACGTGTCGGCAGCGACGCGTTTACGCATATCGTCTTTGAAGCTTCGTCACGCAGTAATTACATCACCCACGTGCTGCTGGTTGGTCTCGTTTGAAAGTGCGGAAGTTGATGTCCACACCAGTTTTTATTTGAAGTCAATCGGCTAAGAAAAACGGGAGATAATGTCATTTTAATTTTATAGTTTTATTGCACTCATAAACATACATTAAAACGCTGCATGGACCATGTATCCATCTCCATATTGTCATCATTTCTTGTCCTTTTTCAAAAGCGACAGCTGCACAAAATATTACTTATACCAAGAGTCGTTGTGATGTCAGGAAAGACGAACCGAATGTGATCATTTTTAATAAATTTCCGAGTGAGGCGCCAACTATTGAAAGGGAGGCATGCGAAGCAAGCAGCGGCCGGTGTCGTGCCGAAAAATGCACAACACCGGTTGGTTTGAGCGAGCGACTTTGAAACGTGCAGAATGAATCTAAGACTACATTTAGCACAAGCTAATGCATTATTTCATTAACTCAAGGAAGAAGATGAGTCGTATTTGTCGTTGTTTTTCTCTGATGAATCGGCGTCTCGGCGAGTAGAAGTGACAGCAGCGCGCTAAAGAGTAGGCTGTGTGACGTTGTGTGTGACGCAGCTCCGTGACCTGTTCAAGAAGAAGCTTTATTGAGTGCGCCAAAAAAAAAATTAAAAAAAATACTTTATTGGGTCGCATGCCTGAAAAATCCAAGAAATTGAACTACTTGTCAATATTTTTTGAAATACTTTTTTTCAATGTTATATTTATTTTTTTCTTCACTATAATCTTTTCAATTTTTATGTAGATGTGTGTGCGAGAAGCTTGATTGGACGTATATACTTTTGATAAGGTGATGGGTACAACACCTAACTTCACAAAGAGATATCTTTCAAACCCTTTTTGTGTTAGATGATATATGCACATTTTTTTCTCACTATTTTGCACACTATATAGCCTGTTTTGACCATAGTATGTGTAAAGGCCAAAAACGCCTATGACCATACCTGCTGTTTGTGTTGAATTGTCAAACATAAAACTATTCAATCTTATTTTTTTCTATTGAATGTTTATCCTAACAAGTTGAATAAATATTATCAAGCTTCAAAACGGTTGGTCGAGCATGTTTGGTTGTCAATGGGACGTCAACTTTACAAATTTTGAAAAAAGATTTTGGGATTTTTTTGTCTTTTTGGGTCCAAAATGTGGATTATAATTGGTCAGTGAAGAAAACAACAGTTTAGACATGAAGTTCAAGGTGTCCTGAAAAAAAGGACCCAATTTGGCCAATGTAAACATTTTTTTCTTTGAAATATAAAGGCAACATCAAATCCATGCAAATTCGGCCAAAATAGGCTTAGGTGTTAAAGGGTTAAACGTTAGGGAAACTTTTTCTGCCAACTCGAAGAAATGAAAATAAATTGCTGCGTTTTTTTTTCCGCGTTACTCCAACAAATTAAAAAAAAAAAAAATCGGGTATTTCGGGCTCGGGCCTGCAAATTTAGTTAATTGATCGGGTTCGGGCCGGGTCGGGCCTCAATACCAGTGGGCCGTGTCGGGTCGGGCTGGATTTTTTAGGCCCGAACTAGGCTCTATTAGACGGTGCCTACGAGAAACGGTACCATTTTTCCATCCCTCCCTCAGGAGCCCCGATAAGGTTGATTGACTTTACTGTGTTCAAGGGCATGGAGTGCAGTCTGCCTAAACTATAGTTAGATGAATGTGTTAGACTAATGCAAACAATTATATGGTGTGTGTGAGAACGGTACATATTCCCTTCAACGGTTAAAGAAACTTTTTTTCCCACACTCATCTCAATAGGTGGAGTAGGGACCCGGGGAGCGGGCAGGGGGGGCCAATCCGAAGGCAGACGTGCAACAATCTCCTCGGCCCTCGAGCTGGAGGGCACGGTCAGCCACGAGGGAGACCTCACCAACTTTATCACCAAGAATCTAGAGCAGAAGATCAAGATGAGTTCAAAGCCCAGTTTGGACTGCAGTGACTGTGAGTATGACATTTTGTCTTTCTGCCAACACATTTTCCGTTTGGTCATCTTCACGTCAATATTTTGCAAAAATGCGTTTGGTCATCATAAAAAACAAATGAAATCAACTCCTCATATTTCATTGAAAATCTGAAATGTTTAAACTTCGCAGCTGACTGTTCGGGTCCCATATACCGAAGCCGAGGACTGTTACGGCGACTGGCGGACATCCCGCCCATTGATCCGACCGTCCTGGTGGACCTGCAGAGGCACACGCAGGATATAGCGCAGAGCGTCGAGATGATGATGCGCAGCCTTAACGGGACCATTCAGAATGTGAGTCTTGAAAATCTGTAGTCAGCAATTTTTGTTTCTTTTGTGTTGACCAAAATCTCTCTTCTCCGATGACTAGATGACGGCTCTGAGTGTTGGCTACATCCAAACATATAGAGACTCGGTGGACAGCCTAGGAGAGTCTGTGGACATGAGTATCAAGGTGATCTGCCATATTCTGTCACAACTGAAGCTGAGTAGAAAAATATAATATAAAGTGGTATGAAAAAGTATCTGAACCTTTTGGAATTTCTCACATTTCTGCATAAAATCACCGTCAAATGTGATCTGATCTTTGTCAAAATCACACAGATGAAAAAACTGTCTGCTTTAACTAAAACCACCCTAATAGGTTTTCATATTTTAATGAGGATAGCATTCAAACAATGATAGAAGGGGGAAAATAAGTAAGTGAACCCTCTTCCAAAAGAGACTTCAAGAGCAATTGAAACCAATTTTTACCAAACATTTCGAGTCAGCTGTGTGCCCAATTACTGATGAGTGGCTTAAAGCTGCCCTGCCCACTATAAAACACACACCCGGTAAGAAATGTCTTGATGAGAAGCATTGTCTGATGTGCATCATGGCTCAGTTAAAAGCCAGTCTTAAGACCTGCGATCAAGGATTGTTGATTTGTGTAAAGCTGGGGAAAGATACAAAACCATCTCTAAAAGTCTGGATGTTCATCAATCGACCGTCTGAAACATTGTCTACAAACAGAGAGAGTTTGGGACTGTTGCTTCTCTCCCAAGGAGTGGCCGTCCACCAAAGATGACGCCAAGAGTTCAGCACAGAATACTCAGGGAGGTAAAAAAAGAACCCTAGAGTGTCTGCTAAAGACTTACAGAAATCACTGGCACAGTCCAATATGTATTTGCACACATCACCTATATGTAAAACTGGCCAAGAATGGTGTTCATGGGAGGAACCCACAGAGGAAGCCACTGCTGTCTAAAAAAACATTGTTGCTCGTTTAATGTTCGCAAAAAGGCACTTGGACACGCCACAGAGGTTTTGGCAAAATATTTTGTAGACTGATGAAACCAAAATTGAATTGTTTGGGTGTACTACACAACGTCATGTGTGGAGGAAAAATGGAACAGCTCACCAGCATGAACACCTCATCTACACCGTGAAGTATGGTGGAGGGAGCATCATGATTTGGGGCTGTTTTGCTGCCTCAGGGCCTGGACAACTTGCAATCATTAATGGAAGAATGAATTCAAAAGTTTTGCAGGAAAACATGAGCCCGTCTGTCAGGCAGTTATAGCTAAAAAGAGGATGGATGCTGCAACAAGACAATTAATCCGAAACACAGAAGTAAATCAACTTCAGAATGGTTTCAGAAAAATGAAATAAACGTCTGGAGTGGCCAAGTCAAAGTCCAGACTTGAACCCCATTGAGATGCTTTGGCATGACTTAAAGACAGCGATTCATGTCAGACATCCCAGGAATCTGACTGAACTACAGCAGTTTTGTAGAGAAGAATGTGCCAAGATTAGTCCTGATCGATGTGCCAAACTGATGTGCAACTACAGGATGCGTCTGGTTGAAGTCGGTGCTGCCAAAGGGGGGGCCACAAAATATTAAATGTGATGGTTCACTTACGTATTTTCTCCCTTTTTTGTCATTGTTTGCAAATTATCCTCATTAAAATATGAAAAACAATAAATGTTTGTGTGGTTTTAGTTAAAGCAGACGCTGTCTTTTCATCTATGTGATTTTGACAAAGATTAGATCACATTTGGTGGTGATTTTTCTTATATTCTTTTTCATACCACTGTAACATATATCAAGCATTTTAGTTTGGAGACATCTAATGGTCATCTAAAGCATAACTGCTGTGCTAAGCTGTGACCAGCCCTTGTACAAAAGCAGAAGGCTTCTACATTAACTTTGAAGGCAATGTCTTTATCGGCCGAAACTGATAATGAAAAACCAACGTCGATATTATCTGACATCATTTTAAAACACTTTTATCGGCCGATATCGTTTCATAATTAGCTTTCGCACAAATATAGCCTATGGCGCTAACTAGCTAAGGGTCATAACAGGGTGTGTTTGGAGAATATAGATTACACATGAAGCACGGATACCTACAACAAATCTAAGAGTGTTGTCGCCTAAGTGGTTAGAGACTGAAAATGTGGCAACCATGAAAAATTGAATGAGAGTTTTTTTGTTTGTTTGAATGAGAAGATACAAAGCTTGTTCGTCCCCATACCCAAAAATTCGCTTCGTTATAAAAGCTGCAGGGTACAAACAGAGAGAAAAAAAAAAATAGCGGCTCATAGTCTGGAAAATATGGTAATTGTTTTACGTTGTAATTAGGGCTGTCAAACAATTAAAATTTTTAATCGAGTTAATTACAGCTTAAAAATTAATCGTAATTAATCGCAATTCAAACCATGTATAAATTATGCCATATTTTTCTGTAAATTGTTGGAATGGAAAGATAAGACACAAGATGGATATATACATTCAACATACGGTACATTAGTACTGTATTTCTTCATTATAACAATAAATCAACAAGATGGGATTAACATTATTAAGATTCTCTTAAAGTGATCCATGGATAGAAAGACTTGTAGTTCTTAAAAGATAAATGTTAGCACTAGGGCTGTCAAAATTATCGCGTTAACGGGCGGTAATGATTTTTTTAAATTAATCACGTTAAAATATTTGACGCAATTAACGCACATGGCCCGCTCAAACATTAAAATGACAGCACAGTGAAATGTGTACTTGTTGTGTTTTTCGGAGTTTTGTCGCCCTCTGCTGGCGCTTGGGTGCAACTGATTTTGTAGGCTTCAGCACCCATGAGCATTGTGTAAGTAATTATTGGCATCAACAATGGCGGGCTACTAGTTTATTTTTTGATTGAAAATTTTACAAATGTTATTAAAACGAAAACATTAAGAGGGGTTTTAATATAAAATTTGTATACCTTGTACTAACATATATCTTTTAAGAACTACAAGTCTTTCTATCCATGGATCGCTTTAATAGAATGTTAATAATGGTAATGCCATCTTGTTGATTTATTGTTATAATAAACAAATACAGTACTTATGTACCGTATGTTGAATGTATATATCCATCTTGTGTCTCATCTTTCCATTCCAAAAATAATTTACAGAAAAAATATGGCATATTTTATACATGGTTTGAATTGCGATTAATTGCGATTAATTACGGTTGATTAATTTTAAAGCTGTAATTAACTTGATTAAAAATTTTAATCGTTTGACACCCCTAGTTTATTATAACAATAAATCAACAAGATGACATTAACATTATTAACGTTCTCTTAAAGTGATCCATCTTAAAAGATAAATGTTAGTACAAGTTCTAGAAATCTTATATTAAAACCCCTCTTAATGTTTTCATTTTAATAACATTTGTAAAATTTTCAATCAAAAAATAAACAATTAGCTAGCCATTGTTGATGTCAATAATTACACCATGCTCACTCATAGTACTAACCCATAAAATCAGTTGGACCCAAGCGCCAGCAGAGGGAGACAAAAAACACAAGTAACAAGTGGACATTACACCGTACTGTCATTTTAATCTGTTTGAGCCGGGGCATGTGCGTTAATTGCGTCAAATATTTTAACGTGATTAATAAAAAAAGTTAATTACCGCCCATTAACGAGATAATTTTGACAGCCCTAGTTGTAAGGTGCATTTTGATAAAATGAACTGTTTTCATGGATTTAAATTTTGAATGAATGAATGCTATAGCATTATAGATGTCTTTGTGCTATTGTGTGTTACCAAAATCCAAGCCTTCATTGTGCGTGATAAACACGTGTTGTCTGTAACCCGCAGGGCATGTACACGCTGATGGCGCGATGTGAGGAATTGGACCGATCCATGCAGCCCATTAACATCCTGGCGGCGCAGATACGAGACATTAAACGAACCCTTGATGCTTTGGAGGCCATCTGCAAGTAACTTAAGCCACCTTTTGTGATACTCGTCACAGCATCCACATCCCAGGAACCTCTTCTGCACTCTTTACTACTGCGGTCACCGGGCATGCTGGATTATTTGGCACTCCTTCGTTAACCATGATCACGTCACTGTATTGTACTTGATTCTTTTAATCGCTCCGGTCAAAAACAAAAACAAACAAACAAACTGGAGGATGCAGGTTTTGTGCTCGTTTTGTTCAGATTGCAATAACCTCTCCTTCCCACATGAGGGCGATATATCTCGTTTGTTCCAATGACAGACTTTTTGGGTGTACGAAATAGCTATTTTTTAATAAAATGCAATAATGTCATGTGCGTCTTTCATGGTTCTTATTACGGTTGTTCCGATCATGTTTTTTGCTCCCGATCCGATCCCGATCGTTTTAGTTTGAGTATCTGCCGATCCGATTGCTTTTTTTTGCTCCCGATTCAATTCCAATCATTCCCGATCATTTTTCCCGATCATATACATTTTGGCAATGCATGAAGAAAAAAATGAATAAAACTCGGACGAATATATACATTCAACATACAGTACATAAGTACTGTATTTGTTTATTATGACAACAAATCCTCAAGATGGCATTTACATTATTAACATTCTTTCTGTGAGAGGGATCCACGGATAGAAAGACTTGTAATTCTTAAAGGATAAATGTGACTTTGTATATTGTGACTAAATATTGCAATCTAGTGTATTTATTGAGCTTTCAGTAAATGATACTGTAGCCATTTAACTGTTCTGCCCAAATGCATGATGGGAAGTGCAACCATGACTGTGCGTAGTGGCACCAATTGATATATCTTCTCTGCGTTGGGAAGTAACATAGGGTGTTAAGGAAAAGATCAACCACTACCATTCTTCCCCAACAATGCGTGAGTGGGTCGTGCAGCGCATGCAATAATTGCATTAAATATTTTAACGTGATTAATTTTAGAAAATTAATTACCGCCGTTTACGCGATAAATTTGATAGCCCTACTTATAGCCAAAACTAAAGACTGGATGAATGTAAGACATTTCGTCTATAACGTTAAATACAATTACAAAACGATTTAATTAAAAAATATATATATATTAAAAAAAGGCATGTCTGATATTTTTTTGCTGATTCCGATACTTTGAAAATGACGTGATCGGACCCGATCGATCGGCATCCCGATTGGGACATCTTTAGTTCTTATCTTTATTTGGTTGGATTGGAAACATGTAGATTTCATTGGGACTGTGAGTCAGAATTCGACCCCCCCCCCCCCCCCCCCCCCCCCCCCCCCCGTGGGCCAAATGTTTGACCCAGCTGCTTTATACACTGCTGGCCAAAAGTATTGGCACCCCAGCAATTCTGTCAGATAATGCTCAATTTCTCTCAGAAAAGGATTGAAATTACAAATGCTTTTCTAATTTGACACCCAAAGTACTACCGTACGCTCTAAACTTGTTTTGTTTAGATGCATACAGTAATATGTACAAAAAAAAATGCCTGCAGAAAATACTTAAATGTAGTTATATCTAGGGCTGTCAAAATAATCGCGTTAACGGGCGGTAAATAATTTTTTAAATTAATCACGTTAAAATATTTGATGCAATTAACGCACATGCCCCGCTCAGACAGATTTAAATGACAGTACAGTGAAATGCCCACTTGTTAATTGTGTTTTATGGAGTTTTGCCGCCCTCTGCTGGCGCTTGGGTGCGACTGATTTTATAGGCTTCAGCACCCATGAGCATTGTGTAAGTAATTATTGACATCAACAATAGCGGGCTACTAGTTTATTTTTTGATTGAAAATTTTACAAATTTTATTAGAATAAAATATTAAGAGGGGTTTTAATTAGGGCTGTCAAAATTATCGCGTTAACGGGCGGTAATTAATTTTTTAAAATTAATCACGTTAAAATATTTGATGCAATTAATGCACATGCCCCGCTCAAACAGATTAAAATGACAGCACAGGGTCATATGCACTTGTTACTTGTTTTTTTGGAGTTTTGTCACCCTCTGCTGGCGCTTGGGTGCGACTGATTTTATGGGTTCAGCACCATGAGAATTGTGTAATTATTGACATCAACAATGGCGAGCTACTAGTTTATTTTTTGATTGAAAATTTTACAAATTTTATTCAAACGAAAACATTAAGAGGGGTTTTACTATAAAATTTCTATAACTTGTTCTAACATTTATCTTTTAAGAACTACAAGTCTTTCTATCCATGGATCGCTTTAACAGAATGTTAATGTTAATGCCATCTTGTTGATTTATTGTTTTAATAAACAAATACAGTCCTTATGTACCGCATGTTGAATGTATACATCCATCTTGTGTCTTATCTTTGCATTCTAACAATAATTTACAGAAAAATATGGCATATTTTATTGATGGTTTGAATTGCGATTAATTTCGATTAATTTTTAAGCTGTAATTAACTCGATTAAAAATTCTAATCGTTTGACAGCCCTAGTAATATCAAATAAGGACGGTTTAAATGCGCTACGTGACTAATGTGGTCAAGTGCTTCAAAGCTAACACAAAAAAACTATTGTTAAAAGTATGAGAGGGTAATACAAGCAAAAAGTATCTTTGAGGCAGTGAAAAGGTTCTAAATAAAAAAAATAGTGAGTACTCACCGCTTCTAACTGATGTGCGCGTGCGTGTGGATGCATACGCAAGCGTGCTGAGCATTGTGTAGGACGTTTCGCCGCGTAGTAAGGAATGGCCGAACACTGGACAAAAGTATTTGCACCCTTTGAAAAATCATGTGATGCTTCTCTAATTTGTGTAATTAACAGCAGCTATGGCACATAACTGGTAGTGGCAATAACTAAATCACACTTGAAGCCAGTTAAAATGGATTAAAGTTGACTCAACCTCTGTCCTGTGTCTTTGTGTGTACCACATTGAGCATGGAGAAAAGAAAGAAGACCAAAGAACTGTCTGAGAACTTGAGAGGCAAAATTCTAAGGAAGCATGGGCAATCTCAAGGTTCCAAGTCCATCTGCAAAGACCTGAATGTTCCTTTGTCTACCGTGCGCAGTGTCATCAATAAGTGTAAAGCCCTCACAGTCAAACGTGGCAGAAGTTCCCTGATGTTTTGGGTGTGGCTTTGCTGCCTCTGGCACTGGACTGCTCCAGCGTGTGCATGGCATTATGAAGTCTGAAGACTACCTACAAATTTTCGGCATAATGTAGAGCCCAGCATGAGAAAGCTGGGTTCCCCTCAGAGATCATGGGTCTTCCAGCAGGACAATGACCCAAAACACACTTCAAAAGCACTAGAAAATGGGTTTGAGAGAAAGCACTGGAGACTTCTAAAGTGGCCCTATCAGTCCATGTCTATAAAGGTATAATATTAAAGTTTTCATGTATCTGTGTTTTAAATATGGGCCTGCATAATACTGTAATTAATTTAGAAAATGTTTGTACCATGGTTCAAAACAATATTTCACCGTATAATCCCTGAATGTTTTGTCTTGTATTGGTGGATTGGGGGGGGGGGGGGCCGGGGGGGGGGAGGGGGGGGGGGGGGCTGAGTATATGATCATAGAATCATTGGCGGCCGTGTCCCTAACAATAGAGAAGTTGCTCCAGCAGATACCTGGAAAAACCTCAGACATCTCCGTCCAGAAGAGTGCAGTCGTAGGATTAACAGAGATACTGCGCAGGACCCTCAAGCTCCCAGGCCTCGGTCGTATTTTTCATGGTTTGAAATTACAGCCATTTTTGTTACATATGTGTCCAAAATGTAATCTGTGCAATTTACAAATATTTGGGAACAATTACTGTGTTAATTGACAAAGATGATCTTCAGCATCTGCGTCACATGATAGATAGACCAATTTGCCACCCTTAAAAACAGACGGAATTCTTTGATCCATCTGCAAAGTAATTGTAGCCATTTTTCCCTTGTTGTCTCTACTGCATTAAAAAGACTGAAACAACAACATAATAACAATGAAAAAAAATTTATCAGTCTTTATTAGCTATAAGCGGATTTTAAGGGGGGGGGCAGGCACCCCCCCCGGGTGGCCGAAATGTGTCATTGCATGTAATTGATTTTCCTATTTAGGTATATTCAAGTTGTAAAGCAATACAACTGCAACAAAAATGAATGAAATGGAAAAAAATATATATAATTATTCAAAATTATTTTTTTTAACGGATCATATACCTAGCAACTTAGATGGTCATTTGCTTTGCACGTAATTTTCCCCCCCAAAAAAGAAAAAAAATAGAGTGCAATTTTATTTTTCAAATGATTTTTATTTGATTAAAAAAAATTTTTTTTGATTGAAGCAACTTTTTTGAGATTAAATGATTTAGACATAAAAAGGATTGCTTCAACCAAAGAAATCTTTTTTGATGAAAAATTAAGTGTTCAAATGCAAAATTTTCATTCTCTTTTCAATATTTTTTCGCATTCAAAAACTTTTTAAATGATTTTTTTTTTAATTGGTGTGGTTTTTCTTTTTGAAATTATATGAAATATAAAAATTATATTTTTTGAAGCAACTTGTTTTTTAATTGAATAATAAAGACAAAATTGTCCCAGCCAAAATGTGGCCCAACGAATCAACATTACTTCATTAAAAAAAGTTGCTTCAATCAAGAAAGAACCTGACTTCAATAAAAATAAATAAAAAAATAAAAAATAGCTTTCACATGCATTTTAATGAGTTTCAAATTTATTTTTCCATTCAAACACATTTTCATTTTGATTGAAGCAACCTTTTTTTGGTTGAAAATATATATTTTGATGGAAGCTACTTTTTCTTGATTGAAGCAACTTTTTTGATTGAATAATAAAGACACAAATCTACCTCCATATGGTTCTGCCCAGGGGATACAATTTTTGACTGGGGTAACTACATTGGCACGACACCGGCGGGCGTACCAAATTCAATGGATGACGATTTTGGCGAAAAGTATTGCCTAAGCAGCCTGATTTAGGATTCCCCTCAAAAATGATGGGAAACAAAAAACGCTCATTGTCAACTTATTATTTTAAATATTCTTGTAATTTAATTTTATTGCTGACACCGCGTTTTGGGGTCATCAACATATTGTGCCCCCCTGCCCCAAAAGTCAAACTCCGCCTGTGTGTGCCAGGTTATTAGCTCAGATACTTTCTGGCATGCACGTCGGATAATCAGTATGACATTTTGTGTGGCTTTTTTTATTTTATTTTTTTTTTTTTTTACTCAAACTATTTGAGATTTCGTAAAAAGAAACTTTCCCTGTGGAACATTTTTGTGATTTCTGGTTAGTCCAGTTTATCTATCTCAAACATATGGGGGCGCGGCCAGTGTGACGTCATCATCAGAAAAACGAAACGGACTCTGAAAGAACTGCGAGCGACGTGAGTAAATAAATAACTACTTTTAACCCAGAATGCGAAAAATATGTTATACTTTTACCTATTGAAGCATTTATGTGCAACAATTATTTCCTAAATTGAACAAACAGGTACTTTTTAAAAGTAACATTGGCTGGAGTTCGGCCAAGGGTACATAGCAAGGTGTCACATTCATTTAGTTAGTGTCAGAGGA